>NW_028232776.1:0-600000 GCF_057557595.1 Rhyacophila brunnea
AAACATACTCAAAAAAGAGTTAATTGCAAAAAAACTCTTCTTTTTTTGTTTTTTTATTTAGGTTTTTGTGTTATTGAATGGTATTAATTTAACATAGTATAAAATACTAATTAACTGTTTTATTTTAATATAAGTTTGTAATATATTGTTTTTACATTTCGTTTTTATGAATATAAGCTATATATAATTGTTGTATATATTTATTGTTTTTTTGAAATATACTGTTTTTTAGTCCAAATACAACATATTTTTTTAGATTTTATTCTTTTCATGTATGGATATTCAAATATTTATGTAGCTTTTATTATAGCTTGACACAAAAACGTGAAGAACGGAGCATCCTTTTATTATTATTTTTTATTATACAAAATATTTTAAACATATTAGACCAATTTTGTCCCTTCTTACTATAAATAAAGCTTTATATAGTTAGTTATCTTCCATAACTAAAATTATAATAGATATCTTTTAGCACGCACATCTAAATATTTTAAATTATTTGATCGAAAGAGTAATTATTATGAGTATATAAATGTTTATAAATTGAATTTTTATACTTTTACAGCTTTACTAGAATATTATTGAAGTTTTTTTTATTGACTTGTTATTAAGCTAGAGATAATCTAAATATTCTTATTCCATAATATTTATATACTTGGCATTCATAGAATATATATTGTAAATAAAAAGCTTTATATGATATTTATTAATAGCTGGAAATCAAAATTCGCTAATTGATTATCAAATTAATTGTTTTTTATTTAACTATAAAAAAAAAATTTCAATATATTAATTTGCTTACTATATATTCAATTCGTATCGTAATCTATAAAAAATCTTAAACTTCTATAAGGCGTTTTATCTTATATTGTCAATATATATCTAGCTTTTCTTTTGCATACAATAATCTTAGTTTTTGTTTTTTTTCTTTCTAATAAGAATGTATAATCATGTTTGAAATTGTTACTTTATATGAATTTGGATTTAATATTATTTTTATCATCAAATAATGCTAGAATAACTCGTAGATGTACTTCTTATTGCAAAGAATAGAATTATACAAAGCAAATACATTTAAAAAACTTGGAAGAAAAGAAAAATATACGAAAGTTTATTTTTATGGTTTTATAAACCTGTGTTATATGCTCAACATGTTTCCTTTGAATATACAGAAACACAACTGATTATAAATGATTATTGAAAAAATTACCCCTTTTTCTAGATAAGAAAATAAAATAATACGATTTTTATGATAAAATTATTCACTATTTAAGAAATAATTTCTTTAAAACTATCATTCTATTCATTGAGTATTTAATTATGCGTTTTTTATGAAAATAGGGCATATACACAAAAAAAAGCTAGCTCTGTATATCAGTTATCATATTTTCTATTTTAGTTTATCTTCTAAATCATCACTATGATAACATATAATCTGAAAGTGGGTATTTTTATCCTTAAATGCCAACAATAATATCCTTGTAGAATTTAAATTCAAAAAATATTACATATTGGTAACAGTGGCATTATATTATTTGTTTTTTTCTCAATTCTCATTTTTTTACGTAATTTCATTATCTAAAGTCTTAAAAAGCTTTTATTTTAATTAATTTTTCTTGGTTTTTGTTTACAACAACAATGTCTTTTTTCTCTTCTCTTTAATGCTTAATACTTCGAAATTCTAGATTATGCATGTTTATTTCGATTTAATAGACTAATTTTTATATCTATTCTACAATTTTTATTACTATAGAATATATTATATATAGATTGAGAAATTCGAATATTATTTGATGCATGTAAAGTGTACCTTTTCAAACATTATATGCACTAGAAAACTGCGTCGGTAATAATTTATTGTACTCGTCTTACTAAAAAGTAAGTAAAGTCAAATAATTTGATGTATTCTTTCAAATAAATTGACGAAAAAGAATTACAAAGAAGATTTAATTTCCGAGTATAAATAATATCACAAAAAAACTCTACTTTATTTTATATATTTTTGATCTTTATCTTTATATTACAAGTAATTTTTTATAAGAAAATGTTCTTCTGATTTTATTTCCATCTCTATTAGATGATGCTCAATCGAAAAAATGATTTTTATTGTGCATAATGATTAATTATAAATAAAAATATGTCTATGTTATACATCTTTTCATATTTTATGGTGTTTTTTCGTAGTACATATTGTTTTTTAATAAAATCTTTATAACAATAAATAATAGTATTCATTTTATGGAATTCTTTTAAGATTGTTATTATGAAAAGATTTATGCGTTTAATAGTGTAAATTGATGTATCTTATACTTCTTCCTTTAAGATTCTCTTCTTAACAAATTTATATTTTTTTAAGTTTTTTTTTCTGTTCTTATATGTATATAATTATAATATATAAGATTTTACCGTTTAGTTACTCTTCTAAAATAAAAATGTAGTTGACTGTATGTATAATAGATTGAAAATACATATAAAACCATTATCTATTGTCATTACTAAATCTGTGGTTTTTTATGTTATTAAAGAGCATTTAGCCATGATATTATCATTCGAATATAAATTACTATCTTTATTGTATTTTTTATATGTTCTGTTATTTTGATATATAAAAGACGTAGTTTTATTTATTTTTTTACTACTAAATTCTCATGTTTTTTAGAAATATTTTTATAATATATGAATAGCAGGCTTTATCATAAATAATATACGCGAAAATAAATAGCTTCTTATATATGTTTCATATTTAATGTTTCTATATATAAATTAATCTTCTGTTGAGAGTTATAATATAAAAGCTAGCCAAACATGTATAAAACCATTTGAGTGTTAATTTCGTGAAAAAGAAAAGCAAACCAAAATCTTTTGTACGTTTTTTTTTACTTTTTGCTAGATTTTGTTGCCTAAATAGCCGAATACTAAATTAATAATCTGTTTTTTTGTGGCAAAAAAATTTTATTAAACAAACTTGAACACACCAAGAATTATTTTCAAAGGGATATTATACTATTTTCATGGATTTTTCCCTATTTCAAGTCAACGAATAATCATATTTATAGTTTTTTTTGCATAATAACGGATAACTTTACTGCTAAAGTACAGTATGTAATATAATAAAATAGGCTTTTGTGATTTGTTTGTACATTGAATGTCGTATATAACGTGATAATGGTGTATATGATTTTTTACTTATTGTGTTAATTCTTCTTTCACTAATAAAAACCGGAGATAATACATTTAATGTTCTATCAGACGTTATACGTTTTTTATAACTATTTTTTACCCGAATTGTATCTTTTTTTATCACCTCTTACTCATTTACTTGCATTTTGGTTTACATATCAATGCTAAAAACCGCAAAAACAGTGATTTTTTTGTCTTAGAATACAAATATAGATGCACAATACTTGTTATATTATGTCAACAAACATAGTTTTATATGTTTCTTGCCTTTTTTGTAAATTTGAAACTTTTATATGTTGATTTAGATCACTATTTTTTTTCATTATTTTAGCGGCTTTATTTTATATAATTATGTTTTATATCGTAAAATGAGAAGAAATATGTTTTGGCATATTGTTATATACATTCTGAACTTATTATATTTCGATTTAAGAAATTAAAAAATACTTTAAGGGTCCTATTAGTGTTTTTCTTTTTTTTTGTTTTGATAAATCAAATATATATAATAATGCATATAAGGTTTTATGTCAATTGATACTAGTTTACCATGAAAAATAGGTCTTATTTTATTTTTGTTAATTAAATCTTACAAGAAAAATTATTTTTGGATAGCTTCTTATATACGAAAAGATAGCCAATTAATAGTTTGGCTATATGTTTTTAATGTGTTTATGTCGAGTATTATACGTTTTTAAACGTTATTTTTTCTTTTTTTTTCTAATTCTATGCGTTTTTTTTGTCATTTTTATTGTCTAAAATACAACTTAATCAACATCTTTTACAACCATGTTATCCATCAAACTTTTATTAAGTATTTTATGGCAAAATAAAACTCTTTTTGTTCATTTATTTCTGCGGAAAAAAATATAATAGTAGAGGTAAGTTTAAAACAAAGATCCAAGAAATAAAATATTTTTAGTAAATTGATCATAATACTTTTTAATAAAAGATAACATATAAAATTTGCATTTTGAGGCGCGTATAGTTGCACAAATAACCGTATAGGTGGTAATTAATAAGTCCTTTAGTTAAAGAAAAAAGATTGATATGGAGTATTAAATATTCAAAAACAACCTTTTGTCCTTTATTATACTTATATAAAGATTTTTTGCTGCATATAAATACTCAGATTGGCATAAAAATGATGTTCAATTTGTCTGATAGCTATAGAAAAAGAATCAATTTCAATTAACTGTATCTATGATTATTTGTTTCTTATGTCTTTTCAAAGTATTTTATATTTTTTAGGATAGATATAGTTACAGGAGTATATAAATTTACTGTTTTTTGCTTAATAACGTCTGTTCTGAGAACCTATACTATACCATTATATATATTGCGATTTTTTGAATTATTTTAGTAGTTACTAGTGTATATATCAAGTTTGAAGACAATTTCTAAATACATTTAATGTTTTTATTTGCCATTATATTTTTTTCTCCTTCAAAACTTGTCCTATGTCCCGCTTAACAAACTCGTGCTAATGAAAAAAAATATATAAAATTAAGATCTCGTAAAAAATATGGCATAGTTTAATATTTTATATTTGCCTTTGTATTCTTTTATTCTGTAAATATGTATAAATATTAATAATAAGTTTAGTTTCTTTAAATTTATACATCGAAACAATAAGAGAACAGCTGATTGTTGTTTATAACTTAGCTGCTAAAGATTTTCACAAAAGTTATAGCTAATCCATACTTTATATTTAATTTAACGCCAAATTTTTATTTTATTTATCGATAAAGCTTTTTTAAAACAAAATAATGCATTTACCATAACAAATTTTTTAAATCATACTGCTTTGATCATCTTATCTAAAGAAATTATGATTTCGTTCATTTTTTTTGCTTTTCTAATTTGGTATATGTTTGTTAAAATCCTGCCCCGACATGAATCTTCTCGGGATGCAGAATACCGAGAAGAAATCGGACAATCATTCCGCTGATTGTTATCGATAGGGTTAATGCCCCCATAAAAACTTTTCTGCTGCTTGGAGGATGGCATTGGCGGGAGATTAAGGTCCTCTCGCCAGGAAAATTTTAAAAAATGAACGAAAAGCTCTGGTGGAGAAAAAGAAGTTCGGCTGCATCCAAGAATAGAAAAAAAAATCGGTTTTTTTAAAGTTACGCCGAAGGCCTTGCATTTTTTTTTTCGGAACTTTTTTTGGGAAATATTTAATAATAAATTGAAATTTAACCTATATATTTTTTTTCTTCTAATAATTTTATCATAATATATACTATGTTTCTTGTAATTTACGTCCTATTATATTTATTCTCTGATTATCCCCTTTTCATATATATCTAAATCGCTTCTTAATAATTTAATAAATATTTGTTATTTAATTTTTTATTTGTATTGTATATATTTCTACATTATTATTAAATACATTTATAGCATTTCTAAACTTTTATAAAGAATTTTTGCTAAATTGCAATTCCTAATTGATTTAATTCATAGATAATAAGTTTGGCTTCTAAAAAATTATAATTTAATATTTTATTTGTATTATTGTTTAAAAGATATCTTTTAATAGATTGTTTTCTATTGTAAATATTATAAAAAGTTTGTAGATTTCAATAAAAGTTTTCATACGAAGTATCTTTATTTTACTAGATTCATAAAACAGTTTATTTTTTCTATAAAATATTAAATAAAAAATTGATTTTAATTTTATACGTAGGAATTAATAGATGTTAGTTTTATAAAATTTTAAAAAAAAGATTTATTAATTTAATTCGCCATTAATTGTGTTTATTTATCTATAATATCAGAAAATAAATAATATGGTAGATTTCCATCTATGATATTTTTTTAGTATGTTTCGAAACACAAACATGTACATATTTCTGTTTGAATTATTATGTGTATTAAGGCATACATTTGTGACTAAAAATAAAATAAAAGGATAATTTAAAAATATTTTGGTTTGTATCGAAGGAAAGTGTCTAAACATATGTATATAAACATAAAATTATAGATTAAAGTGTTTTTGATTGTTATGAATATAATAAATATGTAGAAAAAATAAGTAAATTAAATGTAACATATATAATTTATTGGGATAAAATTATGAAATAAAAATAAAATCATTATATTTTATTAGATTTGAATTGATTCTAATGGAAATATTTAGAGGATAATTCACGCCAGTTTATATATTATATATTGTTGCTGTGTCTTTTCTGGCTATAATTTTTATATTCAATGAGGAAATAAGTGAATTAAATGAACGTTTAAATACTTTAGTTATCAATTTCTATTAAAATATAAAATACTGTTTTTAAATATTTATTTATTTTTGACCATACATTAAATAGTATTTAGAATAGTAATATGGAAAAACAATTTTTATATATGATTATCATAAACATTAGATATTCGATGTATTTTTATTTTCTTGTATTTTATCGCATAATTTTTTCCACCTTTTATACATTAATCGTGAGAATTTATTTAAAGCTATTAAATTTTTAAGATCTGAAATTTTATAAATGAGCTAGGTTCTTGTCTTGTTTATAATATAAATAAATGAATGTTTCTAGAGCAATTTTTTTATTCATATTTTTTGCTTTAATAGTATATTTTTACATATAAAAAACGATTTTTATTAAAAGCAAATGTTAGATTCTACATTATCATTCTTTACAATAATTTTTTTAAACTAAAATCACTTGAATTCTAATCATTATATCTATGTTAAATCGATATATATATTTTTTTTACTTAACTAAATTCACTAGAGTCAAGAGAGGCATTAATTTTAAGATAGTCAAAAATAAAAAAAAAGAGTGATCGAGCACTAGCGTCAAAAGGTACAAAGTAGCATAATACTTAAGAAATACAAAGTTAAGTAGTAAAAAGAAACTTTATCAGAATAGAGATAGCAAATTTATTTAGTCGAAAATAAAAAACATGTGTCATCGATTACTAGAGTCACAAGTTACGACGGTAACTAGTTTCTTATAAATTACAATATAACTTGAGTGAAAGATCTATAAATTTGCTGAAGACGCTAATTTTACAATATTTAGAGCGTCACTAGAGTCACTTTTTATCTCCAAAAGTGATTAAAAAACTAACACTTACGGATGCCAGCCTAACAAATACCTTTTTAGTCTTTAAGTCCCATTTTTTTTATCGTATATTCAGGTATAGGATATATTATTAGATTGCTATTTTTTATAGTGATTAAATTTCGCTGGCCAGTATGACCGTTTGTGCATGCGATAAAAAAAGCCCGTATGACATTTGCCAATATGACCGTTCTCGCATGCGATAAAAAAAGCCCGTATGACATTTGCCAATATGACCGTTATCGCATGCGATAAAAAAAGCCCGTATGACATTTGCCAGTATGACATTTGCCAATATGACATTTGCCAGTATGACATTTGCCCGTATGACATTTGCCAGTATGACATTTGCCAATATGACATTTGCCAATATGACCGTTATCGCATGCGATAAAAAAAGCCCGTATGACAATTGCCAATATGACCGTTATCGCATGCGATAAAAAAAGCCCGTATGACATTTGCCAGTATGACATTTGCCAATATGACATTTGCCAATATGACCGTTCTCGCATGCGATAAAAAAAGCCCGTATGACAATTGCCAATATGACCGTTATCGCATGCGATAAAAAAAGCCCGTATGACATTTGCCCGTATGACATTTGCCCGTATGACATTTGCCAGTATGACATTTGCCCGTATGACATTTGCCAGTATGACATTTGCCAATATGACATTTGCCAATATGACCGTTATCGCATGCGATAAAAAAAGCCCGTATGACAATTGCCAATATGACCGTTATCGCATGCGATAAAAAAAGCCCGTATGACATTTGCCCGTATGACATTTGCCCGTATGACATTTGCCAGTATGACATTTGCCCGTATGACATTTGCCCGTATGACATTTGCCAGTATGACATTTGCCCGTATGACATTTGCCAGTATGACATTTGCCAATATGACATTTGCCAATATGACCGTTATCGCATGCGATAAAAAAAGCCCGTATGACAATTGCCAATATGACCGTTATCGCATGCGATAAAAAAAGCCCGTATGACATTTGCCCGTATGACATTTGCCCGTATGACATTTGCCAGTATGACATTTGCCAATATGACATTTGCCAATATGACCGTTATCGCATGCGATAAAAAAAGCCCGTATGACATTTGCCCGTATGACATTTTCCAGTATGACAATTGCCAATATGACCGTTCTCGCATGCGATAAAAATAGCCCGTATGACATCTACCCTAAACCCTAAACCCTAACACCTACCCCAACCCGAATTTGTCTTTTTTTGTCCCTTTATATACATAATTTTGTAGGATCTGAAATTGGCAGCTCAAAATTTTTGTACCATTAATTTCATTTGAATGAAGCTCTTGATCCTTATTTTTTTTAAATCTAGCTTCCTAGAGTCATTTAAAAAGTTTAAAACATACGAAAATATTTTAAAAAAATTTATTAGATGAAGTGTAGCTATTTTTTATTGTTAAGATTGTCTAGCATCACATATATTTTTAGTACTAATACAAAGAATTTTGATTTTACCTCCAAAATTATGACGTCATCCCAACCCTTTTTCTAACCCAACCCTTTTAGGTCCCAAAAATCCCCTTTATTTCAATAAAAATTTGGTATTTACTTTTAACCCCTGTGACATGCGCGCGCACATTTCAGTAAAAAAAAGGTATCTTATTCAAACCCCTGTGACAGCCGCGCGCACATTTCAGTGAAAAAAAAAGATTTATCTCTTAGTTTTGTGACACGTGCGCGCGCATTTCAATAAAAATTTGGTATTTACTTTTAACCCCTGTGACATGCGCGCGCACATTTCAGTAAAAAAAAGGTATTTACTTTTAACCCCTGTGACATGCGCGCGCACATTTCAGTATAAAAAAGGTATTTATCATTAAGATTTGTGACACGTGCGCGCACATTTCAGTGAAAAAAAATTATTTGAGTTCTTAGTGTTGTGACATGCGCGCGCGCATAGTAGTGAAAATTTTACGAAGTGAAATTGTATCTTATAAAAAAAGTGTCCCTTGAAATTGTACTAATAAAAAAAGTGTCCCTTGAAATTGTACTAATAAAAAAAGTGTCCCTTGAAATTGTCCCTAATAAAAAAAGTGTCCCTTGAAATTGTACTAATAAAAAAAGTGTCCCTTAAAATTGTACTAATAAAAAAAGTGTCCCTTGAAATTGTACTAATAAAAAAAGTGTCCCTTGAAATTGTACTAATAAAAAAAGTGTCCCTTGAAATTGTACTAATAAAAAAAGTGTCCCTTGAAATTGTCCCTAATAAAAAAAGTGTCCCTTGAAATTGTACTAATAAAAAAAAGTGTCCCTTGAAATTGTACTAATAAAAAAAAGTGTCCCTTGAAATTGTACTAATAAAAAAAGTGTCCCTTGAAATTGTACTAATAAAAAAAGTGTCCCTTGAAATTGTACTAATAAAAAAAGTGTCCCTTGAAATTGTACTAATAAAAAAGTGTCCCTTCTAAACCCTAAGCCCTAGGCCTACCCTAGATGGTATTTTTTCCCCCCTTTATGAAAATTGCCATTATGAGAATTGCCATTATGAGAATTGCCATTATGACAAAAGTGCATGCGATAAAAATTGCCATTATGAGAATTGCCATTATGACAAAAGTGCATGCGATAAAAATTGCAGTATGACAAAAGTGCATGCGATAAAAATTGCCATTATGACATTTGCCATTATGAAAATTGCCATTATGACTTTTACCCTAAACCCTAAACCCTAAGCCCTCACCCAACCCTAATTTGTCTTTTTTTGTCCCTTTATCTTTATTTTTCCCTTTTAGGAAAATAGAAATATAAAAAAATAAAAAATAAAAATAAAAAATGTATACTGGTACTCATAAAAAAATCTAGAAAAAATATATTTTGTATATAATTACTGGGAAATGAAAATATTTTAGTCAGATGGTAATATATACCTGATATTAGTATATATATACCTGATATTAGTATAAAATATTTCTTATTATAGAAATACCAGGTAAAATGATAATTTCATGAATATATAGCATGGTACAAGGGTTACAATATCGCATGCGACTATTAGTGTCCCCTTTGGATGTCCCCTTTGAAAATGTCCCCTTTGGATGTCCCCTTTGGAATGTCCCCTTTGGAAATGTCCCCTTTGGAATGTCCCCTTTGGAATGTCCCCCCTAAACCCTAAGCCCTAGGCCTACCCTAGATGGTATTTTTTTCCCCCTTTATGGTATTTTTTTCCCCCTTTATGTGAACTTCCTTGAAAATATAGTACTAAAAAACAATTATCTTTATTTTTCCCTTTTAGGAAAATAGAAATATAAAAAAATAAAAAATAAAAATAAAAAATGTATACTGGTACTCATAAAAAAATCTAGAAAAAATATATTTTGTATATAATTACTGGGAAATGAAAATATTTTAGTCAGATGGTAATATATACCTGATATTAGTATATATATACCTGATATTAGTATAAAATATTTCTTATTATAGAAATACCAGGTAAAATGATAATTTCATGAATATATAGCATGGTACAAGGGTTACAATATCGCATGCGACTATTAGTGTCCCCTTTGGATGTCCCCTTTGAAAATGTCCCCTTTGGATGTCCCCTTTGGAATGTCCCCTTTGGAAATGTCCCCTTTGGAATGTCCCCTTTGGAATGTCCCCCCTAAACCCTAAGCCCTAGGCCTACCCTAGATGGTATTTTTTTCCCCCTTTATACTGGTACTCATAAAAAAATCTAGAAAAAATATATTTTGTATATAATTACTGGGAAATGAAAATATTTTAGTCAGATGGTAATATATACCTGATATTAGTATAAAATATTTCTTATTATAGAAATACCAGGTAAAATGATAATTTCATGAATATATAGCATGGTACAAGGGATACAATTGTGCACGCGACTATTAGTGTCCCTAATAAAAAAAGTGTCCCTTGAAATTGACGCTAATAAAAAAAGTGTCCCTTGAAATTGACGCTAATAAAAAAAGTGTCCCTTGAAATTGTACTAATAAAAAAAGTGTCCCTTGAAAAGTGTCCCTTCTAAACCCTAAGCCCTAGGCCTACCCTAGATGGTATTTTTTTCCCCCTTTATAGTACTAAAAAACAATTATCTTTATTTTTCCCTTTTAGGAAAATAGAAATATAAAAAAATAAAAAAAAAAATAAAAAATGTATACTGGTACTCATAAAAAAATCTAGAAAAAATATATTTTGTATATAATTACTGGGAAATGAAAATATTTTAGTCAGATGGTAATATATACCTGATATTAGTATAAAATATTTCTTATTATAGAAATACCAGGTAAAATGATAATTTCATGAATATATAGCATGGTACAAGGGATACAATTGTGCACGCGACTATTAGTGTCCCTAATAAAAAAAGTGTCCCTTGAAATTGACGCTAATAAAAAAAGTGTCCCTTGAAATTGACGCTAATAAAAAAAGTGTCCCTTGAAATTGTACTAATAAAAAAAGTGTCCCTTGAAAAGTGTCCCTTCTAAACCCTAAGCCCTAGGCCTACCCTAGATGGTATTTTTTTCCCCCTTTATTTGAACTTCCTTGAAAATATAGTACTAAAAAACAATTATCTTTATTTTTCCCTTTTAGGAAAATAGAAATATAAAAAAATAAAAAAAAAAATAAAAAATGTATACTGGTACTCATAAAAAAATCTAGAAAAAATATATTTTGTATATAATTACTGGGAAATGAAAATATTTTAGTCAGATGGTAATATATACCTGATATTAGTATAAAATATTTCTTATTATAGAAATACCAGGTAAAATGATAATTTCATGAATATATAGCATGGTACAAGGGATACAATTGTGCACGCGACTATTAGTGTCCCTAATAAAAAAAGTGTCCCTTGAAATTGACGCTAATAAAAAAAGTGTCCCTTGAAATTGACGCTAATAAAAAAAGTGTCCCTTGAAATTGTACTAATAAAAAAAGTGTCCCTTGAAAAGTGTCCCTTCTAAACCCTAAGCCCTAGGCCTACCCTAGATGGTATTTTTTTCCCCCTTTATTTGAACTTCCTTGAAAATATAGTACTAAAAAACAATTATCTTTATTTTTCCCTTTTAGGAAAATAGAAATATAAAAAAATAAAAAAAAAAATAAAAAATGTATACTGGTACTCATAAAAAAATCTAGAAAAAATATATTTTGTATATAATTACTGGGAAATGAAAATATTTTAGTCAGATGGTAATATATACCTGATATTAGTATAAAATATTTCTTATTATAGAAATACCAGGTAAAATGATAATTTCATGAATATATAGCATGGTACAAGGGTTACAATATCGCATGCGACTATTAGTGTCCCCTTTGGATGTCCCCTTTGAAAATGTCCCCTTTGGATGTCCCCTTTGGAATGTCCCCTTTGGAAATGTCCCCTTTGGAATGTCCCCCCTAAACCCTAAGCCCTAGGCCTACCCTAGATGGTATTTTTTTCCCCCTTTATAGTACTAAAAAACAATTATCTTTATTTTTCCCTTTTAGGAAAATAGAAAAATAAAAAAATAAAAAATAAAAATAAAAAATGTATACTGGTACTCATAAAAAAATCTAGAAAAAATATATTTTGTATATAATTACTGGGAAATGAAAATATTTTAGTCAGATGGTAATATATACCTGATATTAGTATAAAATATTTCTTATTATAGAAATACCAGGTAAAATGATAATTTCATGAATATATAGCATGGTACAAGGGTTACAATATCGCATGCGACTATTAGTGTCCCCTTTGGATGTCCCCTTTGAAAATGTCCCCTTTGGATGTCCCCTTTGGAATGTCCCCTTTGGAAATGTCCCCTTTGGAATGTCCCCTTTGGAATGTCCCCCCTAAACCCTAAGCCCTAGGCCTACCCTAGATGGTATTTTTTTCCCCCTTTATAGAAATATAAAAAAATAAAAAATAAAATAAAAAATGTATACTGGTACTCATAAAAAAATCTAGAAAAAATATATTTTGTATATAATTACTGGGAAATGAAAATATTTTAGTCAGATGGTAATATATACCTGATATTAGTATAAAATATTTCTTATTATAGAAATACCAGGTAAAATCATAATTTCATGAATATATAGCATGGTACAAGGATTACAATATCGCATGCGACTATTAGTGTCCCCTTTGGATGTCCCCTTTGAAAATGTCCCCTTTGGATGTCCCCTTTGGAATGTCCCCTTTGGAAATGTCCCCTTTGGAATGTCCCCTTTGGAATGTCCCCCCTAAACCCTAAGCCCTAGGCCTACCCTAGATGGTATTTTTTTCCCCCTTTATATTTTTACACAAGAAAAAACGATTTTTATTAAAAGCGAATGTTAGATTCTCATTATCATTCTTTAAGATAATTTTTTTCAACTAAAATAACTTGAATTCCAATCATTATATCTATGTTAAATCGATATATATTTTTTTTTTACTTTACTAAATTCACTAGAATCAAGAGAGGCATTAATTTTAAGATAGTCAAAAATAAAAAAAAAGAGTGATCGAGCACTAGAGTAAAAAGGTACAAAGTAGCATAATACTTAAGAAATACAAATTTAAGTGGTAATAAGAATATTTATAAGAATAGAGATAGCAAATTTATTTAGTCGAAAATAAAAAACATGTGTCATCGATTACTAGAGTCTCAAGTTACGACGGTAACTAGTTTCTTATAAATTACAATATAACTTGAGTGAAAGATCTATAAATTTGCTAAAAACGCTTATTTTAAAATATTTAGAGCGTCACTAGAGTCACTTTTTATCACCAAAAGTAATTTCAAAACTACCACTTACGCGTGCCAGCCTAACAAATACCGAATTAGTCTATAAGTCCGGTTTTTTTTATCGTATATTCAGGTATAGGATTAATTATAAGAATAGCTAATTTTTATGGTGATTATATTTCGCTGGCCAGTATGACCGTTATCGCATGCGATAAAAATTGCCCGTATGACAATTGCCAATATGACCGTTATCGCATGCGATAAAAATTGCCCGTATGACAATTGCCAATATGACCGTTATCGCATGCGATAAAATTTGCCCGTATGACAATTGCCAATATGACCGTTATCGCATGCGATAAAATTTGCCCGTATGACAATTGCCAATATGACCGTTATCGCATGCGATAAAAATTGCCCGTATGACAATTGCCAATATGACCGTTATCGCATGCGATAAAATTTGCCAATATGAAAATTGCCCGTATGACATTTGCCAATATGACCGTTATCGCATGCGATAAAATTTGCCAATATGAAAATTGCCCGTATGACATTTGCCAATATGACCGTTCGTGCATGCGATAAAAATTGCCCGTATGACATCTACCCTAAACCCTAAACCCTAACACCTACCCCAACCCTAACTTGTCTTTTTTTGTCCCTTTATACGCTAGCACAGTTTAGATCAAGTAAGGGTTTTTTTAAGAGATAGAGTAGCATTTTTATGTATTTTAAGGTTTGTAGAATACGCTAGCACAGTTTAATACAAGTAAGGGTTTATATATGAGATAGAGTATAATTTTTATGTATTTTAAGGTCTACAAAAAGTGCTAGCGCAGTGTAATACAAGTAAAGGTTTAAATGAGAGATAGAGTATAATTTTTATGTATTTTAAGGTTTACAAAATACGCTAGCACAGTTTAGATCAAGCAAGGGTTTTTATAAGAGATAGAGTAGCATTTTTATGTATTTTAAGGTTTGTAGAATACGCTAGCACAGTTTAGATCAAGTAAGGGTTTTTTAAGAGATAGAGTATAATTTATCTGTATTTTAAGGTCTACAAAAAGTGCTAGCGCAGTTTAATGCAAGTAAAGGTTTATATGGGAGATAGTGTATAATTTTTATGTATTTTAAGGTTTTAGAAATACGCCAGCTGATTTATATACTGGTAAATAAAGTAATAACAGATTTATCTAATCTATATCTATATTTAGAAAATATATACATGCTAGTTTATATAACAATGTTTAAAGCCTGAAATATAAGATTTTTCTTTAGAATTATCCTTAAAAGTTATAATTAGGTGCAATTTATTTATACGAGCAATCAAAAACATTTTATCAAAAAAAAAATCGTTTTTAAGGTTTTTAAAGCGTCAGCGAAACTTGCTACATTAACCAGGAACTTGAATTGCAGGTCTACATAATACCTTAAATAGCTTCAAATCTAAGGTAGCCAATGCACATATAATATACTATATATGACATATAACTATAGGATTAGAATAAACAAAGTATAGTTTATCCAGCCTACCCCAAGTAGGTCAAAAAACCCAAGTATACCTCTAGTAAGCCAATAGAATAACTGAATTCACTAGTTTTTGCAGCCTGGCCTTAGTAGATCAATCAGATTCGAGTATTCCCGTAGTTTTCTTTTGCCTGGCCATAGTAGATCAATCAGATTCGAGTATTCCCGTAGTTTTCTTTTGCCTGGCCATAGTAGATCAATCAGATTCGAGTATTCCCGTAGTTTTCTTTTTATTTCTAATACGCCAATTATATTTGAGTATTCCCATAGTTTAATCAACGAATATGGTTAACGAACCCTAAGCCCCTAGTCCCAACCCGCATTGATATTTTTTTGGCCCTTTATAAATAAAGACTGGTTTAAAAGTATAAAACTACTGTGTTTAGACAGTTATACTGCTATTAATTAAAATTTTGGTTTTTTTGAAATAATTGAAGCTCTTTAATGTAATTCTTAAGCCCACATCAAAATGATAATGGACGAAAGAAAACAAGACTTTCGTCCAGAGAAAACAAGAAAAAAACCTGTCGAGGTTAAACGATAGGGAAGGTGACACCCGAAACAATTTTTTGCTCCGTTGAAGATGGCATTGGCGGGAGATTTGGGACCTCTCGCCAGGAGAATTTTTTTGAATGATGGGAGGTCTTGGTGGAAGAGGAGAGGTGGTGCAGGAGGTTTAGAAATGGAACACCGAGTTCCGATGATTTTGGTTGTGCCGAAGGCCTTGCAATTTTTTTTCTGGACTTTTTTGACGCTATAACAATAAAAATCATTATAATCTAGAAATTATTTTTAATCTTCTTTACTAATTAACGTTTCTTTTGCATAAATATAATGCTATATAAAATAATAAATTATAATTATAATATGAGCTTCATCCCCGTCATATTAATATTTATATATACGATCATTACTAGTTTTTTATAATCGTTTTAAATCTAATTATTATTATTTAATACAAAAGATCGTAATTATTATAGAACCTGTTTTAAAGTTAATATAGTTGTTAAGTATAAATTTATATATTTATTTATTATCAAATTGATATCTTAAAACATTTCATTTTAAATAAAAAAATGAATATTTTATTAATTATTGATGCATTTGTATAGCTGACTTCATAGAATGTTTGATGTAGTTAAACATTATTCTTTATTATGCATTATATATTTCAAACATCTAGATCTTAAAAATTAAGGTTTTTTATGACATGAAATACGTGTAAATAGTCGGCAAATTTGACTATTTAATGTGATATAAAATATTTTACTTGTTTATATATATTTTGTTACAATCTATTTTTTTTAATCGAGAATGTATATATATTGCCAATAGCTAATTAATAATTAAAGTATGCTATTTAAAAGTCTGTCCTATGTATTATTAATGCTTAATTATTTTAATTAATTTCTAGAGTCGCCTTCAAGCTTTTTGTAAATATATATTTTAATTTTTTTGAGCTTAATCTTTAATTTAAATATATTTTTTTTTAATATCTATACTCCTAGAGAGCTACTTTTTAGAATTTCTATATTATACGGTTTTACTTTATTATGCCTTGATATAGAGATATCTTCAGTCGGGTTTTCAATATTTTTGTACCATATATATATTTCATCACATCTCACTATGAGCTTAGATATATACAGATAATTTAGCTACTTTTTTTTTATTATTAAGATTGTTATTTATTATATATTATTGTTTAATTTCGGTTTAATAGATGATTGGAATATTAGATGATAAAAATTACTACTCTATATTTGAAAACCCATTATGCCATATTTATACTTAAAAGTCAAAGACTATAAAAATTTAAATTGATGCAATAGTAACATGTAAGTAATATAATCCTTTAAAAATTTAACGATCGATGATAATACCGATTTTAATATCATAGTTATGAATAATAATTTTTGCTTTGTTTGAGAACTTAAGATGTTTTTTGTATTTTGTATTTTGTTTTTTAATTATTTATATATTTACAAAAGACATTATATTTATGTGTGTTTTCATAGTTAATATTAATAGATTTCTCACTCTTTATATATACATCAAATGGATATTTAAATTCTTTTTATTTCTTTTAGGTATCCATATCGATATTCTATTTCTTTTGTTAAATTATATATATATTGATAAAATCAAAAATCGAGTAACTATTTATAAACTAGAATAACATTCTGCTTAGTTCTTTAATTGTTTTAAATAATATATGTTTTTGTCTATTTTGATTGCTTTTAGCTTTTTTAATCTGGTTTATCTTTATTAAAATCATGCCCAGGCATGAATCTTCTCGGGATGCAGTAGTCCCGAGAAGAAATCGGACAATCATTCCGCTGATTGTTATCGATGGTTTTGATATAGATATAAGATTGTTCTGCAGCTTGGAGGATGGCATTGGTGAGAGATTAGGGTCCTCTCGCCAGGAGAATTTTTTTAAAGGATAGGAGATCTTGGTGGAAGATGAGAGGTGGTGCAGGAGGTATAGAATGGGAACACTGAGTTCCGGTAATTTTGGTTGTGCCGAAGGCCTTGCATTTTTTTTTTCTGGCTTTTTATGACCTCTTTCAATAAATATTTTCTAATCCAATTATCACCATCATTACTATTCTTTTATATAACTTAATAATCTTCATTTTTAATATTCTTCCATACTTAGCATAATGTTTTCTAAAAATCTCAATATAATACCATTAATAAACTACTAATTTTTTTTTATCATCAACTTCTTTCCCATCTTATAATATTTAATAATATTCATTCAGTCATAACTAGTTATTTATTTTTATAATGTTTGTATTGAAATTTATTAGATAAAATTAAATATTATTAACTCATTTTTTAGTTGTGAATAGTTTTTAAAAATTATTATTTAATTATTTAATTGTTTAATTATTATATTAATAAATTATTGATGCATTTGTATAACAGAATTTAATAGAAATACTGGATTTATTTACACATATAATTAAATATATATAATTATATATTTTGTTTTATATATTTCAAACGTTAATCTTAGAAAAATGGTTATTAAGACATAAACCAGGCACAAAGTCTTGAAAAGGATCAATTAGAATTTTATAAAATATATTTTATACATTTATCTGAGTTTAGAATCATTTAATTTTTTTATAAACATAGAGATGTATATTCCAGATTCACTATTACTAATGATTAATATTATTATTTAATTTATATCAATGGATTAAATTCAAAATATTCAGATATTTAATACGAATAATAATTTTTGAATAATTTAATACAAATATCTTCTTGCTTTGGAAACCATTTAAATTTGTTTTGTAGCTCTTAGTCATTAATTTTAATTCTATTTTTTTTTGAGTTTTTGGTCTGTGCTTAGGCTAGATACTTTTTTGGACACAGATATCTATACATAAATATTTATCCAATTTTTCTTAGAATCTGACTATGGCAGCTCAAACTTTGTGAATCTTATATTTCATTTAAAAGGAGCTCTGGTTCGTCAATTTAATTCATTTTTTTTTGGTTCAAGCTATGTGCTTAGGCTAGACATCTTATCAGATACACATATCTATACATTTATATTTGCAATCTTTTTCTTAGTATCTGAAGTATTCAGCTCAAACTTTGTGTTTCTTATATTTCATTTAAATGGTACTCTGGTTCGTCAATTTAATTCATTTTTTTTTGGTTCAAGCTATGTGCTTAGGCTAGACATCTTATCAGATACACATATCTATACATTTATATTTGTACTCTTTTTCTTAGTATCTGAAGTATTCAGCTCAAACTTTGTGTTTCTTATATTTCATTTTATCGATGTCTTGAACATTAATTTTAATTTATTTTTTTTAGATTTTAGGTCTGTGCTTAGGCTAGACATCTTTTCAGATACTAGAATCAAGACAATATAAATATTGCTCTTTTTCTTAGTATCTGACTATATCAGCTCAAACTTTCTGTGTTACTATTTTTATTAAAATGATGCTCTTGATAATTAATTTAATTCATTTTTTTTTGGTTCAAGCTCTGTGCTTAGGCTAGACATCTTTTCAGACAAAGATATACAGACATAAATATTTGCACTCTTTTTCTTAGTATCTGACTATGTCAGCTCAAACTTTTTGTCCTACTATTTTTATTAAAATGATGATCGTGATCATTAATTTAATTCATTTTTTTTGGTTTGAGCTTTGTGCTTAGGCTATACACATTTTAAGAATCATATGTCTGTATATTCTATTTAATACTCTTTTTTCATATACCTGAAAGTGTCAGCTCAAACTTTTTGTATCATTAATTTCATTTGGTAAAGCTCTTGATCATTAATTTAAATTCTTTTTTTTTATTACTGATCGATGCTTAGGCTAGACATGAATTCAGATACTAAAAACATGACAGTATAAATATTGCATTTTTTCTAAGTATCTGACTATGGCAGCTCAAACTTTATGTACTATAAATTTTAATAAATGATGCTCTTGCTCTTTAATTAATTTTTTTTTACATAAGATCTGTGCTTAGGCTAGATACTTTTTGGGATACAGATATCTATACATAAATATTTATCCAATTTTTCTTAGTATCTGAAGTTGCCAGCTCAAACTTTTTGTACCACTAATTTTGTAAAATGAATCTCTTGATCATTAATTTTAATTCATTTTTTTTAACATAAGATCTGTGCTTAGGCTAGACATGTTAATAGATACTAGAATCAAGACAATATAAATATTGCTCTTTTTCTTAGTATCTGACTATATCAGCTCAATCTTTCTGTCATACTATTTTTATTAAAATGATGCTCTTAATAATTAATTTAATTCATTTTTTTTGGTTTGAGGTATGTGCTTAGGCTAGACACTTAAACAGATACTAGAATCATTGCAGTTTTTATTATGCTCTTTATTGCGATATCTGAGTATATCAGCTCAAACTTTTTGTAAAACTAATTTTATTTTAATGAAGCTCGTGCTCCTTATTTTTTTTAAATCTAGCTTCCTAGAGTCATTTACCCCGTTAAAAATATACAAAAATAATAGAATAGATTATATAGGTAAAGTGTATTTATTTAATATTGTTATAATTGTCAAGCGTCGAATATTGTTTTAGCTCTGAATATCTAGGATTTTCATTTTACCTCCCAAATTATGACGTCATCCCAACCCTTTTTCTAACCCAACCCAATTAGGTCCCGAAAATCCCCTTTATGTTCTATAATTTCTAAATGGTTTTTTGATATAGTTCATGGATAGAAATCGGCTAATTTTATTTGTATTTTTCTTTTAACATATTTTTATACGATTTTTTGGAGATCACATAGATTTTAAAAAAACGAATGTTTCTTAATGTTTTTTTTTGACGAAGTAAATAAAGCTTTATCTTGCAAAAACAAGAAACATTTTATTGCTGTATCTGTTTAAGATAAAATTTTTAAATGATTGTATTGAAAACATTAATGATTATGTGTTACTTAATATATTTGAAATTATTATAATGTTCATTTAAATATATTAAGTAGAATAGAAAAAAACACATAAAATTATATAATATTTGCATAATAAATATAATAATCGAGTAAATTAGGTGGTTTTTTGTATTGTTTTATTTTGTGTTTTTAAATTGTATTTTTTTTGTTGATAAATTATATTTTGTCAGAATTCGAGCTGTGAATAATATGCATTCACAAGTATTAATTATTTATATAGTTTCTAGCATAAGAAGGGTGGTGGCACAATATTACAAAAAATACCAGAAGAAACATCAAGTCCAAAAAACATATCAAGTACATATTCGTTCTTAGAAATTAAAATAAAACAAATTTATGCTTAAACAAAAGAAGAGGTGATTTTGATGAAAAATTAGCATGGTTTAGTATAGCCCATATAAATACGCTTTGCACACGGGAAATCAAGCGATTCGTGACATAAGTTTTAAAAAAATAAATTATCTTGATGGATTTAAACTTATGAGAAAAATTCTGGCTGAATATTAGTCTAAATAAAACTATAGGTGTAATATGTTTTATGTTATAGATATTTATTTGAATGTAATTGCATATCACATGATAAGTAGAACTTTTTTGGTGCACAAACGTTTGTCATTCGATCAATTATAAATATCTCATTTATGTCATATATTTTTTTTCGTAGTTTTATTAACAATAAATTCAATGTCATTATAAAATATTAGTCCAAGAAAAGGTATTTTTCGCAACTTCAACATTCATAATAGCATATTTTATCTTTGTTGTCTTAGTTGTTTTTGTTGATACTATTAATTTATTGCGTTCAAAAAATGTTTTATCCATGTTTAAAACATTTATTAAAAATAATTTGTTCTAATTAAAACTTTTTTACGGCGTCTGGTTAAGATAATAGAACCATATTTTTATAATTACAAATATTTCGATGTCATTTTTAAGCTTTATATATCAGTGAATGTTTTTTATGTCTAATGGTAATTTTAGGTGAATTTCTAAGGATATTATGCCATCTCTGAAATTAGAAATGGTTTCAACATAAGATTTGCAATCTTAAATGAACTTTAGAGAATAGTATTGACGGCTTTTATAACACAAAATCATGTATTCTTAGTTTATTTATAGTGATTTAATGTTATCTTGGTTGTTTGTATGCGTACAAAAAAACATTCCAAAGAAATAGAGTGTATTTTATGCCAGTAAAAATTTGTATGGACTTAAATTACAATCTATTAATTTTTTTTTATTTCTAAAGCATAGTCATGGTTTACCATGTAATGGAATCGCTTATACTAAGTAATAACAATTTATTGCAAATTTCAAACTTAAGTATTCGCTATAGATATTTTATAAGAATATTTTGAAATTTCTGTGTCTTTATTTTGCTTAATTTTAAAAAAAATTAACAGGTTTTTGCTTATACATAAGTCTATAAATAAAAATGTCTAATTAAATGGTATCATATGATAAATTTTTCATTTCTTGTCTTCTGCAATGCGTATTAATCTGTAAAAACATATTTATCCCTATTTTTGATCTTCTTAGCATGAAAATATTGTTATTGTCTTGACTACTTACTTCTTGAAAAACGTTCGTAAATACATTTATTATATAGTTCATTTGTATATATTGTAACTTAAATAATGTGTTTTTTTTGCTATGCATTTTTATTTTTATATATTTTATCAGAATGTTATTAAAAAGATTTATTATAATCTTTGTTTTACAATGTCGATTCTATTTTATTTCCAATGTTGACAGAAATTTATTGATACAATATAAAATAATACATTAACTTTATAATTCTATAATTAAAACTGCAATGATCTATGTTTTATTTGTATTGTGCTATTCTTTTTCCTTATTTATATTTTAAATTCTATAATTTTGGCTTTCTATTTGTTATTAATTAGAATTTCATAGGCCTTATAATGAAAATCAATAGATTAAAATGTAGGATTCTCTATCAAGAAAATAAAAGATTACTTTGTTAGAGAAAAGATATTTTTAACATGAAAGAATAGCGTCCCCGAATCGAAAAGGTTACATGTTAGTTATGATATTAGCACTAGGTTAGAGTCCTCGAGTAAGGCGAGAATATAAAATTATATAAAGAAGCACAATGTAGATTCTAGGTGTATTAAGACAATAATCAGAGCCTAGATATATCTTTTGAGTGTCAAAAATGTCTGAACGCTAAGCCCAAATTTTGACAATAATGGAGCTTAAAAAGCTCAGATTTCGAAGAAAATAAATATTATCGATAAATATCATATATTTTTATGGCTTTATTTTTATCCTTTTCTATAAATATGTGGCTATATCTTTCGTTTATTTCTTGTACACGATCATGTCAATCCCAAATTTTTTTTCAGATTAAATTGATTATATTAATGTTTATTGCGATTTATCTTCCCGAATTTATACCCAAACTAAAAAAAGATATATAGTCTAACCTTTTTATAATATTTATAAATAAATATATAATTTAATAAGAATTTTTATATTACCTTTGCGTACAATTATATGGTTATAAAGAAACCATATAATGATTTAAGTTTGTAAATATTATAAAAAATTTTAAACAATTCTTATTTAAAAGGAAGTGAAATCATATTAAGACAGCTTGCAATGTATTTTCAATGCATCAAACATAAAATTTGATTTTTTTAAAAAATTACTTCATAAAAAAAATATAATTTTTACGACCGATAACTTATGAAATAAAAGAGCTTAATGCATTTAAATGGTATTATTATACTATTAAAATATATTCATTCATCCGGGTTCTATTTTATACTGTCTAATTTGAATCAAGAATCAACCTTCATAATTATTTCTGTGTTTATATATTCTGTTTAAACTTTTTTAATCGTATAAATATCAAAAATAAATTTTGTCACAGCTATGACGAAAATTAAATTATTTTATAGGACTTTTATATGTGATGATAAAGTATCTGATTAACAAATATAAATTTTAATGTTTTTAACTGTTTTCTGGATTATAGTTATACCTGATATCTCGTATTTTTTACGATAATTTAACTAGCTTGTGTCTAAACTTATATAGAAGCTTTTTCTTTATCTATAGATAAATTTTTTCATATAAGTATAATTTGATATGTCCAGATTATAAAAAACTAAAGACTTATAATAATGATCATAAAAAACAAAAATTCTTACAATCATAAATTTAAGTTATTTTCAATGTATCATGTTACACTTATGCTAAATCACTTAATAATGACCATATAGCACACATCTTTTATAAAAATAAGTTTTAATTTTTTGATAATTAATATACAATAGACATAATGTATTTATTTCTATATATTTTTGCCCTTTATCCTTTATTATCTTTTTAATATGTGTAAAATAGCTTCATTCGTTTCATTTTATTATTTTTTTGATTATTATTTGTGGTATGAGTATGAGTCTCTTCTTCTTTTATTCATTTTTTAACCTCATTTTCTTTTATTTTTCTCGATTTCCAAATATTTTCTTTTAGTGCCTTCTGTATGATTTCGTCAACTCAGTTCTTGAATTCACCTTCTTCTCCCTATCGTTATCTTTCTATTTTTCGTTTTAGAACCTTTATATTTTGGGGTTTATTTTATACTATATATCTACCAAATATATTGTTACAACAAAAAATTAATCGTTAGATTAATATAGTAAACTCGGAAATGTATTATTTTATAAAAATGCACTAATTCTTTGAAAAAATTAAAATAAAAAAGATTGAGATTGAAGATAAAATATGATCATGAGCTTTAAAATGAATAATATGAGCTCTTGTGTATCAACACAAAAATAAATTAAAATCCAAGTTTAAACAAAAAATTACATATACAAATTAACTGTATGTGCATCGAGACTAATCTGTACGTATTCTAGTGTAATTACTTTCGTCGAATATATATAACTAACCTATCCAATAATAGCACATCTTTATCTAAGTTTTATTGAAATTAAATTCAAGAGCAAACGATAAAATTTTCAAGTTTCTGCAGATACTTTACCTATGGCCAATCTTCTTAAAATTGAAGGACATTTAGATTAAAATTACCCTTTACTTAATATTTTTAGGACAAGATTTCTTCAAAAAGTTCCTTTTTATAACATAATTATATTTTCATTGATTCACATCAACTCAAAATTATTATAATAACAACTATATTCATCCTGTCATGGTTAACTGCACCAATAATACACGCTTAGAAAACATAAATTACACAGACACATCTTAACTTTATTTACTCAACATATTACGATCAAAAAAAACTGTAAACTTTGACGTTTTCTAATAAAAATACACCCATCTTTATTCTGTACACTACAAAATTTAATCTTTTTCTTAGTACACGATTAATATAACAAAGCATATAGATAATAAAATATATAGCCACAAACAATTACAAAATGCTCTTCTTATATCATCCACTCAATAAATCCACCTTAGATTTGCAAAAAGGTATATTTTTAAACTTCACACCTTCCTTATTAACTGTTTAGCACCATCATCATAGATTCATAACTCATATACAGTTTTATCGTCAAAACTTTACATCCTGTAAGCAATTTATTTTCCATAATCACATTCATACGTGCACTACGCGCTTTCCACGATATATTTATATACTTTATCTTCACTTTCTCTTTTTATCTGTGGCTTCTAAATACACGTACTAAACCTAACAATTTTACGCAAAAATCAATATTCATTTCTTATAACATCAAAAAGTCTATGCAATGCCATCATTTATCTATAAAACCATAATTTTACACATTTTAGACAGTATCTAAAATTCTATACACAATATATAGGCATAGATTTCGCTCTTAAATAATATACCAACTCATTCTAACTGAATCTATATAACTGATACATCAATAAATCATTATATATATCACTTTCAGAAATACACCACATCTACAAAATAAGCCACACAGAATACCAAGATTTTATGTCCACATTACATTTTATTTGATTTTTTGAAATAACTGACCCGATTATATCCATATCATCCATCCAGAAAATTAGTAAATTTCTACCATTTTCTCTACATTTCGATTTTTATATTTCAAGTTTAAAAACCATTGATCAGATATATCCACCATTATTTCTACGTATCATTAATTATATTCTCCAACAAAACATTCTATTTACTTTTCGTATCCATTTGTATTTCAAATTACTCTTTTCAATATCATCATCATAAAAAGTAATCATTTATCATAAAACAAGCTAGGAAATGTAAACAAGATAAATCATACCATTCACAAAATAAAACAGAACAGAGCAATATATTTAATCGTTTAAAGGGTGAAAATATGTCATTCTTATTTCAAATTGATACTAAAATATTCCAATCATACTTTTCATTGATACTATAGAAAATGTTTCTTATTGGTAAGATGACCAAATATTTTCATATTTTTATAATATTCTTGGGGTTGAAAATATCATAGGATTGTATATAATTTTCGAGAAAAAGGAAATATGAAATATTGTATTTGTCATATCACGAACATAAAATAAAGCCTCGACAGACACGAAATATACTCTCATAAATTTAGTAAATGTTTTTATGGGAATTTTATCCAGATAAAAATAAAATCACGATCTTAAATCTTAAATCTTATGAAAATCAAAAACAACAAACCTTAAATATAAAAAAAAATCGTAAAATGGTATATTTTCTAGTGAATTTTATAACATTCTGATAATTGTTATTTTTATAAAGCTGTTTCTATAAAATATAACAAATATCGCATTTAGCATCAATTTTATGTGTAGATTGCACATCAATATATCAAGAATACATATATTAAGGCAAAAACGAAGACAGTTCACCGAAAAGTTTTGGTATGAATAAAAACTGGTTTACTAGATCGAAAACCATATATACTTATTATAGTATACTTGTTGCGTGAAATATGATTTATTAAACATACAATTTAAGTTTTCAATCATATTTCATCTACATCTAATATGGATTGGAATTACTTTATACATTCAAACGATGAAATTTCCAAGTATCTACAGTACTTTATATATGACTAATCTGTCGATTTTAACGATTTCTTAATAATATACGGATATTATCATTTAAATAATACTATCAATTCATTTTTTTATCCACGATTTTATATAACTTTTTTCTTATTAACATCATTCAATATTCAATAATTCACTTTAACACGAAATCATTAAAATAACAATTATTTTCTTGTCATAGTTCATCCATCAAAAATCTTACTTATAGACACACATTATACACAAAAGTTACAATCTTTGTTTTGAAACATAATACGACCAATAAAAGTTTAAACTTTTATGTTTTCTTCCATAAAAATAGACTCTCAACCTATAATTCTTTTACAAAGCTAACTATAGTAAACTGTTTATTACACGACAGACAGATCAAAGAATACTTAGACACGAAATATCACAATATGTTTTTCTTATATCGCCACTCGATAAAATAGGCTTCAATTATAAAAAAGTAAATTTCAGTCGCCTCATAGCTAAATAATGATATAAAATCGATATTATGGATTTAAAATTCTTATCGTCATCTTATCATCAGAAATTTACACTCTTAAATCTATTTTTGTCCACAATCACATTAAAAAAATCCCTACAAGCTTTCCATTATATAATTGAATATTTTAATAATATGATATAATTTTTTTAGAAACCATTTCATTGTATATTAAATCTATAATCAAGTAGTTCTTATCACATTTTTCTTGTTCTTCTTTATAATCTATTTTTAGAAGCAAACTTTTCCCTATTTTTAGATGATAATTATTGTCAATAGTTTGTATTAAAATAGTTTTTCATTAGAAAAAATAATTTATTGTAAAAAAATTTATACATTCCTTAGCAGGATCTATTTAACAATGAAATAAATCAATCATTTTTCCTTTATATTTATAATCTACGTATTAAATTTTATCTGGTATTATCGCATATTTTACTCAAAAAATGCAAATAATTTTTATCGTATTAAAAATACTTTGAAAATAAGAAATATGAGTAAGTTTATAATTAATTCTTTAATATCCTATTCTTCATATTTAAATGTAAATTTCATTAGAAATTCTCCATCATATTTAAAGATTTCAGCGTGGCCTTTCTTTAGTATCGTTTTGTAGAATTCGACAAAAAATTCTACTGATGGTTTCGAATCTGTTCTTTTTGGCTAATTACCTCTCTTAAATAATGAACATCTTGTTGTGTACGGATTAAATGGATTTCCCTTATTCTTATTCAAATGCAAAAGATAAACATATTTTTGTCTATTCGACAACTCTTCTAATTTCTCAGCCAATATTCGATATTTTTTGCGCTTCAAGATACTTTTTTTGCAGTTTTCATCAAGTGTTTTTGTGTCGTGAGTTTCTTGTGTGTTTTTCATTTCCCTTCCAGAATCGATTGCCTTTTCAATATTTTTTATATTTTTCTCTAGAATGTCAACATATGAATCTAAAAATTCATTTATAAGCGCATCATAATCATCATTAGGGATCAAATTTTCTTAATTCGGCTTTGCAGTTTTTTGTTCTAAAGAACCATTTTCGCAATCAATTAACGAGTTTTCCTTTGCTTTCTCCATTTTTGTTTCCTCTAAACCAGGCACTATTATAAAGCTATGCTGTAACCAGAACTTTTTTAATATTCCTCTATATTTTTTTTCACTTTTGTCAAAAAAATACATATACTCTTCATTTTCATCTACATCCCTTTTGTACGACATCTGTGATGTTGAATCTTCGGTTCGTGTGTCTATATCTTTTATTTCCTCATCACAACTAACAAAATCGCTTGTGGATTGCTCACTTTCAATTTCCAATGGTTATGTGTCCTCTTTTATTCTCCGGGTTTTTTTCTTGTGAATCGATTCTGATGAATCTTCTTTTTTTGTTTGCATCTTTAGTGCCATTATGAACTACATTATTTATACATAACAAATTTACTGTGTTTAAGTAATTAAATATTTATTTATTAAAAAAACATATTATAGCAAATGAAGTTGTTTTAGTCTAATTTAACATGTTATCAAATGCTAATATTAACAAAATAAGCTTGTTCTTATATTAACAGCAAAAGAAGAAAAAAAAGAGTTTTTATATGGCAATCGGCAAAAGTTATGCTAAATACTTCGATTACGCGTTTAAATATATTCATATATATATCAGCTTTATCTAACTAACAACTAATGCTTTGATAAGCATTTAAATTAAAAGTATTTATCTAATCTTTAGTGCTTCAATTTTTGTAAATTTGTCATTTATTAATGCTTTTTATAATTCAAAAATGTTTTTCTGTAATATTACGGGCCATCACAGCATTTTGAAACGAAGAGTTTATGTTTTTATACATTAATTTTTGTATATGTGTTTAATGAAAATAACATTTCGTCTTTAGAATTTCATTAGCAAATTATAGTAAAATGTTTGTTTATTATTAATTTTCTTTATTTATTCATCATTTACGAATTTAAATAAAGTTTGCTTATAAAAAATCATTTTATTTTCAATTAATAACAATTTTAATTTCAAAAGGGCCATTTGATCATTTTTAAGTTATAAGCTTTTAAAAGATTTATATTTATTCTTATATGATAAATTTTCTTATTTTGGAAGATCCGTTCAATATTAGTTCAAAATAAGTTTATACTAATTTTAACTATATAAAAAGAAAGAATAATACATAAGATTTTGTATAAAGTTTTTTATTATGATATTTTTTCAAATGCAAAAACTGTTTTTTCGAATAAAATAAGTCTATATATAAACTATTATGATCTTCGAAATTCTTAAAGCCTCTGTAACTTTACCTTTTATATATAATATTAGAGATAAAATTAAAATCAAAAAAGAGCTCTAATAAATACAGTTTAAGCCAATAATGTATTGAATATAGGAAATCGAGCTATGAAAATTGCGCGTGCTGTGGACAAATTTTCTTTTATCCAAATTTACTTTTTATCAAATTAAATATATATAATTTTTCTTTGCGCTTGTAGATGCCTACTTTTAATATGATTTTTACGATCTACGAAAGCCAAGTATAATGTTATAATTTGGATGAAAAATGTTCATGAATTCTTCACAAAAATTGAGCCTATTGTTGGCATAAGAATACCTTTTTCACTGTATTTTAGACTTTTATAATTTATCTTATTAACATTAAAAAAAAATACAATGCAAAAAAAAGTAGAACTAATAATATATATTTTTATAAAATTTTTGGATAATTTGCAAATCATATACTTTAAAGTGTTTTTACCGTAAAAATACATATTTATACGAGGAAAGAATATAATTTGATAATTTTTTTTTTCTAAAAATCAATAATGAGTAATTTTTAAACTTGTCATTTTATTCTGTCGAACTAATCGATATGTATATCTAAGTATTTAAATTCTTGTGATAGCATTTTAAACCTCATGTGTCACTTTTGTCATAACTAGCTGATTTTTTCTATATTCGTGTTTTGTTTGTTATCATTATCCGTGAAAAATCTTTGTTTGTATATTTTAAGCGCCTAAAAATATGCATTTAAAATATAGATATGTAATTTAATATTATAATGCTGAAAATGATAGTAAACTAAAGTTTTTTTAATCGTTTTAAAATAATACAATATGTTGAGTTAGATTTGTATACATCAAACCGCGTATTGGGTAACAAATTCTTAAAGTAGTGAATTTTAATGATATTGTTTATTAAGTATCAACTGAAAATAAATATATTATTTATGTTATTAAAAGGTAGAAATTTCTTGATTTACTACTCATTGGGTTATATTCAATGGATAAAAATACGCATTTTTCAAAAGATTATAAATTCAAAACGAATTTTTATTTTTAATAAATATTCGAACAATTGAACTTTCTTATAGCATAAACAAATAAAGATCCTCATAGAATCAAGTATAGTAAAAATATATCATATTATGTATATTTATACTTTTATAATTTATAAGAATGTAAAAGAATCTATAAACTATATTTGATCATCGTTTTATCATATATTTGATGCTAAATATACGATATTAAGTCTTTTATCAAAAATTTTAGAAAAATAAAACAATAATTAGAAATTTATATCACGAGTGGCAGAAAGTCGAATTATATACTTTTTTTTTCTTTTTTCTTTTTTTTTGTATTTGACGTATAAAAATAATATATATTTTGTGGATCTAAGGAAAATATCCTCACAAATATAAAAATATTAATTTAAAATCGAAAACAAGCCAAAAAATTTGACCATGTTTTATATATAACCAATGAAAATATAAAATAAGTGTTTTAAAAATATTTAGAAACATAAAGATACAATATTATTTTATTTTAAACCACTAAATTTTTTGTTTATGTGTTTCAAATTTCAAGATTTATAATATTGACATAAAAAACATATATAAAGCCACAAATTCTATTCAAAACAGTTTTAAAGATATATTTATGTAAAATATAGTATGTTTACTTTTATGAAAACATATTATGAAACACTTTACACGGTTTTTATTGCTTTCCATTTCCAAAACAAAATGAAACTAATTCATAAAATATAATCTATTCATTGACAAATATGCTTTCTATCTATAAAAATATACGTTATTTGGTTAAAGTTTTGGCTCTTTTTACAAAAATTTAAATTACTTGTGTTTCATATTATTACTTAAATAAGCAATCGATAGTGTTAAAAATGGATATAAAATTTATTTTAGAGAAGATTGAAAATGATACAAATATGATCGGCACATTTCATTTTATAATTAATATGCGGTAGAAGATGTTAGAAAGTAATAATATTTTGTTACCTTTCCTGCAACATAAATTCCCAGGATTTCAAGATAATTCTGCGTCTATCATTGATATTGTTATTTTAAGTATGTATATACAGACTAGAATTATAATGGAGCACCCATTCGAGCATTATAATTGTTTAACTACAAATGAAAAATACAATGATAAGATATTAATAACTTTTTTTGAAGAAAATTTGGCGTTAAAATATCCAAGAATAAACTATTTTAAAGATAAAAAACTCAAATATTCCGTAAGAAATGATATTAATGTAGAGGAAATCTACAGTTTGTTTCAAAATTTGTATCATGATAAAAAATTAGCTCTGTTCTTTTGCGTTAATGATGAAATAGAACTTAAGGATTTATATGACATTGTAAAATTTAGAACGGGCAGAAAAATATATAGAAAGATGGATAAAAATGAGCGTGACATGATTTTAAATGACAGAAATAATAAGGACTTGTTTTCAGCAAAAAAAGCTGGTATTTTGGTAAACAAGAAAGTATAATACTCTGAAATTGCTCATATGACTACAACTTCAGTAGACTTGGATGGATTAAGTGGAGCATTTAAAATAGGTTCATTCACTTCTATTTTTAATAATCCTGTTATAAATATTAGTATTTGCGCAAACACGTTGGTCCTATATAAAAGAAAAATTTTAACGAAGAATTTTATTGCATTTGATAAAAGAGGATGTATTAATATTGCAGATCTAGGTCATTTTTATGTAGGTTCATGCACATTTTTATCCACAGAATATAAAATCTGGCTTTTTTTCCTTCTTGTAGTACAAAAGAAGATCTAGATACTTTGTACACGGATTTCGCACATAGAGTGATGGCCTTTCGAGATGAGTGCGAACGAACACTACATAAAAATTCTAGAAACATTGTGGACAGCATACAAATAGAGAAAACACAGTTATCATCCATGAAAACTAGCATCAGGATAACTGGAAATCTAAATGGTATTGAGTTCGAGCAGCTTATACGTTTTTATTTTGAAAAGAATGATTTAGTAACTATTTCCAAGGAAAAAGCATTTTTTTTTGTTGAATCTTATGGTTCAAAACAGAATATAAGAAAGAACACATTTCCCGAATTAATATATGCTGTAAAGAGTTCATTTAATTTGAGCTTAAAGGAAGTATTCTATTTAGACTTTTCCATGAGTGTTGAGCAAAGACAGATAAAAAAAAAGGAAAGAAAAGTTGTTTTGGGGCTAGCTGCAGAGAATTTCGATGTAGACTTTAAATCGAATACACACCATATTTTTGCCTCAGAGTTAATAACAAATTTGAATAAAAAATTTATAGCTCTTACAAGAAATAGTATGTTACCAATTGAGGATGATGATAAATCAGATGCGTTTTCTTATACGTGTACAATATATGGTTTAGGATTCATAAAACTTAATTTATATCAATCTATAGGATCATATATTTGCCCGAGAACATATAGAGAGTCCTATGTGAAGAAAAATAGTTTTAATAAAGTACTGGGATACGTTTTAAGTAATCCTAAGTATAACTGCGTCAAAATTTTGGACGATATGAGGAGTTGCATTGAAGTGGCAGGGAAGACACAGAATGAACTGCGTTTAGAAGCAAGCATCGACAGTGCTGCTTCTATTGATGCAATAGCTATTTTTGATTATTTACACACGAATGTTATAATAAATGTCATCGATCAAAAAATTCTTATCGATAGCATCTCCAAAAGTTTTGAGTTGGTTGCCGCAGAGATGACTGAAAATCGTTTAAATATATCAAAATGTCTATATTTAATCGTTTTAGAAAATTTCTTTATTGAAAAATATTTTAAAGATGGGCAAAATCCAAAATATCTTGACAATATTTTTCTACCACTGTTTAAAAAGGATAATATTAAGAACAATGTTTTCAAGTTGGATAAACTAATTCTTGAAGAGATAAAGGTGATTTGTGACAATCAGTATGTCGAGAAAAACAAATATAGGATGGTAAAAGATGTGATAGAGCATTCTATAGGCACGGATATAAAAGTAAGAAAATGTGCGGTTGATCTTTTGGATTTATTCGCAAAGGATTCAGTTGAGATATATGATGTATTATATCGAAAAATTGTGATAGATTCAATAACAAAGTATGACTTGGATTATGAAAAGATATCATCTGTTGACATCAACTATATTAACAATTACATGGATTTTAACAAGGTTATTAGCATTTATGAATATTTTATGGAAATGATCACAGAATCAAAAAAAAAATCGTATTCGATGCTTTATCAGCATATTAACCTCTTAAACAACGAATACAACATGAGCAATTCAGATATTGTAATGGGTTTAAAAGGTGCAATCACTGAAAGAGGTCATTTTTTTGGTTTTAAGAAATTTACAGAAGGAAAAGTGGTGAACTCAATGCTTTTTAAACTATCGAGCGTTGATGTCACATTAAATGTAAAGAAAGGCATTGATAAATTCAAAGACTGGATTAAGCAGAATAAAAATCCAGAAATTACAATGGGTCCATTTTACCCGATCTCTATGCATAGTAATACATGGCTAGGTTATAATTTATACGTCTGTGATCTTGAGACTGTAGTTGTAGAAAGAAAGCGAATATCTTACCTACCAATTGTAAATGATATTAGATTAGGACTGTGTGGCTTAATGGGTACAATTCAAATTCGGAATATTGTTCGTCCATTGAGAGGAGATAATACTACATCTAACACAAAGATGTATCGTTTGCGTAAACAAGTTGCTCTAGTCGATATTAATTCAATAGGCTTTCGTGAAGTCATGTCAAAATATCAGCCATACTTGAAAAAAAATATAAAAATGAGTCTTGACTTGGCTTTATCTGTAGATGCATTGATTTGTAAAGCATCACAGCGTGATTTTGTGCCAAGAGACCTCTTTTGGTATAGATTTCAATTAAAAGATTTAGACATTGAGGTAGTAGAAGAAAATAACTTAAAAAATGTCGATTTGGAAGATCTTAGTGATCAGATAGCATTTAATACACGTCGAGAAGGCGAAAACACATATATATATGATTTTGACGAGAAAGAGCAGCTACAAAGAAAAGGTTCATATTATCAAAGGTTTAATTCTGTAAAGGAACATATAGTGCCAAAAATTTCATATCTGGAGGAAACCGAAAATAATAATCAAATATATAATGCTGCAGTGGATGATTCTGTAAATGAAAACATATATCATGACGATATATATGATAACGACTTTACACAACATTTCGAAAATAATATAGTAGACGATACTCAAAATATGGAGACTATAAAGGAAGTTCCACTGATTTGTCAAGTACAAGAAACTAAAAGACCGTATAAATCTTTTACCTCTATAGATGACACGAGAGTAGATGCGGCAGATTCTAAAACTAATCTTAGAGCCCAAGAAATATCTAACTTGAACGGGAATAATGTATTTAAGCGTGCAGCGAATGTGAGTGATCATTCTATAATGTTAAAAGGGCCTTTGAGTCAACATACATTTGAAGCCGAGGCTGTATATGAGAGTAATGATGATAAAAATCAGTGTGAGAGTTTTCGTAAAAAAACTAAGATGGACCCTACATATAAAGAAATGAAAGACAATTCAGAGTTTGAATTGAACACAGATGTTATAAGTCATCTACAGAAATTAAAAGCAAAAATTAAATCAAAAAACAGAAAACTACTAAAATATATTACAAATTATGATGTTGAAAAGAATACCGAAACACCATTAGTAGAATTGTTATTTCATGATGAATTAAAACAAATCGACAAATGCATTAAAATATTGAAATCATGCAGCAAAAATACAACAACAAAAACAGAAAACGAACAAGTAAAGGAAGAAAGTAGCGAATGTCTGTTTATAGATATGAAGGCGAATAATAAACTATGCCAAGAAAAGTTGAAAGATTTAAACAAAACTATTCAAGAGAATACCGAAAAAACTATCAGCGGTTCAAATTCGGATGGTCTAAATTCAAAAGTAAAATCACATTTGGATAAAGATTGTAATATTAATGTCCACGGAAAAAAAGAAAAAACAGAAATTATTGCAGACTTAAGACCAGAAAAAAATAATATTTGTAAAGATATTAACAAATTGGCAATAATCAATATGAATAATCCATCGGAAATTTTAAACGATAAATTAAAGATTGAAAACGGTTTAAAAGAGATGCAGCCCGATTCAACTACAACAACGAATATTGACACAGCATACTTAGCACTGCATAATTTCGATTTACAGGTTATTGAGCATATGAAATGTCCCTACGTCAAGAAATTTTGTTTATTTCAAAACTTATCGCATTTAAGCTCCTTATGTCTTTCAAAAATAGCAAAATTTTGTCTTAAAAACAATAAAGATACTGTAAAAGAATCGGTAATATACAACTCTATTTTCAAGTTTAGAGGTAGAGCTGTAACTATCTCAAATAGTATTTCACGTATAAATTGGATACTAGTTTTGTATGAATTGAATGAAAAAGGCTATATAGTATATGACAATAGCATTATAGGTGTGGATTATCGGAAGTACTGTGCATAGAGTGCTCAGTTTTGTTATAATAAAATCACAATCTTAATAATTATAAATTTATTAATCTTTAATGACGTTTTTATAAATATAGTTCATAGGTAATGGCATAAATAAATGATTCTATAATTTCAAAATACTTATGATATTTTTGCGTACTTTTTTATGCTATTGTAATGAAAACCCCATTTTATTTTGATTTGGCATGCTGCTACAATTTTAATACTCTTTTTTGATTTCAAACATTTATATTTATTTAAATTTATATTTAAGATCGCTTATAAATAAATTTATTTAAACACAGTGCAATTTTTGAGTAAAAAATTTCTGGTGTATATTCCATAAATATAAATATAAAAAACAAACATGATTATGCAATTTGTAGATAGTATTGGTTTTAAGGATTCAATTCGTTTGTAGATTTTGTATTCGCATAAAAGAGCACTAGAAGGAAATATTTTACATGTGATTTAGTTCAATATAATTTATAAATCGTTTTAGGATCAAAAAATCATCTTGAAACTTATTACAAATCAATACTGTTCAAATAGATTTTTAAAAATTTCTTAATATGTATGTTTTTTGACAAATGATTTTAAATAGCATTTCAAATAAGAATAGATGATTTAAGATAAGCCTTGGAATATAATGTACATAGACTAAAAATTAAATAAATTTTTACAAAAATAAGCTTATTTTAAATGAATAATAGAAACAAATTATGTTCAAAAGCAACAAGAATTATAATGATTTTAGTATATTCTAAATTTGTGATAAAAATATATTTTTAAATAAAAATAATCTGAATTATTGTCGCAATAATTATTCTTGATCTGTATTTTTAATGACAATAAAAAATAAATTTACTAATATCAAAGTGAAAACTTGGTATAAATGCTTCGCTATTTCGTATTTTTTTATGATAAGCATCAACTGTATTATAGAAATTTTAACTATGGATTGATGGCTAGGCATAAAAAAATCACAAATAACAAATAAATATAGAGAAAAAGCCCAAGATCTATGGCTTTATTAATCATTGTGAGGCTGTTTTCAACATAAAAAAAATCTATAAATTGAAAAGCAAAAAAAAATTACTAAATATATTGTTTTATAGTGTATTCATTCATGTTTTTTTATATTCTTAGAAACTGTACTGAAACACTTTCACTATAAATCGCTCTATATTTATTTTTGATCGTTCTATAAATAATGTTAAATGTAAATCTATTTGAATAGCTATAAGTTTAATATCTACGATTTAATTTGTAGAGTTGATCAATTACTATAAATATATGAAAAGATCCGATTAAGGATTTATATAATATAGAAAATAGATTTTATCATTTCTTCACCATACAAATAAAATTAAAACAAAAACTTCATCTTTTTTTTTGCCTTGTTTTTTTCTTTTGAAAAAATACTGCTATAAAACCTAAAAGTACGTACTCAAGTATTAAATGTTATTTTTCACCAAAAAGATTTGCTTTACAAACAATATGATGTAATTTCTTATTTTTTTACGTGTTTAAAATTACAAAGATATGCATTGAAAATGATAATGTATTCCAAAAAATATAGAAAAAATGTGTTTTTAAATATAAACATGCATAAAAAATACTTTATGCTACTGTTTTAATTGAACACAGTAAAGCTTTTAAATTTAATGCGTCTGTCAACAACATTTCAAATGCATTTTTATGTGTAAAAACAAAGGTATGTTCTATCATGCACTAAAAATAACATCAATATGCTGTTCGTGCATGAAAAACTAATATATAAATATCAATATTATTAATTACGCCAAAACATATTGTATGTCATAAAAAAAATATATAAGATATATTTTAAAATTCTTAAACACATGTATTGAGAATACAAGTGAATAAATATATATAGAAATAGTAAATGTTACAAGAATAGTGGCAGGAATCTAAAAAAAATAAACAGTGCAACTTGAACTGTAATTCTTATATATAAAATTTGTATAATTTTTTCTATTCGGTTTTGAAACGCAAATGCTTATGTATTTTTCTTATAATATATTTGAATCGTATTAAATAGGTTTCTTATCTTATCCTTTATTAATAATGATTATGCATGCAATTTTTTTATGCCATCATAATACAACATTTCTGCCTATAATGGCATTATTCTATTTGCATCATATATTATAAATTACTTGAAAAACATTAAGACTAAACATTTATGTATTGAAATATAGCTGGACACTCGTCTAAATATTTTGTTTTGTGAAAGAAGTAGAAATCAGATACAATATAAATTATTGGAAAAATAATTTTTTGCACATTTAGTTTCAGTAACGATATTTAGTATGTATAAAGAATTTTTTTTTTGTTTTTGTATTATTTCGTGTTTCATTCTGTTGTAATATATGTTCGATTTTCTATATCTTTTAATTGTTTTATACATAAAAAATATATTTTTATTTTTTATATTCAACATAATTAATCAAAAATCACTTAAATTTTGGTATTGAGGCCAGAGATTGAATTTGTCCAGACTCTAATTCATTAAATATAACAACATATAAATTAAACATGGAACAAGACGCTTATGTTTGTATCTTGACTGTTTTTTCTGAATACATTATATTTTATAAAGCATCATATAAATATATCATATTCAAATCCAAAAATACATTATTTTTGTAAAAGAAAATTATTACTTATAAATTTCAATATTCAGACCTATTGCAAATGTTTCAAAGATCGGTAACCACGTTTTAAAATGCTTCATGTATGATTAACCCTGTTGAATTAAATAATAATTAGGTCAAATATTTTATGATTAAATACTCTTATTCGTCATTTTTTATGCTTTATACCTATAATATACTTTCTTCAAGACTAAGCCACCATTAAAATGTGAGAGATAGTAAGATATATATGTTTCATCAGCAAGAAAAAGGATAAATGATTCGTTTATAACGAAACTAAACCCTAATATGATTTTTTTGCTATTATTTATGTAATTGCATAGAAATCGTGTGTTGATAATAGAAATCATTAAAACCAAAATATAGTTGTCTTTTGCAAATAAACTTACGTAAGCTTGTTTGTAAAAATACAGCTGTGTCGGTATACAATTGAAACCGTAAAATATCACAGATATTCTAAAAGATAAAAAAATTATCATAATCGCTAATTTGCATACTTTGAACTTTTTATACTCTTATAGATAATAAATTTGGTTTAGCTTTTTCTGAGACCAAAAAAGTAATTTTTATAGGATATTCCGTTAACTTTGCCACACATATAGTATTTTAACTTCTTAATTACAAATAATATTACAATATAACACAAAAAAATCCTTTTATCAGTATATGCTCTCATGCTAAAGTATTTTTTATTTCTGATACTAAATGCTATTCCTGTTTATAAAATTTGTATTTTACTAGAATATAAGATCTTTTCTATTTTTTATGCAGGATTCACGATTTTTTATTATTTTTTTTGCTATTTTTTTTTTGGAGTCTTAGTCTTTTAATTTTATGGAATTTTTTATCGGCAAACCAACGCTTTGTATTTTTAGCGATTTCTATCAATATATTAATAATAAATAATTTGAACATTTACTTTTACTTTAACAGCAAATTACAGAAACCATAATTTTTATAAGTACTCACTGTAAAGCCAAATAATATAGTGTAAATTACACGTAAATTTGTACATTCACACGTAAAAATATTTTCGTTTCATAACTTCATTGTATGCATAATGCGAAGTGAGTAACCTAAAAGTATACAATAAACCATCAAATCATTTTTTTTATAATTTCACATAATTGGATTAAAAAATATCTTTCTTTTTTTACAGAAATAATATAGGTTTTTTTTAAATCTTAAATCTAAGTATAAAAACAATTTAAAAGATGATAAACTTTCACAGTAATATAATTTTGGCGTAGAAACCTTTAAAAAAACGATAATTTGTAAATTATGTATAAACAAGAACGATAGAAAAAAGTTTGTTATATTTTTTACATCAAATAAACTTTTCCTATTTATTTAGCAATCTTTTATCACCACAAATTTTATATTTTAATGTTTTAACTATGCATTAACCATTTTTTTGCGATATAACTGGTTTTCGTAATATGGATAATAAATTTTAACAGTTATAGCAATTATATGCCTTTTATACACCATGTTATAGATATTTTTTTGGATTATGCATGCTATATGTATATAAATGTCTACCTTTTAAAAAAATATATAGTATAATAAATGGTAAATATATGCTTAAGAGTTTAGAAAGGAATCTTCGTACCTTTCAATATTTGAATAGAATAAAAAGATAAATAATTTCAAGCTCGAGATTCGCTTCGGCAAGATTCAGTTTTATACCTAGAGAAATTTTCTAAGGTTTAGTAATTTACTAAAAATATGATTCTTTTATATGCTAACATATCCGTTGATAAATTATCGGTATTTTTGATATATAATGCCACTATTGACTTCGAAAGACTTCAAATTGCAAAAATCAAACATATGTAAATACATAATATACCACTTTCTTCATGATTTGTAAATTGACTTGTTTAAACTTAAGATAATTAAGAATTAAAAATATATATTTAATCAGTTTAAATAATATTTTTAAACTATATTTTCATCATGAGATCTACACATAAATTGCTTGCATAAATACATCAACACTTACTTTATAAGAAAATAATGACTACATATATATTCTTGTATTTTTTATTATTATCTTCACGCTTGAAATACATCCGCTGGGCTACATCCTATCGTGCAAAATATGCATGTAATTCATTATAAGAAAGCTGATTTATTCATAGTAGCCACTTACTGCATTTAGATAAGCATACCAAATGATTTTTATTAGATATTGCAAATAATTCTCTACATATGAGGTATTTATAGAATAGGCATTTTTTTTTATCTTTTTTCATAAAAAAATATCGTATATTTGAAATCATAAAAATATTGATCCAAATACCAGGAATTTTTGTGTCTTTTATATATAGTCAAAAAAAATATTTATAAAATTAATTTATTTGTAAGTACCTTCCATGCATGTGTATTTTTACTCATTTATATTATATCATAAATATTTAACACTTTATATGATTTCATAAAATTCGGAAGGTCATTCTACATCATATTTTTACATAAAAATTAACATTGAGTTACCGTTTTCAGTCTACGCTAATATTTCAGCGAGAATATTGTATATAAAAACCCCAAATCTGATACTTCTTGTGGATAAATTTTTAACAATGTAATAAAAAAACTGAATTTCAAGTGTTAAGTAATATTTTAATAAGAAACTTATTTGAAAATCGCTGTTATATATTAATTTTTATTTGAAATGTCACAATTTTGATCCTACGTGCACTAGACTAGTAATCCAATATATATACAAAATATATTCTATCTAAGAAATAAAATATTTACGATCTATATCCTTGAATCTGAAAAATGTAACTGATTTTAAAAATGCTTAAAGAGAAGGTTTATGATAATGTCAAATAAAAACATGTTAAATTTTAGACATGAAGCTATAATTTTTTTACCTGTGTTGTATGACGAAAAAAAGAACAGTTATTTAATTCATATTTAAAATAAGAAGTGAATTATGATTACATATATTTAAAAAAGAAAATTTTACAAAAGAATTGACTGCTAGTTTCACCTAATTAAATATTCATATGATCAAAGTGTATATTATATTTTGTTTTTATATATATTTAGAATAAACTGATATTTTATGTCTCAAAGTCATATGATTTGTATTTTGTTGTTTTAAATTCAGATAAGTGTTTTTTTTTGTTATACAGAATTCATAATCCATATTCATAAAAAACAAATTGATATATCTGAATTATATATGTGTAAAAACCAATATCTTTATGCGATATTCAAGTTATAAACTTTTTTTATATTTATCAATTATTAGTATATCATATGATTTTACTAAATGGCAAGGATAAACATTTTAACAAAAAATGATACAATATAAATAATTAAATTTCACAGTTTCTTTGTATTATAGGTATAAAACAAATAACTTTATAAATTTTTTCTATCTATTCATCATAATTAGGAAATATAAAATAAAAGTAGTTTATTAACAAATTTAGCTTATATCATCAAGTGTTTTTTTAACATTCTCATAAAAATTCGCATTTTTTTTCAGCAAATATTTATTAAATCTAACGGACTAACAATAGATATTAATTAGTGACTTTATAATCAATATTTTTGATATCTATTCCATATATTGTAATTATCGATTTCCTTTATCCAATGTTTAAGATATAAAAAAAACGGAAAAAACCATATTCACTTATATATTTCCAGATTTTAACTGGATAAAACTGACTAATTCATGCCAAATAGAAATTGATCGTAAAAATGCAAATAAGGTGTATATTTTTCATTTATTTGTTGACATTTTATAATAAAATTATTATTACTAAAATGTATAATATATTTCTTCGTCAAAAACATAGCAAAACAACATTATTAATTTGCTTTTAACCGCTAAGAAAGTAAAAGAAAAATGAAAGTATAGAATAAACAACATATTTACATAAATAAATATTATTTGTAGCAGATGAAACGATTTATCAGATAATGATCTATTTGTTAGTCTCATATTTATCTTGCCTAAGAAAAACACATTTCAATTTTTTTTAAAAGGTTCAATTTTTTTGTCAATTAATGTATCTAGAAGTATTTTAAAGCAATAAAATACTTTTCAAATATGATACTTACGGGAGCATGCAAAATTTGATATGTATCTTTATTTGCATTTATATTTTTTTTCATTTTTCGTGCCTATTGTATTAGATATATATTATTTGTTTATTTATATTTATATTTGATAAATGGGTTTTTTTTTCGTGAGTTATAGATAAAATAGAACGAATCAAATTTTTAACACGTTAAAAAGTCAATATGCTTATCTGAGTGTTATCCATGTAATTGTATTTAAAAGACACCTTTTTTTTATCGGTATTTAAAATCTTTATCGTAATACGTTTGAAATTTTCTCTTCCACGATTTTTATTTGTTCTATGGATTTTTTTTTGTTTTTAAATACAAAAAAAACTGAAACTTATAATTTCATTGTACTTTTAAACATGTTCTATAGGTCATATATGAAATTATAAGCAAATATTAGCATCCACCTTGATTAAGCAGCTTATATTATAATAGTAAAAAAATAAGATATGCATATTTTAAGTTTTTATAGCACGTTGAGTATACTTAGAATTACTCTTAAATTTTACTATTATGCACTATTTTTATATATTCACTAAAACATAGACATAATCTACATAAAATAGCATAATCCTATCTATAATTAATCTTTTGTGGCTGGAGGCAAAAATATAATTCATTAAATATCGTATAAGAACACCTTGTATCTAGAGACACCAACTGGTTAAATTTTTATATATCTTGTTTGTTTTTATTATGATTTTATAATTTAACTCTATCCTATAAAATCTTAAAACGGGCGTCATTCCATAAGTGAACAATGTGTTCCTCCATATTTTCATATAAGTATAGTTACTGAAGCTTAATTTCGTATAATTTCGAAAAATCAGCAATAAAAGACTTTACTGATGGTGATGTTGTTTACACGATTCTTGTTCTTATGAACATTAATTTATTATATCGATTCTATTTTTTATAGCAATTTATTGTATAATTTTTACTTTACCCATAAAATAGATTTTGAATATTATAGTATGGATTTAAGGTGACCTAGGGCTAATTTTTTTATTTTTTTATGCACACTGGAATGAAAATATATATTATCCACGAAAAGAGCAGTTATTGCTATCGGCCTTTTATTTAAAAAAACATTTTAGTGTGTATCTATGTAAAACGTAGACCCTAAGCATCTAGTATATATGCAATATGAATCTAAATTTTTTTTGCTTTAATTTATCTTTAAATATCATCCTAGTTTGGTTTTAAATGCACATTTTATTCAAGTAAAATATAAATCACCTGTTACTTCGCATTTCATTTGTTTATTTAACACCAATTAGAAGGGATTTTCTCCACGCATTAGGAAATTTTTTTTACGATCTATATATGAGTATATCAAACCAGATAATTAATAAATTACGACCAGAAGATTGAGATAAACATATAATGCATGATTAGAACATAATGACAAATAGTCAAAAGTTATCTCTATTAATTTTCGACACAAAAGATTGTATACGTCACAATAATAATTTTGATCGGATTTTACATAAAAATTTTATTTTAGATCTTGAATTAACTCGAAAATCATGTACACATGCTCATTTGAGTAAATCCTGGGTTTTTTTTTACAATTCAATTTTTCAATATATAAAAAGAATTGTTTTCTTATTAACTGTTTTTAATCATTATATATAATTTTGAGTCGATGTATGATCATCTTATTCTATTTTCTGTTTTTTTTTGGTGTGAATAATTCCATACTTGTATCTAGATTTATTTATATTCTTTTTTATTGGCATTTTAACGTATATTTTAACTTATATTTATCTTAGCTTATATCCGATCAATTTTTTGAGCCTCCAAATGATAATATTTTGCAAATGATTCTTTATGTAAATTTATGCCGTTAAAAATTATAATATTGTTGAATAGTACTATGAGACCAAGCTATTTCATTCGGTTATATTCAATTAATTGGAAAATTTTATTTTTTTTGTTACATAAATTAACAATCTAATTTAGCCCATGAATCATGGATATGCAGTTTCCATTTGTTGCTTCATATTCAATGTAAATTTAATTTGCTATATTTTTAGATTCTTAGGTTGTAATCCTAAATTTGGACATTTAATGCACCGAAAATTATTGTAAAAGTCTTAAATTCTATGCTTAACATCAAAACAATCTGCATTGTTTATAATAAGGTTTTTTATTTATATGTAATTTGTTTATTACCAGAGTAAGTTTCATCATCGTATTTCATAAATTTTATGCTTTTTTCGATATAATTTTTCTGTGTTTCTAGATATTAACTAATTACTGCAAACTGGTTCTTTTTTTTCTGTGGTTTAGTTGATATTATGAATTTTATATATTCTTCGCTGTATTTCTTATAAATCAGATACAATTGATAATAATAAAAAATTTACGAATTTATATTTACTCTACAGCATTACATTGCTTATTTTTAGATGTTTATAATATTAAAACACATCGTTATGTAAATTTCTAAAAAAAAAGTAATATATATTCAACCTTTTTAAAACGTATTTTCTATTGCTTTTATATTTTTTTATTCTTTTAATGAACGAAGATATATTCATATCAAAATGTGCTTACAAGGTTCAGAAGGTAATGAATTTTTTTGATGCCTCAAGCATTTTTATTTTTAGATAAACATAAAAAAATATGCGAGTTTGGAATAAATTCTTTTTAAATATAATAATGATATGTGATTGATTACCCAACAAAACTATAGAATCGTAAAATCATTGTAAATTGCGTTACCAATTACTTTTTCGGTGATATAAAATAAACAAAAAAAAAGTTGACTAAAATATATTAATTCATAAGCCCCTATAAATTATCACTTTGCTATATAATTGTAAATAATTTTTAAGACTATATTTTTAAATAATGTGATCATGCGAACTATTATAACCCGATTTGAACTTTGATGTGCTTTATATTTTACTAAGTGTTTAAGGCTGAAATCTTATTTATTTCTATTGTTATTATTTTTAATATCATAAATTCACTCCCTTTCTTCATAATAAAATTAAAAAACACACTTAGAGCATTTTTTATATTGTATTAAATATCTCGAGCTCTATCTTATCCATAGAATATTATTTCAATTTTATGATTTTTTATAAAAAGAAAGTCATGTTTGTGTAAATATAAATAATTGTAGTGTTTTATGGATATAAAATATAAAAAAGAAACACATGAATCTTACAACGACAAAATTCCCGAGATAAACTTGTTTTAATATTTTTAAAGTGAAAATTTGCAATCGTGTCTATTTTAAAATACTCAGACGGTGTAAACTCATAGGTTTGCTTTTTTCTTTAAATTATTCAATATATTTTATACAGTGTCTAATTTTTCCGCTGAACTCTTATATATTGGATCGTAAAAATGCATTCACTTCGCTTGTTTTATTTTAACTATCGATATGAATTATAGTCGGCCAGATGGTGAAAATAGGTAATTGTAGATTTTCAAATATTTAATTAAATGTGATTTTCTCCCGATGAAGCATGTTTTGTCTTGTATTCTTAGAAATGTGTGTATCAAGATTTTGAATTTTAATGATAAGAACCTAAGATTTTCTTCCTATATTTCATCACTCATCTTTCTGTGCTTTGATTTGTAGATAACTTGCTTTGGTTGATTATGTCAATAAAGTTTATTCTAGAATGCCAGTTACTTCATTATTTGTTTTTTTCGAAAAAGAAAGATTATAGAAATATTATGAGTGTTTTTATTTTATGTCGGCAAACAATTATGTCATATTTGAACTATAATAAGTCAATAAGAATTATTTACTGTTGCTCGAATATTTAGCTTAGATCATTAATCTCATTTTTAAGATATTTTTTTTCTTTTTTTTATTCATAACCATGTCTTATTAGTCTTTTAATTAGTATTGTAACATTATGCATCGTATCTATACATTTTGCTTATTTAGAATTCCTATAAACTACGAACATGAAAAATATATTTATTTGTGTTAGATAAGTTATATGGATAGGTTTTTTGTTTTTGACGGTTTTAAACCTTTTTATATGCACATTAAAATGAATATTTTGATTCTTTTATAGATTATAGAAGATACCAACATATATAATGGATTTCCATTGTTGAATTAAATATATTGAAAAGCTTATACATTAGGCATTAATTATACTAAATAAAAGGTAATTATGCTTTATATATATTTTATCCAAATAATATATGATTATGTTAGCTTTTCAACACAATAAGTGTATTTTTCTTGCTTCTTGCTTTTTATGATTTATTATATGTGAATTTAAATCCTGCCCAAGCATGAATGTTCAACGAGATGTGTAAATCCCATGAAGAAATCAAAAAATCATTCCGTCTGATTGTAAATATTTCGGGTAATAAACAATGATCATAGGGCTTTGAAGATGGCATTGGCGAGAGATTTGTGTCCTCTCGCCAGGAAAATAGAAGTAATAATATGGTTTTTTGTGGCTGGTGGAGGAAATAGAGTCAAGCTGTGCCGAAGATAAAGATATAGAATTTGGTTTTTATAAAGTTGCGCCGAAGGCCATGTCCAATTTTTCTCTGAGGAGACGTGGACACATATTCGGATATGATATTAAATTTTTGATTTCAAGCATTTTTTTTAGTTTTATGATAACTATTTTTTTATAATTTAAGCAGTTTTATGTTCTTATTTTGTATAGAATCCAATTTCTATTATTTTTTTTAATTTTCTTGTATAAAAATTAATCTTAAATTAATTATTTTCTATGATCAATTCATATGATTTTATACTTAAAATTTTGAATTTTCTATTATGGAGTCAGTGCTCATTTATTAAGTTTTTCGATATTTCTTAAATAATTGTATAATTCATGGGATTTATTATTTACCAAGTTCCTTTGATCGTATATTTTATTCAATGTTTATTTTTTATGATTTCTTTCAGTTCACATATTTTTTAAACTATACATTTAAAAAGAATCATAATAAGTCTGTTTTTAATATTTTTTAAAAAAAAGCTAATATAGTATCTTAATTATTATAAAACCTATCTTATCTAATAAATAAACAGACGCATAGATATTATTATCATGCCAATCAAACCTATATAAAAGCTATAAGTAATAATTAAATATTATGTACATTTATTATCTCAAAAATAGAATTATAACAATATTTTTTATTATCAATCGCTAATTTTATTTTATAAGCTTATAACCAACCTGCAATCTATGAATATTTGTTATTTATAGTTCAAAAATTATTAAAAAGAAAGATCCTAATGTATAAATACAAAGTGAGTTATGAGCTGTTTAATTAAAATATCGTGACCATAAAATTGATCAATAGAAGACAAATATTATTTTATTACATTTATATCGAATATTATAGTCAAAAATAGTTTATAGAATTTATGTTATACTGTTACTGGTTTGATGTATCAACTATAAAATCAAATTTATTACCTCGTTCTTCAAAAATATATTATTACGACTGGTAATATTATCTGGAAAGAATATGTTCAATTTTTAAATCTTTTTTCAAAGCTTATTCGTTATCCAGGAAAAAACTGTATCATGAATAATTTAGGTGTTATACACAAAAAAATTATGTATAAATAAATGAATTTGTTTGAGTATAATTTAAAATGTCCCAGAAAAACTATATATCATGTTTTGGAAATATAAAAGAGGCCTAATATCGTATGAGTGCTTAATTTATACGAAATATGTTTATGATTAACATAAATGTTACATTGATTATAAAATGTCTGAAAAAATATTTTAATCTCCAATATATGCTCATTCATTATTAATTTTTGACTATGGTCCAGAGTAGCTAATTTATTTTTTAGTTTTAAATTGAACATAATTTATAAATTATTTTATGGTATTTAGACGGATATTAAGTTTTTTATTATATTGCAATCTTTTATCAGCTTGTATGCAATAGATTTGCAAATTTTATAGGTAAATACCAGGATAAAAGAAAAGAAACAATATTGGGTATAAATAATGGTTTTTATTGTGTCCTGGTATTCTTGTAAACCTTGCTTCAGATATTATAATATCCGATCAATAAAGGAAGATGAGAATGCTCTATGACGTAGTTATTAATCATATTCTATATGTTTATTGTAAATATAAAACTCTGATGAAAATATTCATACAAAATTGGGTTTGTAACGTACATTTAAAATTGAACAAAAAATTTATGGTAGCGTCTATACGAAATTTATAGTTTGAATACATATATATTTTATTCTTTTTTTATAAATACATATTTCACGACGTAAATTAAACTAACATACTTCTTCATAAATAAATAAATATTATAAATTGATAAAATTTTTAAAAACCAAAGATCATACAATTCCATTTGATGGCAAAGCATATGAGTTTATTCGTAATAAAGCCGTTGTTTGATGCCCCATGAACACGATAAATCAAAATTTCTATACCTATTAAATGTTAATTTTATATTTTTAAATAATAATAAAATATTTCTGATCATAAGGGAATTTATTTTTTTCTTTCATGTAGAATATGCTAGTCTTCGATATACTTTTGGTTAGCACGCATCTATATTATATTATAAAGGTTGCTTTCGATTTTAATTTACTTTTGTTGCACATTTTTTACGTGTTTATATGAATATAGTTGTTAGACATATGATTCTACTTTTTTTTTGACGCCACAACCCGTTATTTTTTCTTATGAATCATATAAAAATATCATCTCATTATCTGAACTTCACAATGAATTTTTAATTCTGGTGAAACTTTAAGAAGTATTTAGTTTCACAAAATAAATGAATAAAATGATTCACATAAGTTCATCTTAACCAAATCATATTTTAAGACATAACATCTGCGGTGATAAAATCCGGATAAACATAAGAATATCGTAAAAGCTTATAAAACAATGAGAAAATGATGATATATTAAAGATTTTTGAGCTTTATTAAATAATCGTTTTATAAATTAGTTAATTAGCGTGTTGATCGGTTATTCTTAAAATATAATCTTAGCCATATTTAGTCTTTTTTTACCTTCAATAGAATCTTTTTTTGATTTGTTTTAAAAGTTTTCGAAAATGAATTATATATTTACAGTAGGTGAAAATATATATGGTTTTTTCATGGTCTTTATAAGCACAGAGAATCATTATAAGTATTTTAGATAAATTGGTATATAATTACAATGTTTCTTTTTATGCGTATTCGAAATAATTCGATTAGTTCATAATTATAACATAATGAGATTTATTATATTCCTGTATTTTGTTATTCATCCTATTCAACGTTGTTTGATTTATGCTTTCCCTATAAACTAGATTAAAGAACTTAAAACTTGTATAATTTTATATTTTGTTTTTGATTTTAAATGAATTATATTCATTCATTCGTGTATGGTATACTAATGTTTTCTTTCGTACTGTTAGAAATTTTTAGACCCATTTTTTTTAAATCCAGACGAGATGTGTAAATCCCGAGTAAATCGAACAATCATTCCGACTGATTGCAAACGATAGGGAAAATACACAAGAAAATGATAGAAGGGCTTTGAAGTTGGCATTGGCGGGAGATTTGTGTCCTCTCGCCAGGAAAATAGAAAGTATGTATTTTTGTTGCTGGTGGAGAGAATGGAGTGTGGCAGTGCCCAAGACAAGAATTTAGAATTTGGTTTTTTCAAAGTTGGGCCGAAGGCTATGCCCGATTTTTGTCTGAGGAGACATTCCATCATTTGAACTTTTTATTAAAATTTTTATTTTTTAGCTTTTCTTACACAATTTTTCAGATAATAAATTTTAAAAGTTTCGTCCTACCTTTTTTTTATAATCTAATTCCTCAACTTTTTTTTTAAAATTTTATTATATAAAAATTATTCTTAAATTAATTATTTTGTATCATCAATTCATATGATTTTATACTTTTATTTTTGTTGTTCTATTGTTAAGTCTGTGTTTATTTAATAAGTTTTATAATATTTTTTTAGATAATTTTATTATTTATGGGATTTTTTATTTACCAAGTTTTTTTGCTCGTATATTTTAATCGAAGTTTATTTTTTATGCTTTCTTTCTTTTCACAATTTTGTAAACTATACAATTAAACAGAATAGTAAACAAGTCTGCAATGACTTTTTCTTTAATATTTAAAAAAAAGCCAAATTAGTATCATAATTATTATAAAACCTATCTACTAAATAAACAGACGCATAGATATTGATTTCATGCCAATCAAACCTATATTAAAGCTATAAGTAAATAATTGAATATTATTTACATAAATTATCTCAAAAATATAATTATAACAATATTTTTTCTTATCAATTGCTGATTTTATTTTATAAGCTTATAAACAATCTGCAATCTAAGAATATTTGTTATTTATAGTTCAAAAATTATTAAATAGAAAAATTCTAATGTAATAATACAAAATGTGCTTTAAACTGTTTAATTAGAACATTGTGACTATAAAATTGATCAATAGAAGACAATTACTATTTTATTACATTTATATCGAAGAATTAAGTCAAAAATGGTTTATAGAATTTATGTTTTACTGTTACTAGTTTGATGTTTCAAATAAAAAATAAAATTATCACCTCTTTCTACAAAAATATATTACTACAACTGCGAATAAATATGTATAAAAAATATACTTAATTTTTTCCCCAATTATAGCATAGCTATAAAATTAGCATATTTTTTTTATCGATTTAGATACAAAACTCAAATTATAAAATGTATAAATAATACAATTTTTTTAGCAAAGACTATGGATAAATTGAAATATTTATTCAAAAAAACTGCGTGTATTTCGTGTATGATATTTTTCTCGTAATTTTATGATATTTTGTAGCAAATTTATAAACATGTGGTGTTTCTTTATATTATTTTCTAGATATTTAATCCTAAAAAATTTTGTAAATTTTGGACTAATATTCTTAAATATAACAAGTTGTGGCAGATATTCTAGGACAAAATGTGTTATTTGTGCAAACAATTTTTTTGATTCCTGCATCATATTCTTTAATATTATATGTACTTCTAGAAATATTATAATTTTTGTGAAAAAAAGTATAAAAAAATATAATTACATTTAAAATTTCTTTGACATGTAAATAAAAATAAAAAAACCGGACAAATTCAAAGATGCGCTGTGTTTTTATATTTAAAGATTGATTAAAAATTTTCTCTGTCAAAAAAATAATTTACAAAGTTTGATTTAAAACTATTCATTTATAAAAGAATTAGTTTCAAAATATTGCTATTTTAAATATTGATATTCTAAAGTATAAGGAAAAAATAATAAGTAAATCAGATATTAGAATATTTTGTCGGTATTTTATCCCAACATATATACATTAAGCCTTTTTATACATCCTTTATATTTAAAACTGATGTTTAAATAATTAGATCATTTTTAAACAAGAAATTTATTCTGGTTTTATTATGAATTGATTTTCTAATTGTCGCTCTATTGTACAAACTATAGAGTAATAGACTGTTTTATAGTATTTTCTAATAATTATTTCAATATAATTCACATGATTTTTACATGGACATAATCTCGTTATACCTTCTAAAAACTTCAATAATAATTTACTCGAAAATAAAAGATATGAAAGAAAAAAATGTTTTAGATTGTACAACTGATTTCAATTTTGTCTTATACCATATATTCTATTATATCAACACAAAATTCTATCGTAATGCAACTTTTAATATTTATTATTTTATTTGCCTAATTCCAAATTTTTATGATCTAGACGTTTGTTTTTCTTCCATAGAAATACCTAAATATCTTTGCTATTGTATTTATTTTAGGTTTTGATTAGTTCGTATAATTCCAATATTTTATAATTAGTTTTTCTTATGTTTGAATGTGTGTCAAATACGGATAGGTAATCTCAGAATCAATTTTAATTTATATGCATGCGTTCTATCATTGTGAATTTTATATATAATCATCAAAAGTAAAGCGAATTTTGCTTATTACATTACCCAGTGAATATTTAGAATCATAAAATAGATAAATATACGATATACATGATTAATTTAAATATAATAGCAAGAAAAACGTCTTTATACAGTATATCATAATTTTTTTGGCTCTAAAAATAAAAATAAAAAAAGGTTTTATTGCTATGTTCATCAAAGTCTTGTAGCTAAAATTTTATGATCGATTATAATGTATCAGAAATACTTTAAGTTTTAAAAATTGCGTTATTCTAAATGGTACAAAACCGTTTAAAAATGTTTATATAAAAAAACCGTTGATCATCTCATCTAAGCTTCAAAATGTTTTTTTATATATATAAGTTATTTTTATCGCTTGCCTAGTTTTAAAATTTATATATATACCACATTTTATTGTAATTAATTCCGATATATAAATGGAGGCACAAGTAAGATTTCAAGTATTTAAATTGCCATTTTTTTTTTATTAGAGAAGAGATCATTCTAGAGTTTACTCTAGGTTAATGCATAATTTAAACTTAATTGATCATATACCGAATATATTATTTTTATTTTATATCATACAAATTTTTGGCAAAATATTAAATCAAATCCAATATTTAGTTCTAAGAATACAATATGTTTAAACATCACGAACAACATGGAATCGGTTATAATGCCCTATAGTATCCTACTTTAGATATACGGAAACGTACGTATTAGGAAATTTTACGTTATAAGTACATTGGATTGTGAACTTCGTATTATTATAATTTTAGATTATTTAAAAAGTTACTTACATTCTAATAGATTAGAAAATTTCTAAAGTTCATTTAATTTTTTCTTCTTAAAACATTATGTGAAGCCTTAAATCATAAATAGAAAAATATTTCATAATTACAAAAACACAACTGTTTATTTTATCGATATATGAGGTTGTGTGATTTTTGTATAACTTTTTATAAATTGTATATTAAGATTCTTTATATTGTTATAAAAATTCATATTTATAATCAAAGAAAATATCATTTAAATTTTTTACTGATTATCTATAGTTTTATAACTTTAAAATTTTCGTTTCAAATATTTTCTAAAACATAAAGGTTTCCTAAACATTTTGATTTTTTATGCATCAATTATACATTTTTTGCTCACTTTGATATTTCAACACACGTTTCTTTATATGTTTTTTTGTCTTTTTTCATCTTAAAACGCAATATTATTTACAATAAATTATGATTTTTCTGCACTTATCATCGTTTGTGATTGTGTAATTTCTTTTTTTGTTGAGTTTTACAAATATCGATTTCAAAATGTACTAAAAATATAGATAATGTAGTTTCTAGCGGCATAGTGTTTGTTTGCATATATTTTAGGTATAAAATCACTGATAAAAGGTTTTTTAGACGCTAGTAATTATAATTTTTTATGGAATATATTAAAGTATATTTTATTTTACAAACATTAGATTGTATAAAAAATTATAATGGTAAAACTAGTTCTCTAGATTCTTCATATATATCACAATATTATAATTATATCAGTAGTTCATTTATATTAAAATATTTTTTATATTGTTAAATTATATATACTATTTTATATTTTGAAAACTTAATAAAAGTAAAAAGAGTCTAGAATGATCCATTGATAGAGCTATCTTGGTGCACTAATCTTGTTTTAAATCTTATTTATCGTTTATTTTGCTTTTTAAATAATTTTCTTTTAGCATTTTTTTGGTTCCGATTTAAATAATATAGTGTTAAATATCTTAAATTATGATATTATATTTTGAACATTTATTCACTTTATAGTTTAATAAATAGAGTCATTAAAATTACAAATATTTTATATTTTTCATTGTTAATCTCAATTTTTTTCGTTTTCGCCGTTTTTATATAAGTAACCTTGTAATTTATGAATTTATTTTTAATATAATTTTCGTAGCTCATAAATTCAAATACATTACAAAAATGTACAGGATTTTGTTGAGATTTATTAGCATATATCTGTACAGGTCTAAGTATTTACGTTATAAATTTTCTTTCCTGTAATAGTAAACATATTAATGTGTCAGTGGCAATGATATTCGGTAGATTAAGTACTTGTCATAATAATATAAAAAATCGAATTTCAAAATGTTATAGAATGGTATGAATCATGTAAAAAAAATATGTAACATATATTTAGTCTATCTTTAGAGATTTTTTACTCCACTATCTAAGAAACTCACACATTTTGGAATTCTCTGATTAAAAAATAATTGTTGATTATATCATCCTTGACAATCTAAAACGTCTATCAAGAAGCGAAAAACAGCATTTTATATATATATAATCTGGTTCTTACAAAATTTTCGCGTTTCTTTACTATTCTATATTGTTAGAAAGAAACTTCACGTACTTTATCAATAATTTACCTATTAATATATATTTTGTCATAACACTCCAATTTTAATAGAAAAATTTAATAATTTTTTATAATTTTGCATAAAAAAAATATAATAGATTCATTTACAGAAATATTGACAGCCAAAATATAAAATATATTACGCATTTCATATTTAAACTTTTCAATGCATATATCTATTGATTTATAGTGTAAAAGAAACTTAAAAAGTGACATATTTAGATATTAGAATCCGCTTAAAAACAAAATATAATAAAGTTATAGTCAAGCATGTTTTTATTTAAATCTTATTTTATATATTGATAAAAAATCATATCTTTTATTATATATTGTTCTGTAATTTCGACAAAAAAACCGCCTGATATTTTTGAATCTGATTCATTTGGCACAATTTTTTTATAAAATATTTTTCGTCTCATTGTAAGGATTCTTCGGATTTACCAGAATTTTTTATATAGAATAAACATATTTTTTCTTATTAATAACCTTAGCTAATTTTCAACCACCGTTCAATATGTCATACGTTTATAATTTCTTTCTTGCTGTTTTAACATGTGTTTTTGTTGGTAAGTTTTTGAATTCCTTCCTAGAATTGATTGCTTCCATGATTTAATTTCTGTTTTTCTTCATCAAGATATACATCAAAAAAATCACTCATAAGCTCATTATAAATATCATTGGGAAATGCATTTGTATGCTCTGCTCAGAGTTTTGTTCTAAAGATTTAATTTGACATCAAATAACGTGTTTTCATTTATTTTTGCGATTCTTCTAAATCTGGATCTGTTAAGAAGCTATGTTTTTTTTTGAAACAATTGCAATATTTCCTTGTATTTTTTCCCCTATAATCAAAAAAAAACTTCTTTTTGCAATTGCTCTTCTAATCCTTCAGTTTTTTATTTTAGAATTATATTTACGGTTCGTGTGTCAAAATTAGTTACTTGTTTATTACTACTTAAAAAAATAGAGGTTCTGCTCATTTACGAATTTCACGGAATTTGAATCTTCTTTTTTTCTTCTGAATTTGTTTTTGTGAATCGATTCAGATGATTCTTGAATTTTTGTTGGCATTTTATGCCTATATAAGCCACAGTATTAATACGAATCAAATTTACTATGTTTATATAATTGAACTTTTATTTATAAAAAAATGTCAACTTATAGCAAATGAAATCATTTAAGTCTAATTTGACATGTTTTCATATGCTAATATAACTCAATAAAGCTTGGTTTTTCTGTAACTGCATATGAAAATAAAATTGAATTTTAATATGGATATTAGCAAGAAATCCTGTCTAATATTTTGATTTGCACAGTTTCAAAATATTCTTATGAATATGAGTTTCAAAAAACCAAGATTCTACTTATAATTGCATATAATCTTAAAGGATTCATCCAATATTAAATGGCCTCAGTTTAGAAAATATAACATTTTTTGATGATTTGTGAGCTTCAAAGTTAAGTTTCAAACATTATATACATTTTTTGTTTTTGTGGTTTAAATTCGAATTTTCTGCTTCGAATAATGATAAATATTGTTAAATACTTTTAATTATTCTTTTAAATTAATAAGAGTAAAGAAAATTTATGTGTAATTCGTTTGAATATATATACAATAAATTGTTTTTGGTTTAAAAAAACCAATTATTGAATTTTTTTCTAAGTGGAATACCATAAATATCCTAAAAGACTAAGAAAAATTGAAAATAAATTATATTTTGTTCTATCCGTTTATAAATATACAAATAAAAAATTTTTTTGCATCTATTTTTATTCGCTTAATTATAAGATATAATAATAACTTATTTTGTATATTTTTTTATAAAAAAGTAAATTGAGGGGTTTTTATATAAACTTATCGATGTTAGATCTATGTCGCAAAATATTATTCAAACATTGTTTTCGTTTTTGCTAAAAAAATATGGTGAAATAAATTTTGAGACAAAATATTTGGTTATTTACTATATTAATCTAAAAAATAGTAAGAAAAATTACGAATTTACGATTCACTACAGAAGAAAGTTATTGAAATTATATATTTTTGTAAATTTATGTTTTTTTAATTGTTATTAGTGACATATCAAACGATTTATTGGATAAGTATCTATTTCAAATCTATATTAGTTATCAATGTGAGAAAGAATATTAAGATCAAATAATAAGATAATTCAATATAAAGTTTTAATCCACAATAATTATATATCTGGAATCTTTTAGATACATTTCACATATGTATTTTCACTTTAGAAATACCTTGAATTTACGTAATTTATAAAGTTAGCTGTATAATGGATAATTTAACATATCTTATTAACGTGATTAAACTTGTTTAAATCACAACTATTTTTTTCGTAAATAAGAATAAATTTTGTCTTTGAATTTAAAATGTATGATTATTTATTACATTTTAAATGTTATTTTGAAAATAAAGAAAACCTAGAAATTAGTTAACATTTTTTAATGTTTCTATAATAATTATAATATGCATCATGTGATGGTATTTTTAAAATATTACAATAAATTATGTATTTTTAGAACTCTATTATGTAATGCCTTTGCTTTTGTGCATTTAAGTGCCTATTTTTTTATGTTTTGTGACTTTATTTATCATATAGCAAATTTTAAATCGTTTTTTGTCAAATCTTCCTTAGAAAATGTTGATAACTAAAATTTCGAGATTATTGACATCGAAATCAATCTTTAGACCTTATAGTTTGTATCTTAATTCTATAGAGCCAGATATAATTATTACATGTTGTTAAAACGACTTTTAAAATAACTTTATAATTTTTTGTGTTTTAACTGTATAATAAATAGTCGTATTAAGAAAATATAATCTACATTTAGAATCACATTATTTAAGAATTCGCACTTTTTTGACAGAGTTTTATTTTATAAAATATATTATATATTCCTTGTAGCAAAATTTACCATGCACAGTCTTTTTTTTAGCATACTTTAATTTTGAATGCCAATGAAAAACTATTAAAATAACGTAAGTATAAAACAATATCATGGTCCTTTCTTTGTATAATAATACAATTCTATAACATTTATCCTATAATTATTAGAAAATATAATTACAAGGTTTTATTTTTATTATATTTGTCTAAATTAAGAAATGCTTTATTTATATGCAGGTTTGTATATATTCCATGTATTTAGAAAAATAAATTTGATTTTTATCTTTTATTAATCTATAAGGCCAATTAACACAATAAATCTATGACAATATATGTGACAAAGTATTTTATTTTTTGTGTATTTATCACATTATATATTTTATTTTACAGGAAAAAAGGTAATTTATTGTACTATAGAATCTGTATAATAAAGAAATGTTAATTAAGCGTTGTCAAATGATTAAAACCATAGAATCTAATTATTTTGGTAATGTATAAAGTTTTATTCTTATTTAGAAGCCGTTCTTTTTTTAAATTAAATATTGAAATATCATCCTAGTTTTCTATATTGACATTTCCAACAAGAAAAACCTTTTAAAAATATAAAATCAAGATAATAATTTTACTATTCGATAATTATTAAACTTGGGATTATGATTTTCGTTAAATAATTTGATTTTCTGAAACTAATTAATGTGTCTTACCATATAAAATGCCTAATTTTAGTAATATTTCTTGATTTAATGATCAAATCAAACATTTTTTATATTTATAGTGCCGAGTTTTTTTATTGGATTATCCATATTTGAGAAAAATATTGTTTAAAAACCCACAAATAATATTATATATGTTTTATATTGAATAAGTCCGATTTTTCTATAAATAATATATAAATGGGATTTTGGTTTTATATTTATAGTAAAAATGCCAATTTTACAGTATTTTAACTCAACTATTTAAAAAATTGTCGTGAACAATAGAACTAAATTAAAAAGATACCAGGCATTATTAACACCTAAAAAGAATTTGGAATAGATTGAAAACTTATAGATTCATATAAAAGATGAGGTTGAGTAAAATATATAGATTACACTTTTTAGTATTACTAATATGAGTTTATTCCATTTCTGAGCCATATATTTTTTTTATTTGTAAGTCAGCTTTTTTTTAGTTTATGTATTTTTATTTCGCCATATAACTATATATTTTTTTCTTTTTTGCCCCATTAAATTTTTACGCCACCAAATATTATAACTTTTATTCTTAATATTTATATGCAAACTTATTAATATTATGAAACAAGTCTTTCCCATCTATTCTGTAATTAGACTAAATTTTTTTATATCATTATATTAAATAACATAAGTTTGCTTATTGTAGTTAACTAAAATGACATTTTTTTATATGCAAAATATTGGACTTATTAAATGGACTGTTTTTTCTTCAAATCATAGCCAATATTTATTTTTTTCCTTACGTTAATATCCAAATTAAATTTTCTATTGCATTATTTTATTTAGTAAGTTATACTTTCAATTTTAGAAGTTTTGTATACTTTTTTTTCACTTTATTTGCCTCCTTCTTCTCGTGTCATTTTTTTTATTTTTAAATTCTCAAGATGCTAAATTTACTACGTTTTTACACAAATATTTTGTTTTCACTTTAATAAATCATGTAAAAATTCTGTATTTGCATATTAAACAACTAAAAATCGATAGAATGTGGCAAAAATAAATTTATATTGATGTTTTTTTAGATAATATTTATCGAGTAAGTAAAATTTATTTTATTTTTAGATTTAATTTTGTAATGATCTAAGCCAGTAAATTTATATTTTTCGTCAACGACAATTTATTTAACATAATAATTAACTAACAAGGTTCCTACGGCAAATAATTTTTTAGTAGAGTCATGAGTGTATGTATTTTTCATGTAAAACATAAATTTTTGGCTCGAAAAGAGTTTTGAAGATGTAATAAACATATAACTAACATATTTGACCTTCAAATTTCGGTACTTATAAAATATTTACAGATAGTCATGTTATTTTTAGATATTTAAAATGAATTAATATAGAAAAACATTTGAAGAGAATGAATATAAGAAATTATTAAAACATGGTTTCGACTTATCATTATTTTTTTTGTGGTTTTTTTTGTATTTTTTGTACGATTTGTTTTTATTCAGTTTATAACACATATATTCTAATTTAAACATTTATAATTCTTTTTGTTTTAATAAGATGAGTTAGAAACTGAAATAAATTAGTTATTATGATATTTTTCCATAAAAAAACCACATTATTCTTCATATAAAATTCAACAATGAACTATAAGTTATTTATAGAATAAGCATGTTTAAATCCGCTAAAAAATTCAATAAATATATTTAAAACTAATTTACAATATATAAAAGAAGATAAATTTTTTCTTAAAGAAGAAATGATATCTATAAGATACTGTATTAATGAAATATCGTTAAGATCGAAAATTTCCAGAATTCCAGAATTTTTTTTTGTTTTTTTATTAAACATATATTGGCGATTGTATATTGATGTTATGATTCTAATTCATGAAGCACATAAACTATATAAAATTATTTGCTCAATCACATATTGTATGCATATATAGCTTATAATGGGCTTTTTTTGCATTATCAGCCGTAAAATAATTTCATTGATCTTATTTTTTAAAAATCATTTTTATTATGTGTGAAAATTGCACCTTGATGAGCTTTGAAGTCATTAAAGATAAAATGACATAATAGTCATTGATATATAGCCAATATAGTATGTTTAAGTTTTTTTAGATGCGACTACAAAACAAAATAAAAATTAATAATAATAGAAAACTAAGCTTATGTTACCAATTAAATTATATATAGCATTTTATGGTGCTTTAATATGCTTATAATGTTTTTCGTATGCATAAAACAGGATTCAGAAAACTTTTACATACTCTATTGCTTTTAATACGTGAATACCAAGATAATTATAATATTACTTTACTTGATCTTCATTTTATGTGATACGAAGTTCTTATAAGTCAATCTATAAATAAAACCAGTTTTTAAAATGTATATCTTAAACGATTGCACATACCGATTCAGATTTTAGTATTTTATAATATAAGCCATTGAAACATATCTTTTTAGATTTAAAATTATAGAAATATATTAAAAAGTCGAAAATATCTTTGAAATTATACATTGATATTATTTTTATAGTATTTTTGATTCTTTTTCCTCTAAATATATAAAAAAATTATATATGTTTAGTTTCTTTAAATATAATTTTTAGAATAATAAAGTCAGTAAATTTTTGTTTATAACTGCTACAGCATTTTATTTTAACATTACAATTAGCTGATAATACTTTATATATAATTTAACGCCAGAATTTTATTCAATTTTTTCTATCACTATAGCTTTATACTATTAGAATTCTATATTTATCTGTTTTTAATATTGCGGTAATTCGTCTATTTTTATGCGATTAAAGTTCTTAAATGTTTATTAGAATCTTTTTAATTCCTATCTTGACATGATATATCGACGAGAGTGGGAAAGACTCTCGTCAAAAAAAAGAAAATAAATCCTGTCGAGGTAATACGATAGGGGAGAAATCCCCGAAACTTATATTTCTGCTGCTCTGAAGATGGCATTGGCGAGAGATTAAGGTTCTCTCGCCAGGAGAATAAATATGAAATAATATAATGGATGTAGCTTTGGTGGAAGATAAGAGGCGTGCAGGTGATTGGAAATCGAAAAGTAATTTTTGATTTGGTAGTAAATGTGCCGAAGGCTATGCCAAAATTTTACCATTTTTTCAGAAATTATATAAAGCGAAATTTATTCACAATATTTTCATATTTTAAAAATGCCATCTACTCTATCTCTAGAGATTTTTATTTCAAAAATTACCTCCTATATAATGCTGACATAAACTCTAATTTAATTATATACTTCTATCTCGTATTAATTATAAATAACTATCCATTATTCTATAATATGTTTTTTAAAACTAATCAATTATAATAAATAAAACAACAATACTTTCAGCAGTTTACTTTTCCGAACAGTTTTAAAATATTTGATATGTTTATTTTTAACGCTATTATGTTTCAACTGAGTTTATTTTCATAAAAAGATAAGAAAACCAATTTTTTTTGATTATTTTATGATAAATTTGTAAAAGCTAAATTTTTTAGAAAAATTATTTTAATAATTTGAATAATTATAAATATAAATATTTTTAACTTTGTGTTATTCGATAAAAACATAGATATTTTTAAAAAAAAAATTATATTTTATGACATGAACTAAACATCAATACTGCCAAGTACAACCATATTGTTTTGAAAAATACAATTCTTGTTTTAAAAAGATAAGTTGAAATGATCGAATTACTTTCCACTATCAAGAATATAGATTTTCGATTGATGTTATTCCAAGGAAATAAAATATTTTTATTCTTTATTCATTTTTACAACCTATAAAAGATCAAACCTCTTCAAATACTTGCACACAAAAATATTTATATAAATTAAAAAGTCACAGAACAATATTTCGTGATTATAAAAAACGGCGAAAAATATAAGTTTTTGAATATAAATTCATATTCTTAATAAAAAATACTTAATAAACTGTAATTATAAATAAAAAAAAAGACCAAAATACTAAAATAGAATGGTGTTAAATACAATAATTTTGCATTAAAAATAATAAATAGCACATTATAGAACAGTTTTAATGGTAAAAAGATCGGATCTATTAATTTAAAGGTTTTTTATGGATCGAAAAAATAATTATTACAACAATTAAGTTTGTTTTTAAGACTTTTTTATTAATTTAGAGACCAGTGCAAAATTAAAGATATTCAAAGATTATTAAAGGTTTTTTGAACCACGAAATTATGATAAAGTATCAATATTAGCCTAATGATCATAACTTAACGATTTTATAGTCATATTTTTTTATTTCATTTCCCAATTACCATAAAAAACTTCAAATACGTTATATAGATTAGTTATATTTCATATGATAACTTTAATTTACTGCTAAATACATAAATATAAATCCAGATATATCCATAGAACCGCCATAAATTGAGATTAAGTTGATAATTTTAAACACTGCAAATTACTAGATTATATTCTATAGGTCTTTAACGTATATATTGTATTTATAAATTACCTTGTTTATATGTGAAAAATGTAATCATAAATAAAGATAAAAATTTCGCATATATCGTGTCAATTAATTAAAAATAGATAAAATAGAGAAGAAAATTTCAGAGATAAAGTTAAATTACATGTGTTTATTATTTTTAAAATACGCTAGCACATTTAAATACAAATAAGGGTTTTTTAAGAGATAGAGTATAGTTTCTATGTATTTTTAGGTTTACAAAATACGCTAGCACATTTATATACAAGTAAGGGTTTTTTATAGAGATAGAGTATAGTTTCTATGTATTTTTAGGTTTACAAAATACGCTAGCACATTTATATACAAGTAAGGGTTTTTTATAGAGATAGAGTATAGTTTCTATGTATTTTTAGGTTTAAAAAAAGTGCTAGCGCAGTTTAATACAAGTAAGATTTTATATTGAAAGATAGAGTATAATTTCTATGTATTTATAGGTTTAAAAAAAGTGCTAGCGCAGTTTAATACAAGTAAGATTTTATATTGAAAGATAGAGTATAATTTTTATGTATTTTAAGGTTTGCTAATTACGCTAGCGCAGTTTAATACAAGTAAGGGTTTTTTTTAGAGATAGAGTATAATTTCTATGTATTTTAAGGTCAACAAAAAGTGCTAGCGCAGTTTAATACAATTAAAGGTTTATATGAGAGATAGAGTATAATTTTTATGTATTTCAAGGTTTGTAAATTACGCTATTGCAGTTTAATACAAGTAAGGGTTTATATTGAAAGATAGCGTATAATTTTACTGTTTTTTTAGGTTGACAAAATACGCTAGCACATTTATATCCTAGTAAAGGTTTTTTGGAAAGATAGAGTATAATTTCTACATATTTATAGGTTTACAAAATACGCTAGCACATTTATATACAAGTAAGGGTTTTCTTAAGAGATAAAGTATAATTTCTACATATTTATAGGTTTACAAAATACGCTAGCACATTTATATACAAGTAAGGGTTTTCTTAAGAGATAGAGTATAAATTATACGTACTTTAAGGTCTACAAAAAGTGCTAGCGCAGTTAAATACAAGTAAGGGTTTTTTTAAGAGATAGAGTAGCATTTTTATGTATTTTAAGGTTTGTAGAATACGCTAGCACAGTTTAGATCAAGTAAGGGTTTTTTAAGAGATAGAGTATAAATTATACGTATTTTAAGGTTTGTAAAATACGCTAGCACAGTTTAGATCAAGTAAGAGTTTTTTTAAGAGATAGAGTAGCATTTTTATGTATTTTAAGGTTTGTAGAATACGCTAGCACAGTTTAGATCAAGTAAGGGTTTTTTTAAGAGATAGAGTATAAATTATACGTACTTTAAGGTTTGTAGAATACGCTAGCACAGTTTAGATCAAGTAAGGGTTTTTTAAGAGATAGAGTATAAAGTATTCGTACGTTAAGGTTTGTAAAATACGCTAGCACAGTTTAGAACAAGTAAGGGTTTTTTAAGAGATAGATTATAAATTATACGTACTTTAAGGTTTTAGAAATACGCCAGCTGATTTATATACTGGTAAATAAAGTAATAACAGATTTATACAATCTATATCTATATTTAGAAAATATATACATGCTAGTTTATATAACACTGTTTAAAACCTGAAATACAAGATTTTTCTTTAGAATTTTCCTTAAAAGTTATAATTAGGTGCAATTTATTTATACGAGCACTCAAAAACATTTTATAAAACTTAAAAAATCGTTTTTAAGGTTTTTAAAGCGTCAGCGAAACAGACTACATTAACCAGGAACTTGAATTTAAAGTCTACATTTTACCTTAAATTGCTTCAAATCTAAGGTAGCCAATGCACATATAATATACTATATATGGCATATAACTATAGGATTAGAATAAACAAAGTATAGTTTATCCAGCCTACCCCAAGTAGGTCAAAAAACCCAAGTATACCTCTAGTAAGCCAATAGAATACCTAAATTAACTAGTTTTTGCAGCCTGGCCAAAGTAGATCAATCAGATTCGAGTATTCCCGTAGTTTTCTTTTGCCTGGCCTTAGTAGATCAATCAGATTCGAGTATTCCCGTAGTTTTATTTTGCCTGGCCATAGTAGATCAATCAGATTCGAGTATTCCCGTAGTTTTCTTTTTATTTCTAGTACGCCAATTATATTTGAGTATTCCCATAGTTTAATATCCGAATATGGTTAACGAACCCTAAGCCCCTAGTCCCAACCCGCATTGGTATTTTTTTGGCCCTTTATTAAAGTAGAATGCGAAATTGATAAGTACTTTATGACACAGAAAAAAAAATACATAATAACAACCCACAATTTTTTAAAACAAATAAAAAGGAAGCCTTTTGAAATTTTAAAATGCAAAAAATTATATTTTTATCATGTCAAATCTTCTTTATATGATTAGTGTCTGACAGTATATATATTATTATAAACGGTTAAAAGTTATATAAATTTTTTAAATATTAGTAAAATTATTTGAAACATAAACTTTAATTAATAATTTTATTAGAAATACAAATATTTCAGATAAAGTATATTATTCCTATAAAAAATAATTTAATTGGTATTAAAAATCAGTGCCAAATTATTAAGTATCTCAATCATAATAAATGCAAACGAAAAGGAGTGATTAAACGACACTCTTCAAAAAAATAAATTTTGATCGAATAAAATCATTTATTTTGCAAATTATATTTAAACACCTGTTCAATATAATATATGTGACAACAGACGGGTACAAATAAAAATAGAAAATCCGAATAATTTCGTAAATATAACAGATATAATACAATTAGAAAATATTTGTTTTTCGAAAACATTGAGATAAGATTTTAACATAAATAATGGCGCTAATTGTGTATACTCACGGCTTTATGTGTCACAAATAAATTTTTTGAAATAATCTAGCAGGAATTAGTAAACAAGGTTTTTAAAAATTTAACCAGAATTGTAGCTCATGATCGAAAGAAGAAAGGTATATGAACTTTTAAGAGTATACAGTTCGACGGGTTTTATGTTTTTATTTCATTTACTTTTATGATTTCTTGTCCATCATATCAAATTTAACTAAATATGTTCTTAATCAATTTATAAAAGTTTTATGCCTAATTTTTATAATATTAGACATTATTTTATATATATGGGCTACATTAATAGTCGTAGTTTTAGTTTTTACACTCAGACATAACTTGCTTTATTCTCTGTACGCACAGCGTATTTATACTTTCGGCTATCTTCTCCTCTTCAAAGTCTTCTTCAACATCCCACATTTTTTCGAAACCTAATAATTCAAGTTTTTTCTCAATCCCAAAGTTTGAATATATGCCCCAACCTGTTTCGTGACGTCTAGTTCCTCTAGGTACCTTCTATGATATCGTGTCACCACACGGTTCCTCGTCTTAAAATATGGGATATTTTTTACCTTGTATTTGTATTTTAATGACAGTTCAGATGCTAGCAGGTCATATTTTCTTAATTTTTCGTTTTCAACTATGTTTATTTTGTCAATAATTGTTACGCCGATTTCGATATGAGTGGTGCAGTTCTTCTTTTGATTGATCTTAATAAATAATAATTCTAATTAATCAATAATAAAGGAACAGATTATAAAAAAATATTATATCCATTGAAATAAATAACAGATCAGCATAATAAAAATAGATTTCTAATCGTCTTTTTATTATTTTTACATGTATTCTATGATAGAATTTGCTTTTAAGCTTCAAATATGGCAAAAATTAATAACAAAGAACTTGAACTAATAGTAGATAACGCAGTAAAATATATTAAATGAGTTCAAATAAAACGGGGAAAATGAGTTATAGAATATAAAAACATTATATAAATCATTTTTTTGTAGGGCATAAAATAAAAGACGAGTCAGCAACGGTGGATTATGGAGCAGATCAGCTCATATATTTTAACTCTATTGCAGTAAATATTTTATTTATATATATTTATAATACAAAATGACAGTTTAAAGTAATAATAATCTTTTTTTATAAAGCCATAATACTTGAGTGGAATTGGCTAAATTTTTTTTTTAAAAAAAAAGTCTGTGATCAAAATCCAGTGATTTTTAAAAAAATAAGCAATGATTTTCTAATCAAAATCGCTGAAGTATATGAAAATGATTTATGTGACCCTGATGTTCTCATGTTAGTTTGACTTGCAAAACAGATTCCGATTCTTCTGAGCAATCATATAGATTTGCGATTGATAATTATATATATGATCTGTATAAAGAAGAAGTAAAAGATTGGACTGCAGTTTCGGTGATGGGTTTTGCGAAAAATATAGCACTTTGAGTATGAAAAAAAATGCTTATATTATGGAACTTATCAGACTTTTATATAAACTGATATTTCAGCATATTCAATCTGTGTCAGCTCACTGAGATGAATTTATTTATAGACGATTTTATTTGTGTTTTTACAACAGATAAGATCGTTTTTATTTCTTATTAAAAAATTTGCAAAATGAATATGACAGTTATACTAAAAGTGCGAATATAATCACCCAGCTTTGTTTTCCGGATGTCGATTTGTCTAGAACCATGCACAATTTGCATAAACATATATATTTCATGTGCATTAAGTTTAGAAAAGACACAGTAAGTTACCATGGTCTTTATGAACACCCAAAAAAATTCCTGTGATGTTTAGGGTATACTGTAGATATTCAGAAAATTGAGTAGATCAGAAAGAATTAATAAAATGCAATTTTGTTGATTGTATGGTAATCAACAATTCTGAGAGAAAAAATAATCCAAAATTTACGAATAAACAAAAAAACAAACAAAACAAATAAAAAATCACATGAAATAAAAGGTGTTAAATTTGTAGTGTTAAAAAGGGAAATTAATGCATCCTGAGAAAAGATCTACCAGTATATTTTCTTCTTTTCAAAGAAAATATGATACTGATTGAAAGTGAAAACGACAATCAATATCATCCATCTACAGTTATTAAAGAATTGAAAACCACTAATAATTGTTCAAAGATTACAATTGTATTAGAGAATTTACAGTCTTTTGAAATTTATGAAGATATGGAACACATTATATGCATTTATAAGTATAGGCAGGATAAGTTTTATAAAAAAATTTACAATACTGTATGCGAGAAGTTCTGATTTTTTAGAATGAAGCAAATTGATAAATAGAAAATAAATAATTAAAATATTGCTTCAAAAATTTAGCGATTTAATTATGTAATTTTTAGAATAAAATAACTAAATTCGTGATTAGATATTCATATTGCGTTTTTATCAATTAAAAAAATTTGTATTCCCAGGCAACTATTAGTATTGAGAAGTGAAAAATTATCAATAAATCATTTTAAACCACTCGTGTATTTCCAGCGCACTTTTTATTATTAAATACACGAAAAAATGTTGAGAATATGGTTGTATTAATATATTGAAATTCTATACATAACTTACAAAATATTCGGTATGACATCGTTTCTAGTAGAAAAACATAATTTATCTAGACCTTAAGAAAAAAATAACCAGTTTTAACATGGTTGTAATTATAAGAATAATTTTATATAAATTTCGTCAAAATTTATACGAATCGAAATTTTTGACGTTTCAAGCAATCAAAAGATCCTTTATCTCTTGTGTTTGTTTATTTTTACGCTTATTTAATTTCCGCTTGTAGATTTTTATATAGCAGAGCATCTTGCTTTTTTTTATAATTATTAACGTATTAATTATTATTTTATAATCTATCAACATAGAAAATTTTTCAAAAATACGGGATGATTATGATTTCTATCAAGATTAGTACATAAAACACTTTCAGAAATTAGGTTTTAATATAAAGTCTTTTAACGTGTATTAAAATAGCATTATAGTCTATCTATAAGCAGGAAGCATATTTAGTACTATCAAAATAATATTTATTCATATAAAGAAAACAGTATTTTATAAACTGGATTGTTATGTTGAAGGCAAACATACTTAGATTTTTAATTTATTTTTCTGAAAAATACATGTGATGGTAATAAAATAATGCAAATTTCTCATGTTGAAGAGTACCTTTGATGAATATAATGAAGCTATATTCTATTCTGTGAACACTTTAAGACGTCATAAATGTTCTCTTTACTTTTATTTCCAATAAATTATATTGTTCGATATTAATTTATATGATTTGGATTTATTTTATGAAAGATTAAGGAAAATAAATAAAATATCGTAAATAGTAAATAAAATACTAAATCGCAAAAATAATCGACAAATCGTTGTTTTATAAATGAATTAAAGTTATTGAATAATCAATAAAATTTTATTCTGAAAACATACAAAAATCTTATGATTGTGTTTTTATATGGATAAGATTAAATGAAATATACAAAATACCAAAATTGTTGCAAAAATTATTTTAAAGTTTGTGATTATTGTTTTCAGGTAATTGCATGTTAAAATAAATGATTAATAACAAGCCTTAATATAAAGATATACATTTTTCAGTAAATGTTCTATATTACATTATTTCGTTCGTTTTTTATAAGCTGATTTTTTGTAAAAAAAACAAGAATTATATCAAATACGCAGATAAACTACTAGGCAAAAAAAAATAAAATAGAGAACGGGCACATATATAGTATTCAGTTAATTCAGAGCTAATTCTAGAAGTTTTCGATATTCTAGAAATACAACAAACTTTTATGATTCCATAGCTATTTTTTTATGTGCTTCTTTTAGAATACCTTTGCAAATGCATAACTTTCAACGTATTTACTGGCAATATATTGCAAGGTAATCCGTATAAATTATTTTTTGGCTATCTTACTGAACCACGATTCGTTTTAGATATAAAAATCTTGCACATTTTTTAAAATCCTAAAAACAGTATTAATGCCAAGAAATTTTGTAATCAAAAAAATCGTTTTTACATATCTTTTCAGGTTATCGGGCTATTTATAGGAGTTGTTTTTATTTTTATTTTTCTGTAATATTCATTTTGGGACTCGAATTTCATATTTGTTCAATGTAGTTTTATATAAATATCTAGTACACCATGTTTTTTATATTAATTATCTAATTACATTTGTAATTTTTTTCTTATAAACTCTAATATTGCTAAAATAAGTATTCCTGGGTCTTCCAATGCTGAATTTTAACTGATAATTTAGTGAGGAATAAAGAAAAATGCATATGAAATTCTATTTTACATGCGATATATTATTTTACTACATTATATGGATACATATTTATTCTGGCAACAATTCTTAGATAAGATATTTTGCATACTACAATTTTAGTTAATTTCATAAAATTATTAAACTGTATAATTATGCATATTTTTAAATTTGTATTATAACAACCAGTGCAGACAAACTATCGTTTAAATCTACTCTTTATATGATTACATACCGTGTTAATTTATATAAATATAATCTACTTATAAGAAACAGGGTTATTTTTTTAGTTCTATATATAGTATAAAATTTTGACCTCTTAAAATGATTGAAATCTATAATTAAACTCTAAAAATATTACATAATAAAGAATTGAATCAAAAACAATATTGCTTTTAGAAGGTGACTTACGCCATAAATTTTAAATATCGTTTGAAATATAAAATTCGCAAAGCATAAATTTTTTGGAAGTAAACAGCAATAATATTTTTTTAAGGCGAAAAGAATTTAGCAAATAAATTGTGATACGCAAATTAATATTGAGAAACAAGTTCGGTTTCTTAGATTTTGTTTGATTTTGATTAAATATATATTTTCTTATAATGCGTGTTTTTTTTTGTGTTTAAAATTGAATTGTTGTGTAAATAAGTTTTGTTTTCAAAAAAAATATAAAAAACTTATGTTATATAATAGTATTGAGCAACATATTTTTTGTGATTCTACTTAATATCTTGAACCGCTGCCTATAAACAAAATGTTTTCTTTTATAAAGGTGTTTTTATCTTTACATTAGTTTTAATATAATTAATTGTCTTTAATTTTAGCATTTGAAAATTTACATCAAGCATAAAAGCCAGTTTTACATTGTTATCTATTAGAGTAAGACATAAACTCAAATATTGTGCCATGTTGGTCAATTGTCGCTGAATATTCTATAAATTGTGTTCAATATTTAAATTTAAGAATATTTAACCTTCAACTTATATGAATTACGAATTTTTTGTTTATGAAATTATTTGAAATTATACTTTACTGTTAATGTCAATTTAATGTTCCAAATTTGTAAAAAAAAATAAAGGGATAAATATAAATCTATAACTTACAAAAAATAAGATATATCACCAAAAAAACTACACTTTAAAAGAACATGATATTTATGATAGTTGTTTTTTACAATTTATCATACATTAATTTACATAAAAAAACATACTTTTGTAAATAATTATACGTCTTTAATATAAATATTTGACCATATAGAAGAAATTCGTTTTAAAGTAACTCAGAAGATTTATCTTTTAGCATATTGAAAAGCTAAATGGGGTGTAGGTATTAAACATTTGCGACTTAATGTTCTTAAAAAGTGACATTTATTTTATCTATTTAATTATCCAATAATTTGCTTATAAGTTTCTTTTGTATTTGATTAACATATACTTATGCATCTTTAAATTTTTAGTTAAACAAATTTGTTTTGCATCCAGATGGAAAAACAAATTTATTATTACTGTGTTCAAATAAGAATATTTCTACTCACTTTTTCAGTAATAAACGCTTTTAAAAGGCTACTAATGCGTTTATTACATATATAAGTAAGCATTACGTAATGAATGAAGTTATAACACTGTTAAGTGCTATATTATTGTTGCAAGTAATTACATTGCTATATATACATTTATGGCGCTATAAATCACACGAACATACAAATACAATCTTGATATATGAATGCTAGAAAATTCATCTATTTCAATAAAAAAAAGCGCGTTTTACAGCAGATAAAACATGAAAGGCAGTAATGAAGTAAATTTAATTTTTTGAAACTACCATTCTCATATATGATATTTGTAATTATCATTTATTATCGAAATGTTGTCACAAAGCCGTTCCTTCTGCAAAATATAGGAAAAAAAATTATGTGTTTAATTGTACTTTTTATCACTATAGATCTTTAAAAAATGAATTGGTCACTTTATGTATTTTATTGTCTAAAGAAGATTTTTACATAAGATAAAATCCAAAAAAATACTATAAATTTGTTGTTCGTAAGAAAAAGGCAGTTGACAAAAATGAACTCATAGCAAAAAAAGTATTACACGAGCCTTTTTTTAGTGAGGTTCAATCCAAAAAAAAATCCGTAGTGTTCTAAACGCAGGCATGGATCTTCGATCTAACAAAAAAAAACATTATTTCTATATAAAAACTTATACTAAAAAAATTAATCAACAGTAAATCTCAAAATTTGATAAAAAATATTTTGATGAATTACAAAATCTATTAATTTAATGTGTAAGTAATAAAAAAAAAATCTCGCATATTTTTAACGTTACAATTTAAACAAATTATATTATATTTTCATAATTTGATATATTAATCATTATGTATACGTTCTAAAAGAAAGACTTGATAAATGTGCCTTATCAAATGAAAAAAAAATTTTCAGATATGTATTTGGCATTAAAAAATTTTGCAGTGTACTCTTTATATTCTTATATTAAATTCCAAAATTATTTTTAATCTATACTTTTTAAATGATTGAACACATTTTTTTTTGTTTTTCCATGCTTTTTATATTTTTATATAAATTATTATACATATAGATATAAGGAATCCGGTGTATTCATATTATCACAGGCAAAACACATATATAAGTACAATTTTATGGTCAATTTTTAGCGTACTTGCTATTAAATCAGTAGAAAATCATCATTTATTATGTGTCTAGCATTTTATAGAAAAAATTTTCATGTTAATAAATTATTTTATATTTTGATACCATGCTATAATTTATAAAAATAGATAATATCAAATGATACCCGTTTTTTTCTAAATTAAAGCTTACAAAAAAATTATCAAAATTGTCATATTGTATTATATGTGCTATTATAAATTTATTTATCAAAATGTATGCACATATATATTTAAAGGTATATATTAGCTTGATAGATTAGAAGTATGACATTATTATACTATATGATATATGTCATAATAATCGAATTGCCATATTTATTTTAATTTATAAATAATACAAACAAGAAAAAAAGATTTCGTTCAGATATGGCGTCTACAAATATGAAGCTTTGTTATATGATTTATAAATTTTTTTTTTGATATTGAATTCAATAAATTCATATATTTATTGTCTTTTATGCTAGTTTTGCCAAAAAAAGCCACAAACTTTTATAATTTAGTGTAAATTAATGATTCTATTTGAAAAAAGTTTTTTTTTTGAAATAAAAGAATGATCCAACATTGCATAATCGGTGTTAAAAATTTTTTGTGTCATCTGGAGATCTGATACCGTATTTTGTAATTATTATAATTAGATTATTATATCTCTCATTAATTTTTTGTATTCTTTTGCAAGATATATGCAGAGAGAAAAGGAAATAATGGCATGAACCATAAATAATTATTTAATTATATACAAAAAAGAATATCCCTATTAATATGCAGCCGCAAAATCTATGCATCATTGACACCTATTTTTGCTTAAATTATTATATCCAATTGATTATAAATTTTTAGCCCATCGAACATTCATATTTATTTATACATCAATGTATTTTTTGGTCATAATTTTTAATTGGTGATTTCAAACACTTGTGTACGTTTAAATCTATTTCTAAGGATCATAGATTGCGTGAATAGTATAGAATATACGGTCTCAGTATAAATATACAGGAGTTTTTAGCCTTATTTTTGCAATGAAGTAAAAAACTATTATGGATGTTATCTTATATCACCACGGTATATTCTTTCCATATTTTTTTAGTTAGTCTTCAGCAACGAAAAGTAAAAGAAAAATGTTTTTATCTTATCATCAATGTCACCCATATCAACATTCTTACTGCACAAGTTTTTCTTTTTTTTTTGATGAAAATTCTCTATTAAAGACTAATTTTACGATATTAACGTATTTTCTATTTAGTTTTTCTTTATTATGTCATATTTTTGCATATCAATTTTTATTTTTTGCTGTATAATTTCTCTCTTGTTAATAAATATATAGAAGTATAAGTTACATTTTATTTATTTATGGGTTAATTTTCTTTTTATCGATTTTATCTATTTAGACGTGTTCAGCGTATTGGGAATATTGCACAACTCCTTGATGCATCTTTTGACACCTTCTCTGATCTATCTTCATCGACTGCTCTTCTTCTCTCAAATGAAATGAGTTCAAGAGTCTTGCGGAGTGTGAGAACTTGCATGTATGCTTCTACTTCTTCAAGGATTTTTAACTCCTTAACATATTTTTTTATGATATTTTGTGACCGTTGTATAAGTAATATTTATTTTTATTAGATGAAGCCATGCCGTCGTATTTGTTAAAGAATATTAAGTTTTGTCTATAGATTTTCTACAGCTTATTTTTTGATTATAGTTCAAGTATACTTGGTAATTGATTTTGCTTTCTTTTTATGTATATGGTATTAATTTTTCGTTTGTTATTTATTTTTCTGGAAAAGAAAATAACTGTATTTAAAGTTTTCTAGGTTCTTAATTTTGTCTAATATATATATGATACACACAAACTCATATATTGTGCTTATTTGAATATAATCCGTTTTGTATCATCACAAAACTGTATTCGTTTTATGGCATTGATGATATATTAAGAGCGTAAATATTGCATGATTATCGTTAAGAGCATTCTTCTACTATTATATACGTTCTTGTGTATATAAGTCCGCATATACAATATATTTTATCTTTAAGGACCAGATTGTAATTTATTTCTATCCACTTATCAGCAAACTATACTGGTTGAGTCACTGAATTGAAGTACTGTCCATGCACATGTACCTTGGACAAATATTAGAAGTTTTTAGATAAGGTCATTAATATCATGATATTATTTTTCTTTTTGTTATTTGTTTCCTACTCGGTTTTTATTTTATTTATTTGGATCTCGCTAATATGAAAATTTCAATCCGAACTCGGAGATTGTTTATAAAATACAATATATTCGTTCATATTTTTTAATAGTAAAATGTGCAATTGTAACACATTACTTGCGCCTTCTATTTCTATATGTATGCGAAATTTTATATTGATTTGTCTTAATCTTCATATGGTTGTTTATTCTTGAATTATAGCTCATAAAATTTTTCTTCCACAAACCAAATGTCAGCAAAATCGTTTCATTGTAAATTAATATCCGTGTTTTGTATCAATAGATTACATTCAAGATAAATATATTGAATAATCTGCGTTTAAATTCAATTTGTAGGACCACATACTTAAGTTCTTATATAAACTTATAAATTTACAAGATAAATCAATTTTAACTTGTTGATTCTGTCTTGAAACACAGAAGTAAAATAATTCCATGCTAAGTTCTTTCTATAGCTGTTTCTGTTTTTTAGTATCATCTAGTACCTTTTTGGGGTTTAGTGGGCTGCTTAATCTATTATACTTTATAATTAGATTTGTAATCGTTATATTACGTTTATAAAGGATTTACGTAGATTATTATAAATATTTTAATCACAATCTAAATTATCTTATTAATTTATACATACATGCTTTATTTTACTGCATAGTGCCTTCTTAAATCTTTTAACACTATTTCTTCAGATCGTTTGCTATCATAATTTAAAAACATGATTATGCGCCTAAAAATATCCACCCTTTTCTAATTATTGCGATTATGAATTAATAAACATTGAGTTATCATGATTCTCTATGCATTTTTCAGTTTTATTTCATTTTAGCTCTCTTTTGAAAAACGGAGTTCTTTTAAATATCTTAATCCATTATATTTTCGAATTATCATTCTGTTGTTAAAAAGGGCTATTAAAATGCTGTAATTTACATTCATTTCAATCATACACGAATAACCATGGATTAGCCCATAAAAAATAATTTTTTGTCTACTGTAAATTTGAAATAAATAAAGATCATAAACTACAAAGAATATCTGTTTTTGTTTTTCAGGATCGGCACATATACATGTGATTATAATTCTTTAATCCACATTCGGATCGTTGTGTCAAATATTTCATAATTTAAGATCATAAATACTATACAGCACAATTTTATCAATTATAATTTTTTTGATGTAAAATATTGTCTCAAGTCTATAACCTAAATGAAAAAATATTTTGGTAATTTTATATTTCAATATTGTCAATGATGAATATTAAATATGTTTATGGATTTTAAAAGTCATATTATGCAATTAGAACGATTTTAGGTTACAAAATAATGGCGTTTCAAAGTCTATATATTGTAAACCAATAATTGTTTTATCTAATGTAAACACAATCATAGTTTAATCTTCCAGGATTTAAAGCATTACCTAAGTAAAATAAAATCACTATATTTCTTTATTAAAATTATAAAAAATTTTAATTATTTAATTATTGAATGGAAAATGATTTTTTATTTTGAAAACATCTATATTTATTTGAATATGGATACATATTTTATGTATTTTAACGATCATTTCTTTTAAAAGAATACTAGAAATTCATTTAAACTGATAAAAACCCTATTTTAAATTTACAATGTTTGTTTTTAATGGTTCAAAGAAAATACAAATAAATTAATCCTATCCTAATGCAAATGGTACATAAAAATTCCACGACAAATACATAAATGAAGCAATATTAGGATAATATATGCATGAATCTCAAATATTAGCAAAAGTCAAAATTTAATGAAATAAAAAATGAAGGAAATTAGAAAAACATGGAAAGAAAACCGATTAAATATGATAAACAAAAAATAAATATTTTTTTAAATTTCTGATGATAGAAAAAAGTACATTGAAAAATTTATCAAAATGATAACAACACATTTCTAGTTTTATATCTATTCTAAAATAAATAAATTTTAATAATTTTTTAAAACTCCGAACATATCGCATAAAGGCATCGAAAAAAACTGACAAAAGAAAATAGAATAAAGTCAAAGTTTTTATTAATTTCGATGTAATTAAGACATGTGCATAATTAATATACCTTGTACAGATTAAAAAAAAGCCGATAAAAAAAATAACACGCCTTCTTAACCCAAACTTATGTAATTACATTTAAGAAAACGATAATTACTCAAATATTTTAGTATATATATAAATGATTTTTTTTCTGGTGCTATACATACGATTAAAATGAATAAATCATAGAACAACTATCCTAAATAAATTTTATGATACTTTATATGTGTATGTTAGTAATCATATTCAATTAGATCTACATTCTTGAAAATTATAAAGTCAATTTACTTTTATCGTTTTCTGTATTTATATGTATAATATTTTTTTCATATCTAAGATTGGGTACAAGCTTAATGAACTTATAATTTTATTAAAGAATTGCTTAGTCTCAACGTATTTGATGATTTTCGCACAAAATATTTTTTATTTTAGTTTATTCGTTTAAATAAATCATATTTTTCTTTCGAATATAGTTCATCGATAAAAATATTTCAAGATATCTCTATAAAGTATACCATCTAAACCATATATATCCTCAATGAAGATTCTTCTTCAAAAGCGTTTTAGAAATTTTCTAAATAGCAAATGAAAAGTGTCTATATATATATTATGAATTTTGTATGATTCTCAGTATATTTTTTACAGCACTATGTCATCGTCACATATCAATCAATTTAGTTCTTAAATTTTTGTTTCTAATTTGTTAGATTTGAATCTACAAAATAGTATATTTATCAATTTTTGAATTCTAACTTTAGTTTATATTTCAAAATATATATTTTTTAATCTAGGTAAAAAGATTTTTTTTATTGTACAAAAAAAATATCGTATATATTATTGAATAAGATACATGTAACTATTCTAGTTTTCTATTTCAATCTTTACTAGATACCGCTATTTTATTCTGGTATGTGTGTTCCGATCAGTTAGGTCCGCTTGAAATTTTTGCCTTAACAAAGATTAGGAGCCATATATAAACTTTTTTATGTTGTCAAAATAATCGGTCTGTATATATTATGCGAACATTTTGCAGTCGATCCCTTTTTTACATTGTTTTTTTTCAATGTGGAGACATAATGCTTTTATATAAGTGTAAATTTTTGTATTGTGAAAAAATTATTATTTTTGTTTTACTTTATTGAATATTACTGCTGTTCGATTACCTTTAAGACGTGTGTTTTACTAACTATATGCTATTTAATCGTTTCAAAAGGTTTTAGTTATGGAAATTTTAATTCCACGACTTAAATTTTAAATTTTCTAATAGCTTTAAACAGTGATAGTCAAATTACATATATTTAATTCATTTTGCGGAATTTTGGGTTTTTTTATATTTAATTATTTATATTATATCACATCTCTGCGTGGTTTCTTTAACTTAACTTTATTATTAGCTGGCCAAATATCTAAACTGCTTAGAATACAATAAAGGATAGACCACATTCTTTTTCGCCTTCTAATTTAGAATCTTTTCGAGCCTAAATATGTTAAACTATCTTATCAAGAACAAAAAACAAATTGTATATATATAAAGTTACATAATTTGAGTACTTTATTTTTATATGTGATTTCATGTTCCATTATATAAAAAACAAAAACTTATAGTTGCAAACTATATCGTTTCATATCTATAGATATATTTTTCTAACTCAAATTCAACTCGACTTTTTTTACATATTTACGCGTGTAATACAACATTTTTTTAACCAAAAGCTTTAACAATATTTTTATTTTTTTTATATTTTATGAACTTATCTGTAGAAATATTCGAATGCCTTTATTAATTGCGTCATGTAAACTTCTATGTTTTGAGCACATGTTGAATTTCGGTAAGCCTGATTCAAATAAATTCCTTAGTATCTAGTCATAAAATTATAAAATCAGTTGATTATTATATTATATGCAGATATTAAAATGAAATTTATAAATTTTTTCATGATTATGCTTGCGAATGATTTTCAAAATAAGGAAAAGTCATGCGTTAAAATGTTTCAAAAAAAATACCACGTCGAAATTTTATAATATTTTTTGAATGAATAACTATAGAAATATTCAAAAATTTCATAATTTCTGGTTAGTCAAAGCATTATAAATTTTTTACGATGATTTCAAATTTAATACAAGATATATAACTTGGCTTATTGTATTATAAACAAATTATTTTCATAATATTTAAAATTTTAACAAAATACATAATCACCACTTTAATAAACTAAACAATTTAATATAAACTGATAAAGCAGTTATAAAGCTTGTTTTATATATTTTATTTATAGTCAGTACATCGATAAATAGTTTAAGCAATCGAAAGTTAATAATGAAGATAAAAAAAATGACGATCAAATTCAAGAAATAAATCTTTACTGCTTCAACCAGAAAAAAAGAAAATCTGGGCGTTCTTTTTTATATTATGTGATCAGAAAGCCACAGTTTTCGACACACGCATTATTTAAAAAACCGATTTTTTCATGATAGCATGTTCATAATTGTATTTCTAATCGCTAGGCTTGTAAAGTTTTTTGCATAGTAAGCCAATTCTGTTGAAATCTGTAAGAAAAATTGTGTATTTTACAGTAGTTTTAATTTTCGTAACAGAAAGATTTTCCCTTTCTATTTTGTTTATTATGAATTTTATTCAAAATTTAATATATTCGAAATGGTGATATTATTTTACTTTACACAAATTTCCTAAAAAAGCGTAGCATTAAGGTAAACCTATTCGATTCCAAAATATATCACATCTTTCCAAGATCCCGCATTTTATTAAATTACTCATCTACCCTTAAGCATATATATTATAATATTGATAACCCATTATACAATAAAATAAATGTGTAAAACAGTCATAATCTAATCTCAAGATTTCATTTAAAAGGTTCAGATCTTCACATAAGGCTTACAGCTTATATTTTTCTTGTATAAAGTATGAGTAAATATATTATTATCAGAATACATAAATGATAAATACTTATAAATACCATCTGGTCTCAACTATAAATTCTTACAATTTTCAACACTCACGATAAAAATATTTTGACATCCTTTTTTTTATTTGTATTCTGTAAATTGTGTAATGTTATATTTGTGAAATTAAATACATAAATCATATCAGTGTTAAATCTCGTTTTTTATTTTTTCAAAAAAGTTCTATTTTTATTTTTATTTTGGATGAATATAATAATCCTTAATTTTATGCAGGTTGTTAATGGTAAACGCCATTTTATAAAAATTTAATCGAAAATTTTACAGGCCATATTAAAGCTGACATTAAATTTTGTGTTGTTTTGATTGTATAAATTTATGAATATTTTCGTAGATACTTGTTATTATTTTAAAACATATAGTAAATGTTTTTTCTATTCAAGGCTTATTATAAACTTCATGTTTACATTTTCTTATATTATATAAGGCTTTTTTTGTTTTAAACTGGATTAAATATACGAAAACATAACTTTGTTGTCGATTGTGTCCAGAAATAGGATATAAAAACGGACTAAAAAACAAATCCACAAACAAAATTTCAGAGAAAAACACATCTATGCATAATTCATGATCTTTAAGATGCATATGGAATGAAAGTAAGGCGAATTTTTTGAAATGATAATTCAGCAAATCTGTTATATAAAGCTTGTCAAAGTTTTAGGCCTTCAAACGTGTAAAGTACAAAGAAAAATTAACCTTTTAATAAATTAACAGGTGAATTGTGCTTTGATCTATTCTATTGTATTCTACATTTAAATATTTTGAAGTTTAATTTACTGTAAAAAAAATGTTGTGTTGATCGTAAGCATAAATAACGTTCTCTAAAAGTTTAATAAAAATAAATGAAGTTTCAAATCTCATGTTATTACGGGAATAAAGCTCATAGGGTTCTAAAATCATTGATCAGTATGAAAAACAAAAAAATTCTAATCTTTTTTGTCTATAAGCAATTAAAGCCGTTTTTATTGAATTTTATTTGGCTTTATAAGGTGCTAATGGTAATTTACAAAGTAAATTAGAAGATCCTGACAAGAGGATCACAAAATATGGGCGTTAAATGATAATCTGATTAGTCTATTTTCATAGCTATAAATTAAAAAGTTTTTTTCGCAAAGTATTTATAAATAATAAAGAGGAATATATCTAAATCATATCTTCTAGATTATAATTAAATATAAACCTTTGATTTTTTCTATCTGAATTGGCTGAATGGCATAATATACTTTGAAAGAAATTCAAGAGTTATTGCAAAATATGTATTTTTTTATTTTTTACAATAAGTTGTAACTATTTTCTCTGAAAGTACACATCGTCTACATAAATGTAAATATAAATTTCCTTTTTCTTGTGTATAGATACTAGAAATTGAAATTTCAAGATATTCGAATTTCGAGTCTTTTTCTCCGTTAATATAGATCAAATTGGTAATAATATAAAAACAGATTTCAGCATATATTTTTTTATATAATTTTAAGCATGTATATTCGCTTTTCGTATATGACTAAGTATAGAAATTCATTTTTTATAAAATATACCTATTATGTACCATATATTATATATCTATTCTAAAGAATATATTTTTTTTTCTCTTCCAGATTTTGATTTTTACATAGAATCACAAAAAACTTTGTGATTTGATCATAATATTTCTTTGCTGTTATTTCCTGCCTCAACATTTAAATAATGAAGTATATATCTTTTTCTTGGATTTTTCTGTCCATGTCGATCATATCTTCCTTTTTTACTTGTATTAACGTAGTTATTACTCTCTAAACCTCTATTGATTTCTGTATCTGAATTTCTGACTAGTTCTTTATTTCCAAAAAAGTAGTTTTTATTGATGAGTCTTGTCTAGGCTTAATTTAGATATTTATGAAACAGTATTTATAGCTTCTAATTAAAACTTATACGCCAGAAAATATAGTATTGTATTTTACCAGCATTCTTCAATTTTAAATTTCTTAATAAACGTAGATTTGATTTTAACTTCATTAAATGTTACTATTTAAGTAGGTATATTTATATTTTATGTTAGCTTCATTGTATTGTAGTATTTTTAGAACTTAAATGTTCTGAAGCAGTATAAATGCGTTTATATAGAAATAAAGAGTTGTGTCTTAATGTATCTTATTTTTTTGCTAGCGATAGTGTCTTTTATTCATATTTTCCTCAAATATATATATGCAGAGTGGGCAAAATAATATTTAAAATTATTGCTGAAGTTTAAGAAGTGATCTGGTTTCAATATTCTGTATATCATTGATCCACATAGTTACTGTATTTTTATGCAACAATATTAATTAATGAATAGTATTTATATATGCCCACCATAATTTCGCACTTACCAAGCGATTCAAAAATATAATTGTTACTTTAAATATGTAATAGCATAATCTATCTATGTTTGTGCAATATTACACTACATTTTTTTGGTATATCTCAATATGACTACCTGGATCAATTCATTGTGATTAAGTTTTCGAGTCAACGGGTGATTTTTCAAATATCTACCAGATTAAGAACTTTATTTCATCTATTTGCATAATGGATCGTTTTCCTATTTTTTTATTCATAAATAAATTTCTTCTATCAGAGATGAAGATTTATACCGACTAAAATTGAAAGTATACAGACAAAAAATAGGATTTAGGAAGACGCTTTGTATAATAAGCTACATGGGAAGGATATTTTTTGATGAAGGGACATATGAAAGATTGTTTCAAAATATTCATTTGATTGGTACCGACACATACTAGTATGAAAAAAAAATCTCTGAATTTATCATAATATTTACAACTACATATATTATATAAAAAATATATGCGGTTATAAATATTATGTATGTCTATTTATGGGTTATTGCACATTTTTATAGATGATATGAGAATGATAAATATTTAGTTTTGTTAAGATAGAATCGAAATTTAAAATTTAGTTATTGAAAGAGAAAAAAATGCCAAGCAAGAAAGCGTAAGAAAACATTTTTTAATTTTACTAATTATCAATAAATTCTTCAAGGCAATATTGCGTCAAAATATTGTCTAATATCTGGTGTAGTTAAAAATGATAAACTATAAGTGTAAAAATAATTATAGAAGATAAATTTCCTTAATAATGATGTTTATCTTCAAATTGTTCATTGAATCTAATCTCCTGATAAGCCTGTATCACTCGAACACAAAATATTGAATGCGCTTATCATGAATTAAATTGGAGATAAATCATAATATTTATAGTGATATAAGACCATTTTTAATTAAATTATTATCGCTATTGTTTCTAAAAATAGTGACTTTGTGTCAAAAATTCAGAATAGGAAAATATTATTGCGTTTAAATGTCTATATACTTCTTTTATCCTTCCTTATCACATCTAGATCCAAAGGATTATGGATCGTTTAACAGGAAACACTTTCTTTAGAATATAAAATAAAAAGCAATCTCGTTATTTGATATTTCGAGTTTATTAGGAATATTTTTTTATGCTTTTTAAGTGTTTATTGTTTCGCCATAAATTTATGGATCTTCTTTAGATTTGAAATAAAATCCGATCAAATTATATATTATAAGCCAGAATTATATTTGACAAAGCACTTATTCAATTATTTCGATCTTCTAATCTATTAAGCAAGTGAATTGTATTATTGCAAAATTACATTTTATTTTTGCTCTCCTTTGATGCAGAAAAGAATTTTTGTATGATCAAAATTCCAACTTCTATTATACCCACTTACCTCTAATTATAGTCCGAATTCATAGTTATATTTAAGTTTCTTGCTTATCTGGCTTAAAACTATAAAGCTTTTTGTGTTAACAGCAAAATTGATCGCTATTGGATATATTCTCAGTTTAATGCTATAATATTTATTAAAATATGGTATCTAGTCTTGTCTTACATTTTTACCATCCTTTTCATTTTTATCGAGTGATAAATTTTTGTGTGTTATTTTGAAACTTACAAATGAAAGCTCTTAGTATCTTAATTCCTTGATTTATCGAATATTGCATTCGAATACAAAAACCGTCATCTAATCTGTTAATAATATTTACCCCAATTTTTTAAAGATGTCATAAATGTATATACGTTTCTTTTCTTCATTTCTCTTTGAATTATATATCTATCAACAGTTACTCGTATAATTTTTTTAAATATTTCTAGACTGTTGTAAAATAGATGAATTTTTTATAGATTGCAATCCTTATACTTCCACATTATGTGATATCATAAATTTGCTATAGTCTTTTAAGTAACATTCATTAAGTTATTAATCTTCCTAAAACTTATTTTCAAGCAAGGTCTTAAAATATCTGGGTTGGTTTCTTATTTATTTTTGTTTGCCGCGAATATATATAAATTCATCGTTTGTTTGTATATATATATAAATTTATTTTATAGCCCTTTAATCAAAGCGTCCGTTTATACGCGTTTAATTTTATCATAATCTTTGTATTATAGTAGCTTTCTATTCGTCAAGCACATTAATGTGCATCGCACTTGTTTGAATCGTTTAAAGCCGATTTAGTTTTCATGATACATATGTTTAATCTTTGTTTCTAAATATAATTTTTACAATAACTAACCTTTTCATAAGCAAATGTATCTGGTACTCAAAAATGACTTTCTCTTAACATGGACATCTTCAAAATTTAAATCACATAATACTCATGCGTTTATAATAAAATTCGGTTTTTGTTATGTTTTTAAAATGATTTAGAGTCTGTTGTCAATTTCTAAAGGAACCCGTGATTTTTTGTGCATTAATCATCTTATTCTAATGGGTACATTATATTAAATTATTGTATAGTTTAATTATGTTTGAAAAAATGGTGTAAGAAAATGATATCCCATAAACACACCTTATAACATAAAAATAAAGAAACGTCTTTTAAAATTTATTATTCTAATAATTAAAATAATCAATAAATATATAACATTTTCAGTGAATTTTTGCCCCAATGGGCCGTATAAATTCAAAAAAAAATTACATTTTAAATATTACATCTTGTAATTTAAACCTTCTATTATAATATATTTTATCGCTAATAAAATCAAAAAGTTAGGGCATGATATTTTTTTAAAAGAATACCTATGTCCTATTTTTGTCTTTATTTAGCTTAATTGATAATTTAATTGTTTATGACACATCTGCCACAAATTGAAAATCAAAACAGTAATATATGATTCCTTATAATTTTATATAACAATTTTCTTATTTAGTTTATGACTATTTATGAAAATTCTAATTTTTGTGATATAAACACTAAAAAACTTGAATATGCTTTTGATTTATCCAGCTTAGAAAATCCCATGCAATAGATTTAAAATGAGTTTAATGAAAAATATAATACATTTTATTGTAATACACCAAAATCTAAAAATCAAAAGCGAACTTAAGATAAAATATTGTTTGAATAAGCTAATCTTTCTATTTAGAAATAAAATCCATATTAACTTCAAAGGATATTAAATGTTGTCTTGTATTTATAGAAATTAAATTTGGCATTACTAAATGAACATTTACATTGTCATATAATTGGAATATATTTACGAAGTAAAATTAATCTCTAAGGTAATAATTGCTGCCAAAGGCAACATACAAATAATTCCCAGAAGTTTTATTCTTTTCACTTTTGTTTATATATTATTCTTTTTTTATTAATTTTATTATTTATTGGTTAAGTCTCTTTCCATAAATGTGTGCATCTAGACGTGGTCAGTCCATTGGGAATATTGCACAAATCCTTGATGCATCTTTTGACACCTTCCCCGATCTATCTTCATCAACTGCTATTTTTCTCTCAAATGAGATGAGTTCCGTGTCTTGGGGGTGTGAGAGCTTGAATGTATGCTTCTCCTTCGTCCTGGATATTTAAATCCTCAACATAAATTTTGCTTATATAAATAAAATCGCAAATATTGATTTAATATGAATATCTATCAATAAAGAACCAGATAAATATCAAATATTAATTCAAAGTTAAGATGACCTACGGGAAAATTGTGGTGTCTATAAATTCAAATTTTATCTATGATCAGAAGTAAACTTTTGATACATTGAACAATGGGTTAATAGTTATTTAAATTACACATTTTCTTAAAAAAATACTGTTTGAAATTGATTTACAGTATTTTTTCGCTTTTTTATTTATCATGGGTTTATTTAAGCATAACAAGTGATTATTCATTTTATTCATAATAAAATGTATTATATTTTTACTATTTTAAAATTTGAATTTTAGGTTATATTAAAGGAAATAATAATAATTATTGCAAGAACAAAAGCAACACTAACATTTATGGTATTATCAATCAAGAAATAAAAATAGCTTCGGTAAATAAATAAAATTTTAAAAAACTATAGGTTTAATTTTTACTTGTATTTATGGTCTAAAAATATTATTAGATTGTGAAATACAAGCAAAGTAAGCTACTATATATAAGAATAAAGAAATCAACATAGTGTTGCATATTTAATGAGACAAAATTTTTGCTTAATTATATTGATAAATTTTACGAATCAAAATTAAAAAATTATAAGTATCTAAAATCAATGATACAACATTAGAAATATCAAACTAAAAAATGCTTTTTCTAGCAAGAAAGAGTTCAAATTACTGTTTTTTCATTGTTATTATACTAATTATCATTTGTGAATATTCCTATTTTATAGTTTATATTGTATCTATGTTTCTCTATATAACCATCATAAATATTATTATATTTTAAGCAATATATGTTGAACTTGGAACGGTGCGGTAACACAATATCATAAAGATATCCGAAAGAACTCGAAGAAACTAACCAGATTGTGGCACATAATTAAACCTTTTAAGGATTGAAAATAAACCAATGAATTAATAAGTCTTGAACGGAGGAGAGGTATTAGAGAAGCCTTCAGAGGAGAGAAATAACCGAAAGTATAAATACGCTCCAAACACAAAAGATTAATGAAGTTGTGTTTGAGAACAAAAACTAATGTCATACAAATTATTTGCTCTAAAAAAAATAAATTTAAGAATATTTTTACGTAATATGAATATCGTTATGTGCAATCAAAAGATGAAAAAATATCAAAATAAAATACATTCGTATTGCATTTCAACAAATTTAGTTTATACTGATAAAGAACATTTAAAAAAAAGACGTATATTAGTATATTTAATATATATAAATTCATATTTTTGGTACCTAAATACATATTTTTTTTAGGTTTTATTTGTCGAACGGTATGAATTATAGCTATTAAGATTTCTGGAGTGAAATTTTTTTTTATGCATAAAAATTTGCATAAAAACATAAATAATTATGATTTATTCTTTTGGTTTGGTTTTCTCTGCTAACTGTGTAGTTTTTTGTTTTTATATGTCTAAATTATTATTCATGGTGATTTTTACACTTCCATATATGTGTTATACAGTGTTTTTGTCCTGTAGAATCTGTGGATATTTTATCATAAAGTAGGCTGAATCTTATCTTTACAATGATATAAATATATGTTTCATTTTTGAAAAAACATCTAAGCTACAAAGATCTAATAATCTCAAAGTCCATTCTAATTTTTTTTTCATTTAGATATTATTTTATAAAATTTTTAACCTCCATATGGTATCCTTTGTAAACTAATAATACTTTTTATGTAATCAATATCTCCGTTTTTTGACTAAAATCATATAAAGTAATATAATTCCACATCTTCTACTTTCTAAAATTTAAAACGTGGATTTTCTCATTTAATCGTCTTTTAAATTCATTGTTATCATCAAGCTATACGAAATAGAAAAAATCCATAAAATCAAACAAATATACATTAACTTACATAAAAAAATCCTTTAAAATATATATACTGCAAACAAACGATTCTCTGGTTTGCCTTTCTTGAATTTTTATTTTAATTCTTATATATGCGCCTAAAATATATTTTTTTTATTTAGTCATCAATTCAATTGATATATTTTCCCGATCAACATCACAATAATTTGTTTTTTAATATATGATGTAGTTAGAAAAAATTTATTGATTATAGATATAACAATATGAATGTATAATACTTCATTTCATTTATCTTTTCTGCTATGGTTGATATGTTTTTTTTATAAAATAAAAGACGAATCTTAAAATTAGCTCTGAGATAAAGATAGCAATTTGAAAATTAGATGTAAGTTTTTATTTATTTTTAATTATATTTTTCCGCGTTTAAAAAATATTTTAAAATATAAATTGAATTTTTTATAGAGTGAAACATACAATTATCAATTATGATATATTTAATATAATCATAATATTTGAAATATCTTGAAAAGTTTCTAATTCCATGCCTATCCTTGCAAATATAATAAATAACGTATTTTAACATATACTACAAATTTTATCAGTAAATTATAAATTCAAACCAGTATTTAATAGCTTAATATAAATCTAATGTGAATATTTTGATCAATTATTTTTATGAAATCTGTATATTTAATGTAAAAAATAAATCATTATAATAATCATATAAAAATCATAAGTTGCCACTATTATTTTTTAAAATCAAAACCTATACTCTATCACCATAATCACTCATATATACTAGCTGATATTTTTATAAAAACAATAAACTATAATTTCGTCGCACAATATCATTTAGATGTTTATTTAGACTATAAATTATCTATATAGCAAATCTAAAACAAATTGATATTCTTATAATTTAGATATATGCATCGATACTAATGATTTTATTTAATCTTTTCAAAAGCATTCTACATCATCTGATCAATGGCAACAATCAAAAAATTGATTTTTTATTCACTCAAATGAAAACTTTTCATCGAAGTATTATAGATAGTCTTATAAAGATAAAGCTATGATATTTCGATTAATTTAAATGCTTAATTATTCCTAAAGCATATCCGATACTCTTTTATATTTTCTACTATGTTGAAACTGCTAATAGTATAGCGAATATATTATTACGTACCCTAAGATTTTATTATCGAAGAAGCATTAAATTTTATATTTATACATTTTCCTTGTATTAATATCATATATTTTTATAAAACGAAATAAGCCACACAGACAAGATAATTATTTTTCAAGTTTGCGGCCTATGGTCTTATCATTTCTTGCTGATTCGATTCTTGTCCTATTTTTTTAATGTCTATAATCTGACAATACAATAATGTTTTATATTGAATTATACACAAATTTGACCTTAATATTTTTTTAAGAAAATACCACTTATATTTATACATGTTTAATATCTGTTGAAAAATCGATTTTAATTCTAAATAAAAATTATCTGAATAATTTACATAAAATACAACATGGTACGGTATTCCATATAATTTTGGGCGGTATAAATTCAGACTATGCAAATTTTTAAGGCTCAAACTATACAATTAAAATTTTAGATGAAACAATAGGCACGGTCAGGTCATTTAAATCTTATTGATTTTATTTAAATTTATTTTGTTTTATTTCTATAAAGTAAAAATGTTTTATATCAGTAGAGTCATTATTTGATGAATTTTATGAAAGGTTTTTTTATGTATGATTAATATACCAGAATGAATTTAAAGCATATTTTCTTTGGTATAAATCGGCTATATTTTTATAAAATAATTTAATATTTTGTCATAAGGGCATTTTTTTAAGTGATTTTTAAGTATCTCTGTTAAAAAACTTCTAAATAGATTCGATTTATTCTACTCAATAAATTTTTTACTGTAAATACTATAAAGAGTATACTTTTCTGTGATAGATATATAAATCTTCTTGGTTTCAACTTATATAATATATTAATTCAATTTATATTAGTTCTCTTCAATCAAATTTTAATGTTGTGCATTTAAATATTTCCTCTAGTAAAAAAGCATGCCAATAAAGTACCCTCATTACTAAAAAAACTTTAGAAAAGTTCATCTTATACATCTTAAAAGAATTGACACATGAGAATGTCATCAAATCTATTAGAAAATATACGTCAAAATACACATTTTGGTGTTTTCATATCTATTCGAGTGAATCTGTGCGTGTCATAGCTGGAAAAATGTGGCATAGAAGAAAGATTTAAAATACTTTCATAATTTTTTTTTGCTGCTGAATAAAGTTATGAGAGCATATAAATAATAAATTTGTTGCTGATAATATAATATCAAGTAATCTTTGCATAATGAATCAAATATATAAAATTGAAAGTCGGTTTAAATTTATTCTAATAAATCGATGCTCTTAAAAAACGCAAGGAAAGATTCTTTAAAGTATCAAGGAGTTGAAGTGTTTAAGTTTTATATAAAAAAAATCAATAAATTTAATGTGGTGGCATATTATCATTTAATAGTTAAATTATTTAAATAGTATCATGTTCCATTCAATAGACTATACATGTTACAAATATCTACAAATAACAACTATTTTTTTGAATAAATAATGGAACCAGATTTTTTGAGCATAAAAACCAGAATTACATTAAGCACTGGAACAGTTAAGACCCATAAGGAATGTAAAATTCGAATTCGGCTAATAAATATTCAAATAGCCTTAAAACTTCATGTGAACTTTGTCTTAATGTATGAAGGAGAAATCATAATGCAAATTTTATTAGTAGTATTTTCAGTACTAAAGAATCCAAATGAAAAATAATTCGTGGTGGAAAAATATATCGTGGTGGAAAAATAATTTGCGGCACTTAGTTAAAGAATAGCATGAAGAGGCCTTTGATATATAGTCTTTTAAAAAATACCCTCTAAAACGTATATTGTTTTCAGAAAGAGATCAGTTGATGAAGATAGACCAGGTGAAGGTGTCAAAAGTTGGATAGAAGGTTGTGCAATATTCTTCATGTGCTGTCTACATATTGGCAGATGTAACGGAAATCCATAAGGAACTTCATACATAAAAAAAAATGAAAGTGGACTTGAATTAAGATTTTTGAATAGTTTATTTTTTTATATTATATTATAAAAATTAGAATGATCTCATTTGAAATTATTAAAATATAATATATAACTTTTACTATTGAGATGAAAAAAGATTGTAAAAACTTCAAATATACGCTAGAAATACTTCAATTTGTATATTTATAATTCATAGAAAGAAATAATATGCCTAAAATTCAGTTTTACATAACTTGCTAGTAAAAATTAAAAAGGTACATTAATATTTACTTATTCATGTATGTAGGTTTTAAAATTTATATTGATAAATATTTTTTAAATATATTGCGAATTTTTGAGTTTTTCCTCATTATAAAATGATACTGTTTTTTCTGTTACTTTCAACTATTAATACTGAAATAGACTTTTATGAACAATATTCTTATTTTATACAGTATATTTTATGCTCCACCATAAAATATAATTGATTAACGGTTTTCCAAATCAGAACTTTTTCTCTTTCTTTTGTTAATTTTTCTTTTTCAAGACTTATTGATTTGATTATTCATATAATTATAATATTTCTTCGTATCATAATCAGTATGTTTTATGCATTATATTTTTATAAATATTTATTGCAAAGATTGAATAATATATAAACATAATCGACAATAGTTTCGGAAATTAAATAATATAATGTTTATAAACATGATAATTCCGTGTTCGTATCGCATTTAACTTTTTAAAAAAGATCCGATGAAATAAAATAATAGATTATGTATATAAAGGATATATCATGAAAAATTTCAGTAAAAACATATCTTTTTAATATACATGGTTAGTTTATTAGTAAACTTTTATTTAAATAAATTACAAAAATTTAATGTAAATCAATATCTTATATTTAATTCAAAAGCATAAATTTCATGAAAATACGAGCAAATATTTTAGTGACAGTATTGAATACTTTTTCTAGTGGTTTCTTTATTTCGATTATATTACCAGTGGTGCAAATCTTTGTAAATATTATGTAGTAAAAATTAGTGATTCTATATGTGAACTTATTTACATATACCCCTGTGAAATCTTGTGATCATGTTTCTAAGCCACATCCACTATTTTCTAAATTATAAGCAACTAATTTCGCATGTTTTTTAATACTTAATTTTCATATCTGCGTATTCTATACCTTTCACTCATTTGAATTTCTTTTCTCAATTGGTCATACACATCAGGCATTTTTTTTATTATCTCATTAATGTTCGAGTTATCAAACGGGTCAACTTATGCTGGTATTTTTTTATAATTGAAGTGTTAATGAACTAAGTATTGGGATGCATAGTTTATGTTTTTTTGTATGTCTACCCATGAAACACATACTAGTTCACATTATTTATATAACATAATTGTTCTAGGTTATAGATCATAGAAAGAAAGCTTTACTTTAAATTTTATTTTTTAACCTGTATGCTTCAAAATACCACTAAGAAAATATAAAAAATTTACTGTACATATATTATATACCTTTGACTGTTTTTCATAATTTAAATATTACGAACTATTAAATTTTACCTTATAATAATTAAAAAAAACTTGAGCTTTTTAAAATATGCATGTAGAATACAGCCAAGAAGCATCTATATACTTTATATCCTAATTCTTTTTTTTTAAAAAAAAATCGGCTCTGTTTTTTGTTTTTTGTGTAGTTATTCGAGTAGATCACTGTTTTTATATAATATTACACTCTTTATATTGGTATGTATATATCGATATATGTGTGCTTAAGCATATGTGCTATTATAAGTTAGTTTATTGGGGATGTAAATAGTAGGCAAAAGGATTTTTAATTAATTTGTATTGTTTTATTTTCACGTGTATGTTATTATATTAAATGATGTATTATAACCGCTTTCAACCATCACTTTAAAAATTCACGCTTCATATGATTTTTCACTTTTTTAACACATTATATTTTTACGGATAAGAAAATAGATATATTTTCGATAAAAGCGTTCTAATCTAAGAAACCTAAATAAATTTAGTATAATATAAACGAAAGCATTATAAATGATATTCTTAAATATAGAGACAATATTATAATTATTTCTTTATTAAGTAAATTTTGGTTTGAAGCTCTATAACTACTTTTATTTTTTTTATCGTGATTTTACCTCAAAATTCCGATAAATATTGCAAGAAAAAGTAATGAGTCTTCCAATATTACATCATTTTTAGGTTAATATTCATCTGTTATTCTTGCATGGTATTATTAAAGGATATACATATTAAAACCTCTTTATTTTTTTCTATAAAAATGTTATTAAGTTGTCTTTTCGGATTATACACGTTCAAATAAAATGAAAAGATGGTTCAATTAAAAGTAGGTCTTTTTATTATTATTAAATCATCATACAAAGCGTTCGAAATATCGCTGTTTATTTTTTGTAGATTTCAGTCATTTAATACTTTATTATTCATCCAACATATTCGCTATGATATGAATTATATCACTATTAGCTATAACACAAACTTACTAATTTCATTCGTGATATATTGATACCCATTGATACTAATATTATCAACAATAAACTACTATACCTGCATAAATACATAAAATGCATAGCTCGAATTTATCGATGCGAAATTAATTTAAAAATGTTGATTTTAAAACCCCAATAGTCGTAATTAATGTTTAGGAAAAAGAACTCAGCCATATTCATAAGCGTAAACGATAGGATTACGGAACACACTGAAAAATTTATCCATGTGAGAAAAATATTCTAAACTTGATGTGATGATTAGAAGTATCTGCTAATTAAGTTAAAGATACTAATCTAAAGTTCTACTTTAACATCATAAATAAATTGAAATTTAGTAAACCCACAAGTATAAATTAAATAATCACATGAAAAGGCATATAAAACGAGCATCTATAATAAATACTATACATATCTATCAAATTAGACCAATCATATGGATCAAGATATTGAAAAAATTAAATCGGTAAGAGAATTGACATAAAGAAATATAAAAACATAAAAATCTATAAAATAAAAAAACCTTGATAAAAATCAAACATTTAATAAACCAATAAAATAAATTATTAAATAATAAGTTTAATATATTATTTGATTTACATAATATATTTTATAATACATATATTTTTACTCATACCCAATAATTTACAGATTAGGTGGATTTTGTATTATATTTTTTTTGTGTATCAATGACAACACATCCACAAATACAATTGACTTGAAAAAGATGATGTATAAACAAAAAAAACGGCATGCTGTTAAATAAGAAAGTAAAAAAAAACCATAAAAACGCAAAACAGCCGTGAATACATTGTGGTTGCTTTTCAAGACACCTAAAATATGACTGAACATTGAAATAAACCTGCCCTGTTAATCAGATATGGATAAGTATAGATTTGCAGGTAGCATAATTAAACCAGAGGCATGAAGTTGATGGAATCATATCCTCGATCATATTGACTACTATTTGATAAAACATATCTAATTCACGGAGATCAAACTGGTTACAGGAAATTTGAAGAAACTACACGCAGGGGACATCATATCAACAGAACTTAGGAATAGTAATAATTGAACTTTCTAAAAAAAGATACATATGAGTAAAATAAAAAAAGGTAAATTCAACCCAAAATTGTATTTTATAATAAACATCGTAATTAATAAAGACGAACTAAGTTTATAGATTTCGGATGCAAATCTTATGCTCAAAAAATCCAATTCTAGGGTACAAAAAAATGTCTAATAATATCATATTAACACAATTCACCATTAAGATATAATGTGCTGACAACACACACTTCTGATGTATGCTGATAAACTACAATTCTACTTGTGATTTTCAACCATATTGATTTCTTTATAAAATGATGATCTTAACATATAACAAAACACATTATTTTTAATTTGATATGTTTAATTCGACTTTAGTTTTTATTGGATTCGAACTTCATAAATATTAATATTTTATAGATGAACTCTTTCATTATTTTTTGTAAACAAACTAATACTAGCGTGCAGATATAGCTATTAAAGATAATCTTGCTGTAATTAAACGTATTATTTACAGTTTTAAATAAAAAAATTTAATTCATATAGCATACAAAATAGATTCCGTGTAATTCGTTTTGTATACACTGCTTTTTTATTTTTCAAATCATGAAGCTTTTGTTGTAATTCTTAAGAATATGTTTTAATATATTTTTATCCTTTTTATATACTATTTAAATCGTATCATTTATCCATATAAATTATATACACTGAAAATCTTTTAAATTTGCAGCAAATTTTATATAAACTTGCGAACTCTTCGAAATAAAAATATTGTTTCGTAGTCTTTTTCTATCTATCCGCAACTATGTATTTTAGAAATTTATTTCGGCATGAAATCATTGCTTTTACGCAAATATTTATAAAAAATATAAAAGGTCACATAAAATTTCTATATGCATTATGAAGTGTCTGTTTTTGCTAGCAGAGTATCATGATAACCAATAATCTATTATAACAATAACATGAAATATAATGCTGAAAATCAACTAGTAAAGCTTAGAACCATGCATTTATAATTGATACCCATAGTTGTATATTTTTTTATAGATGGGTTAATGTTATTTCTATCAATTTTATACATTTAGATATATTCAGCCCATTAGGAATATTGCACAACCTTTATTACATCTTTTGACACAAACCCTAATAAATCTTATTATACTGCACTTCCTGTCTCAAATTGGATGATTTCAAGTGTCTTGTGTATAAAAAAATTCAAATAGAATTGATTGTATAAAATAAATCTAAAAAAGAGGAATTGTGAAAAAATGACCTTCTAGTGTCTAAGCTTCATTAATATACAAGTGCAAGACAAAAATTATCCCATATATACTAACATGGGACGGTGTAATAACAAGATATCATAAAAAGTATCTAGATGATCTAAATGTCACATATCAGATCGAGGCATATATATAAACATTGAGATTTAGATGAACCCTTATATTAATAATTAAAAGGTCCAGAAATAGGCGACTTATTAAAAAAGACATAGAGAGGAGAAGATTGCAGAAAGTGGGAATACACGGGGCATAGCAAAATCAAGCAAGTTTTGCCTGAGAACAAAAAATTACATTATAAAGATAAATTTAGGATATAATAAAATAGTTATGTATACCCTTTACCCGCCAAAATAATTTGAAGATGCCAACGGTAGTATAAGCACAAATAAGGATCTGAATTTAATAATAATGTACCATATTATAGTACTTTGGTAATTTATACAGAGAAGATGTAGTTTTTGTGACGCTAATAGCATCTTATAAAACAAATCTAGTTCGCCGAAGGCTATATGATAAAAAAGAGAAATCATAACTAAATTCATTGTAATAATCAATCAAAAACCATCTAAATTTTGTTTTTAACGGTATATATTTACCTTAATATGTGTTATAAATCATATTAAATAAGATCTTTTTCGTACAATTATAAGGCAAGGAATCTAATAAAAAACAGGCAAATCAAGTATGTAAAAGTAAATCTGTTGTGTTAAGGCCAGTAAAAATGTAAAAAATACATTTTCGTTAAGGTTCTTAACTTGAAATTTATCTAAATATTGTTTTCATGCAGTTTTACCAATTTTTCTACCGAATATTATTGAAATGTTTTTTAACTTAGTCCATATATTCAATAAAATTTTTTCGGCATGATTTCCTTGCAGTACATTATTTTAGTCTTATATATACACCTATATAATCTCTATTTTTTGATAAATACATAATTTTTTTTTTACAGATATATAGAATTATTTGTTCGGATAGTATATGATTTTACAACGTTTTTATTGTGCAAATAATGCATAAAATTTGTGCTCTATATCCTAATCAAGTATAAAACCATAGATTCATTCATCCAAGGATGCTAAAACGTATTTTAGTTTTTTAAACAAAAAACAAGTGATTTTCATGTATCATGATAATGCACTATATAACTAAATTTGCTGTATTATATTTAAATAATATTATAATCTATGAAGCCGGCATATACCTAGGAACCACCATGGAGAAGAGTTATAATTTGAGCTACAATTTTTTCTATTTGATTATGCACATTATAAGCAATTAATTTGATATATACCTTTTTCTACGGGGCATTCAAAAATTTTTTGCATGATTAAATGATCACTTATATGCAGAAATTACTGGTTCCTTACAGAAATACAATTTCTTAGGTTAAGACATAATTTTAGATTTATTTAAGAGTAACAAGATTGTTTATTTACTTCTGTTCTATTTTACACCAATAATAAATTTTTAAATTACATATATTATTGAAAATTACAGATACCCCATGCCTTTTAATCAAATTGCCTAAAAAAAAGACTATATACTATTGAAAAATATAATGGATATGCAACATAATAGTTTAAAATGCCAATATCATATTTATTTATCACATTTTTGCTCTTATGTGTCTCAATAGTAATAACACAAAAAAGATCGACACATTATAAAAAAAAATATTAATGTATAATTCTTTTTGTAGTTTTTTGATGCTTGGAATTCGTTTAAAACAACCAAAACATTCATAAATTTTTTTTTTACATTTCAGGATATTTATACTAGAAATGTGTTAATGTGTCGAAAATTGCTGATATATTAGAAGCTGGAAATAAGCTATAACACTTCGAATAATATTTTAAAACAAGAAATATATAACTATTTTGCCTTTTTTATACATAAATCGAAGGTTATTGTTAAAGATGCGTTGAAGATATGTGAAATATTTCTAATCAGCTTACAACGTCTCAGAAAATGAAATTAGCATGTTAGAGGCATCTTGACGTAAAGATTAAAGATGAAATAAAAAACATCATGTAGTTCTAATCATTAAATCGAAAGTTTACATTTATTATCTTTTTAATTAAGGTCAGAATCAATTTTACAATATATCTTTCCTACAAATATTCACTATCTTGGCATTTTTTAAATGTTGTAATATTGATTTTTTGTGTCTTTTTTATATGGCATAACATTAACATAATTATAGTATGAAGATATAGCGTAGTCAAATTATCATACATAAGACCGCAACCTTTTTATGATCAGAGAAAGCAAAATTTATTTAATAATGAGAATCGAAAAGAATCTATGTTATTTGAAATCATAAAAAAATAAACGAGGTTTATTTATTATCTATGCAATTTTCAAAAAAAAACCACACATATAAACGTAAGCACAAAACCGAGCATAAGATCAGAACTTCAGAAGCTTTTTAGACTGTAATTAAGTCTCAATTTCATAATTATAATTCTTCACTCCTTTCAAAAACAAATGTTATAAATTAAATTCATAAATTAGTTTTTATGAAAAGCTAAAAAAAATCAATATTATTATTTTCTTTTTTTTTTTAATTTTAGAAAATAAGGTTTGTGTATTTATGATCATTTATAACCGCAATTGAAGAAAAAATTAATGATTTTTATAAGTTTTCTAACACTAAAAAATTTTTTAAATACAACTTTAGCAAAAATACATAAATTGAATTTATATAGGATTTATTTACTTAGGTAATCTCATTGCATATCCGCATATATTATCTGTATTTTTTTGCAAGAATTAAAAAACTTATGAATAATTTAAAAATACATAACAAAATAAAATTGAATTTAAATACGATCAAGGCAATAAAAATATAATTTTCCGGCATTTCAAAACCACTAAAGCATCATGTAAAATTTAATCTAGATCTTTGGAATAATTAATTTACAAATTAATATCTTATTATAAAAACCTAAACCTTTTTATTCAAGAAATATATACTAAACGTAGTTTATTAATGTTTTTTTTATATCTTGGTATTAAGAAACTTTATAGTATGTAATATCTATGGTATAATTTTTATTATTTTGTCAAAGAAATCCAGTATGAATTCTGCATGATGTAAAGTATAAATATACCTATCTGACGTTTCATAACCACATATGTATTTATTCATATTTTGTAAAACGATAGAGCATACTCACGATTTTATATTATATGTCTATTTACCCATATAAAAATTATATAAATAGAATTTTCTGTGGTTTTTTGTAACACAGCGCATTAGTAATGTTCTCAAAAAGCCATTTATATATAAATTTTGCTATTTATAAGCTTAGGATAAAAAAATTAAAATTTTGCAAAACCTAAAAATAGCAAGATACTTTATGTGATAATTTTATCGATTTTTAATTACCGCTAATGCAAAAAAAAGTAACTGTACAATTGTTTTTGTTCTTTTATGTTGTTTTATGCAATTAAGAAGATTCAATCATTCAATTGTCTTTTCGCATTTAAAAATTTTTTATTCAAGATATTATTTTTTTAGAGATCAAACACATCCGCAAGAATTTTAAAGGAAAATCTAAACAACAAAAAAAATTTACGGATACAAAAAACATGCGCAAAAAAATAGTACAATAAACGCTTTATAGATATTGCAAAATTATGGAATGGTACATATACATATATTAGAACAAACACATATGTAATGAACGATTCACAATATTCAAAAGTCAAGATTTATTACATTTTTTGTTTAATCACCTGCCTTTTATATGTACTACAAATTTTTAAAAAGGTAAAAAAACCGTTCTATGCTATCTTTTAGTGCAATAAAAAATTAAAAAAAATTTGAAATCCCAAAAAGGTATTATTTATAACAAATTATTTTTAGGGTCTTTTAAAAAGAAAATACATATGCAAATTAACAATGATAAATATAACAATTTTTTTGCTGCTAATGTGTTATTTTTTACAATTTAATATCAGTAGAATTGATAGTAATTTGCAAAAACCAAAAAAAAAAATTATATAAATTTTATTTTTTAAGGCTAAACGAGGCATCCGCGCTCTAGAAGCCGATTCAATAAGAAAAACAGCATATTTAGATTCTATAAATATTTAAATTCGCTAGAAGTGAAAGTGCATTTTCAGGTTATTTATATACCAGAAATAAAGTAGTAAATATAGCTTATATATCGAGTTCTATAAGTATTATACAGATAATAGATCTATAAAAGATGGATTAGACAGTAGACACTATATTTATAGAATCTGATAATCGCTAGTGCACTTAATAGCATAAAAAGTGATTAATACGACATTTTTTATAAGAAAAGACATTTCTTATATAGAAAATGTTTTTGAGTACAAGAAACTAATATGATAAATAAGATGTTAAGTTTCTATTTTAAATTTTTAATTGATACAACAGCTATTAAAATTTGCCCTTTAACCGAGTTAAAAAATGGATTTAAGGATCACCAGTAAAAAAAAATAGCATGCTTATACAATTATGATCCCAACCAACTCTAATTAATACCATATACATTATTAAAAACCAAATTTTTTATTGAAAAAAATATTGTTGAGATTCCCTAAAAGGTCGTCTTTGAGGAATGACGATATAACAAAACGGCTATAAATTCACAAAAATAGCGAACAGCGTGCACTTGAGTGCGTTAAGCTTTTAGAAAAAGATGTATTAGGGTGATATTTATGGATATTGTGTGCGATAAGAGTATACAGCGAATCTGTATAATTGAGAAATCTGAAGTTATGCGTAAGCAAATTAAAAAATAAACGGTAAAATACGCCCAATTGAATTTTTTAGTTTCTTTTTTTGCCAAAAATATTTTTCATACACACGATGAATGATATTTTTATGCCCGAATCCTGACAAATTAAACAATATACGTAAAAATTACGGATAATATGTATCAGTTGTATATTTTATTACATAATTAAAGAGTTTTTGTATTTTTTACGTAATTTGGAACTTTTTTTTAGATATTCGAATGATATATTTTTGGCATATTACTGTGGTAATATTTCAAAAATATTTGCATGAAAATATGTTGAAATTTGAAAAATATTATATTTTGCACAAAAGAACTTAAAGATTCATATGATAAATATTAAAAAATATGAATCTACCTAAATAAAAATTTTGTATTATATTAAAGTAGGTTTTTGAGCAACAAGACATGCATAATATATATTTCAAACATGAAAACAATTTAAAGAAATTTTCTCAATTAATATTTGTGATATTATTATTTTAAAGTATATTTCTTTCATTTAAGGAATATATAAAAAAGCCAAGTTAGAAGATAACAGATTTCTTGGCATAATAATTTATTTATTTGAAAAGGGTATTATGCGTCAAAATTACATATTTAAATACCAGGGTGCTTATTCATATAATTTCATGATATTGAAAATATTTTGTCGAGTCTTGAATCGGTAATGTAGAAAACAAAATAAAAACCAAAAATATAAAAATGTAAAAATCACTTTTCAAAAATCCAAATAAAACCGTTTTTCTTGATCCATGATATATTAGTAATTTATAAATCAGAAAAAAAATTATAAAACTATTTATTTAGGTAAATGATCATAAAATATGCAAATAGTCATTTTTAATTACTTCGGTATATAAGAACTAATATCAAATTAAAATATCAAAATCTAAGCATTATGTTATGGCGCTTTTATATTTTTAAATTTATTTAAAAAGAGCTTTTGCCACGCGATGTATAACGATATAATAATACAAGATTTGCAAGGATATATTTGAAAATATCAAATAAAATTAAAATAACTTACTAAAACAGACAATAAATATGATATATGACCTAAGTAACCTAAGACATTTAAGGACTTAACTTATCTGTATACATTTACATTTCCTGCTTCTGATATTATGGATGGTTCTTTTATATGACAGATTATAAATTCAGTTATATAGACGCATATAATAGATTAAATGCATATGTGATCGAAAATGTAAATTAGAACATTTGATAAGATAAAATAATTATATAAGATGATGAATCTAATCGTCGTTTTTAAGATTTTTAATTTTTGACAGGGCTTTTTTATTTCAAATTCCCATATAATAATTAATAATGATAGTTTTGATGGTATAACATCGTTTTTTAGCTAAAATAAATTATATATGATAGGCTCAAAAAACTTAAACGAATTTTAAAGATATTTTTATGTGAATTATTATTTTATAATTTTTCGAATTGATATATAATAATTTAACACGATAAACAAAGAAATATAAAATGGGTGACTATCAGAATCAGATATAGAAATTATTTTTTGTTTGATTATAACTATTTTTTACTGAAAAATAACTTCTTAATTTTTACATTTAAAAGAGAGCCGCTTTTAAACTTCGTTTTGCCTTTTTTTTGTTTAAAGTATTTTTATTTATGACTATATATGCTTTTCAAGCATATAATTTTATAATAATACTTAAAGTATTTGTGCAATTTTCATTGAATATATATTGTCAAAAAAAATAGTGTTTTTAATTATCTCATCTAGACATGTTAATTAATATTGGTATACACTATTTTTATTATTTGCTATACGACTCTATTAAAAATTATAAGTTTAAAGAAAAATTAAGAAAAAACGCTTAGTATGATTCTATCGTTGCTGACATAGTTTTTTATACTATATTTCATATAGCTTGTAAATTTTTAATTATTTGAAAATGTTTCAACTAGTTTTTTTTATTAATATATTGTAATTAAATTTTTTTTTGAAGCTTCTAAATATCGGTAAAAACAAATTTATCACATAACTAACTATTATTACAAAATATTAATATTCCCAAATATTTTCAACATGTTTTTAATTTTTATATTTGATGTAATCAGCTGATTATCATAGAAATATTGCAAAATATTTGTTTTTGAATTTATCATATATGAAAAACAATACAAATAATTATTTTTTCGTTTGAGAAGAATTAAATGTGCAAAAATGAAATAGCAGTTACTTGTGACGAATATAAATCCCGATACTAATATTAAGCTGCCGTAATATATCCATATGAAATGAATATTTTACTATATAAGACAAAGACTTCATATAACTTTATTAGCCTTTTTTTGTAATTATATACAATTGGCTAGTTTATTTGGGTATATGTAATTGATTTACACATTTTCCATATCAAAAAAATATGGAATTTTTATGTATATTATATTATACATCCACATCATACATTATTACTTAAATAAATATATTATTCTTTCCATTATGAGTATCTAGATTTTTTCATGATATTAGATTTTGTATTTTTTTCATGCAATCATTGTCATTCAATATGCTTCCATTTCAACCTTCAGAATTTCATTTTTCATATATCATTCGCTTTTTTATTGCAAACTTTATAACTATTTTACATTGCAATAAATCTATTTTGTAGATGCCCATATCAATAGATGATGATTGCGCATAAAAACCAAGAAAAAGAAACTAGAGTACCAAATGATTCGCATTAAACCTGTATAGAACGAAGAGTGTTGTAAAGGTGATTAAAACTTAGGAAAGTAAATCTAAAACTTTTAATGTACTCATCATGGAAATATTCTATAAAAAATGCTCTTCTCTGCCATAATTTATTCAAGAGTGTATTGAATCATACTGTAAGTTTAAAGTGTGTGCAACACCTTGATCAGGAGAAAAATATTTAGAAACTATAACACAATGTTTGCAAAAAAATCTTGTATTTATGACAAAAAAGGCCAGGAAAATAAATTCATGTGGAAAAAATGGTGATGAAGACCTGTTCGAAAATTAGATCTCGAAACTTCATCAAAAAAGATAAATACAAAGCCATAATGTTTTCTACCCAACAATAAACTAGAGGAGAAAAAATTTTACAAAATGAATTCAATTTATCATAATTTTTATGCCATAGTTAGTAATCAAGAGGAAAGTGAGTTTAAATAAAAAAATAAAAACCATATTACAAAAGTAAATAAAAAATCATAGAAGATCGATATTTTGTTGAGAAGACAAGTACATTGGAAAAATACAACTAAATTTTGATTATAAATGCCATTATTCTAATGAGCAATCAGTTGACTTATGCAGAGTCCACCAAAAAAAAATCATCAAGTATCGTGAAAATATTTACATTACAGCATAAAAAGAAAAGCAAAAAATTTTAGAAAAAATCGCAGCTTCAGAGATCATTTATTGCGCAAAATGCAAGGTCACATAAGAAAAAATAAACAAACAGCGAATGATTATACTAATTCAAACAATTTCTTAGACAAAAAATTGGATGTACCACAAATTATATATAGAAATAAAGAAAGATTAAAAATAAAAAATCAGCCAATATTTAAAAATAAGTGAGTTTTAGCAGGAAAAATCTATAGAACTCGATTTAAGACATTTAAATTTGTACATTATATAGAAAGTAAAAATTAAAAAAAGCTGATAAGAAAATAAATGCTGTTTTTTTTGTTTCATGTTGTCGGGGATATTCAAACGAGCAGTTTATGCAATATCTTTAATATTCTATGAGATAAAACACGAGGGTCATTTTATTGTCATTCCAAGGATTATGATAAATTGAAGACTACTTGCCTAATTTATATGTAAGGTACGGTAAGATAGGATCTAAAATTTTATTCTAAAAAGACATCTTTGCACTAATATATTCAATAAACATCACTGAAATATTTTTAACAAGATAAACCAATTATGTATGATTTTATGGTTAAAGAACATATTATATTTCATGATATAATGTTTAAAAGATAGTGAATTTTTGCCTATAACATGTATAAAAAATGTATTACACATTGATAATATTATGATGTCTGAAATCTTACAGTTAGAAGTGGAGAGGCGTAACCTCAGCATTGGAAAATCAACTCGGTACCCCAAGAGTGTGCTAGGTGCTAAAATTAAAGCGCTAGTTAACACGATAATAAACAAAGAATTTAGTTACAAACTGCGAATCACGGGTATATATGTAAAAAAGCTTAAGCATTAATTGATTTTTTTATAACTTATTCATAGCTTTACTTTATCTACGTAGAGTTGCTATATAGGTTAATATAATGACACTAGTATATAAAGAATTCATCTAAAATAAAACAACAAAGAATATAATGCAAAATACGCTAGGTAATAGACTATTATCGCTTTTATTTGTCCTGTGCACGAATATACTAAGTGGAGCACTTAACTAGATATTAAATTGTATAATTATAGTATTAGAAGTATCTTTCTATGAACTAATTATTTCTTAACCATTGATGATCTAAAACTTATATCCAAAGTTTCAGAAACTTAAAAAAGATGACAGAAGGGACAGTGAATTTATTCTATTGCATAGATCTAGAAATGAAGAAATCAAAGTCAGCAACGAATGATTATGTTAGTAGTAATATATGCGAATCTAATAGAATATAAGATTGGTAATTCATAAAATTGACTATTTTAGAATATATCACTTCAGCAATAATATATTATAATATTCTGCTAAGCTTGTAATAAAATTCTTTCAAGAATTTCGAATCTAGTCAAAAAAACCAAAACTGCAAAACTCTAATATTATGAATCAACTTATACGAAATAACACCTAAAAAACCATCTCAACGGTTTTGCAATATAACAGAAAGACTTTTCTATTATAGAAAATTAAATGAAGAAGGTTTTAAGAAAAATCTATTCTCTTATATATAGCAAATATTGTAAAATATTATATTTAAAATACAAAAACTTAGGAGAGAAGTATCCAGTATTAAATTATTAACCCAGAAAATTAATTTTCGGCTAAATAAGAATCATACCACCGTTAAAGGAATAACGCCAAGAAGAGCAACTGCAAAAAAGATGAAAAGGGACTTATAAACACACCTTCATCAAAAAGAGTACATAAAAACATTATAAAAGCATATATACAATATTTCAAATCCATTCTCTTATAGCTGAAAATAATTAAGTACATATAATAAAAAATAAACAACGAAATCATAAACTTCTCTATTATTAAATACAACTCAATTATTCATATTACGTTTTTTCAATAATGCATAACATTGAAAAGCAAAGACATCATATGAAGCATGTTTCTGTTATATGCAGGATATAAATATGCACTTTGGAATAAAGTCAATATGTTAATACTGTGGTTGAAGCATACTAAACAGTGACTACTTAGAAATCTGATGTAAATTAATGCTTCACCGTGACTTTACACGAAGAAAGAACAGTATTGTTAAATTATACACTTTATGCAATTATGAAAATACTGCTTAAAAAAATCAAATAAAATTAGAAAATACTCGGTATAAGATGTAATTGATACGAACTAGCGACTTGTAAGTTTTATACAAGAATAATCGGAATTTCATCTTGTCACATGATCAATCAGGCATTTTTTTGTATGATGTGGAATAACCTTATCACTTTTATAGAAGTGCGAATAATTAGTGTTGAAAATCTATGAATGTTGGCAATGAAAAGATAAGATCATAGGATTTATAAAATACAGACTCTTATTTACAAATGTAGAACAGAAATATCGATATGCTTCATAACTTGGGATGAGGCGGTTATAAAATAACATAAGACACATATTAAGGAGTTAAAAATACCAACTGCGGTAAAATCGTACGCAAAAACAATTTTATTAGCAACGCACTTGAACTATTAAGTTTTGAGATATGAAGATGTATTGAGGAAGATTTTAAGATGCTGGAGTAGTAAATAGTATTAAAAATCTTATTAAAGAGAAAAATAAAGATTTTGAACTTATACAAAAATTAGAATCAAGTTACGCCATAAATAAAAATTAACTTTATATATTTTTTTTCTTTGCAAGCCCTCACACTTAGCAAGACACTTACACCCATATTATTTGACTGAAAAAAGATCAGTTGGAGAATATGCATAAAAATAGATGTGAAATATTCATTCTAGAGTTTTTTGATATTTTATATGAGCTGTATACATCTCAATAGATGTAATTTAAACATAGTAAATTCAACCTTAAAATAGAAATATTTTCTTGCGTTAAAATTTCCATCATATTTCGAACGTAGGTACTACAGAAAAACTTTGGTTTTAATTATTGATTTTATTTTTCGCTTTTTTTTATATACAATAACGGAATGAGAAAGTCAGAATTTTCACAAATAACTTACAACACCAATTCGGTATTTATTTGATTGCTCACATTCAATTGCATTATTTTTTCGGTTTTAATATTAGCCTGTTTTATAATTCTATTGTTTTTTTAGTAAAAATCCATAGCTTATATTCTAAAATAAATGTATTTATATAACGTTGCAAAATTGTTGTTGAAGGATATCCTATGCTAGTTTATGTTTTTTTCTATGATTTTAAAATCGAATAATATAAATTAATCGTATTAAAACGCAGAAAAGCATTAAATATGAGTTGAAATATCTTTTTTTTGACATTTTATAAAATGGTTAAAATGCGAAAATGTACATCTAATATTTATATTTAGATGATTTATGCTGCAAAAATATCTATTGAATATAATAAAAGAATAATATCTGATTTTTAAATATAATTTAATACAATTTTCAAATTATAAATTCTAAAACAAATGACAGAATATCTATAATAATTTCGCTTCGATTCATTTATATTTTTGCGTTTTTGGTCAATCTTAAGTTCGAATTGTTTGCATATCTTTTATAAATATAAACATGCATTGATAATTGCATTTATAAAAGTTTATAAACAATTAATTGTTTTTAAAGAAAATGTTACCGAATTTTCACCATTCATGACGATTCATAGAAGTAAAAATAATATTTTTAATTATAAACAAAAAACATCAACATAGATGTCAGTCTATTGATAAAGGTATACTATACATTTTTATACCCCCGAAATTACATGAATATATTCGATAAACATAGTAGGATGTCGTTTTCTTTAAAAAAATATGATTTTTGTATGATTGAGTCACATAATATAACAAAATAGGTATTTATGCAAAATTTTTGTTTATTTTTTACCTCGAATAATATTTTTTAGAAACATTTTGCTTTTTTTTGTTTTGATTATACATATGAGAAACTTATATTCAAAAATTTCTAATTGAATATATTTTATCTGTGCTTGTTAACAGTATTACAATGTTATATAAATCTATTCAACTGAATTTATATAGCTAATATTATAAAGGCTAATTTTTATTACTTACTTACCTTTAGCAAAATTTTTCTTTTATATATATATATAAGCTAAGTATTTTATTTTTGTCTGTAAAATAATCCTTTCGATATACAATTTTAGGGAGATCAGTGAGATTTACTCCATGGTACCATTTATTTATCTTATCGTTTTTAAATTTTACATGCAGGTACTTTAAACAAAAAAACTACTAAGAGCTACAGATATAGTAATATAGTATTTTTATTAAACAACTGGACTTAAATATAATTAAAAGTACAAATTTTCTTTGTATAAGGTAAATAAATCTAAGCCGTAGTTTCCTAGTTCATTATACCTTTTGAGAAATGCTTAACTGCTCATTTTTAAAAAGCCATTATAGTATGGAAGGTCAGTTTCTCAAAAAATTGTGAATATTCTATTGATATATATGCGCAATATCATAATTTATGTTTTTCAAATATCAATTTTTTTTATGCTTTAAATTTTTCTTTTAAATTATATGCTCTCTGCAAATTACATCACTATATAAAAAAATAGTTAAATGTAATCGCTTGGGCTATTTATCTATAAAAATGCTGGTTTTTTGTACAAATCTCTATGTGATGGGTAAAAATGTAATGGTAAATCAGAAATTCTTTACCGTAATCGATTTAGATTAGAATTCATTTATACTATAGTTCTTGTTTTACCCATTATAAAGTGCAGAAATTTTAAATCTAAAGAAGCATTTTAATTGATTTAAGTTATAGATATTTTTATGATTTAAATTTAACAGGATAGCATTTGCCTGAATTTCTTTATAAATTTTTTTTTATACATTATATAGTTAGATTCCCGCTCTTTCTTTCTTTAAAAATCAATAATATCTAAAATTAGGTATTTTTTGAATATATACTTTATATGCAGATTTTTTCATATCTAATACATATAATTGCGCTGAACAAATAGCAATTAGATTTGTAAAAAAGTTATTTTTTTTAACTTGATTATATGTTGGTAAAGATTAGATACAGAAATCTGTATATCATCATGCAAAATTTTCTTATATAATGTACTCATATGCTATCGAGAAAAAAATGCATTTTTGCGCTTCTCTATCGCTTCTCATATACATGCAATTTTAAATTTTGAACGATTTAAAAACTCAGTGATGGACAACATACCTATTTCATGAATATATTGTGGAAATATGCAAGTCTATTTTCTATTTTTATATTTTATGAAAACTTTTGTAAAAAAAAAATATATGATGCATATACGACATATTACACATGATTAATCATGTAAATTCGATATTTTTTATTTATGGGCCATATTTATAGTAGTAATTTTAGTTTTTGTTCTCAGGCACAGATTGCTTGATTCTCTGTACACACAGCGTATTTATACTTTCGGCTATCTTCTCCTCTCCAAAGCCTTCTTCAATACTCCTCCTTCTTTCGAGAATCATTAATCCAAGGGTTTTTATCAATCCCAAGGTTTGAATATATGCCTCAACCTGGTTCGTGTTTTCTAGTTCCTTCTAGTACCTTCTATGATATCGTGTAACCACACCGTCCCATGTTATAACATATGGAATAATTGTTGTCTTGCATTTGTATATTAATGACAGTTCAGATGCTAGCGTGTCATATTTTCTCAATTTTCCGTTTTCAACTATGTTTAAACTATCAATACTTGTCACGCCAATTTCGATCAGAGTGATGCAGTTCTTCTTTATGTCATATAAAAAATATCAGTTCTGTCATTCGATAACTTTTTGTCTGTTTTAATTCTTGTATCTATTTTGATCTCCGCGAATTCGTTTTCCATTATTTCTTGCACAGAGTGTCTGCGTATTTTCTTGGTTTTTTTGAAATTGTATTTTCTTGATAACATAAAGTGAAGACATCAAACAATCTCGTTGTGACTTCTTGTATAGTCATGGCCAAGCATTTTTTTACATCTGCTTGCTAAGTGGTCGACAGTTTTAATTGAGTCGTTTCAGTTGCGGGCACCACGATCTTTCTCTAAAAAATACGTTTCTATCCTGAATATAGCAGAATTTAGCTTCTTCAGGTGGTCTGATATTTCCATATTGTAGCCACTTTGAGCATCCTAATATAGCAAGCGTTGGATTTTTATAAACATCGAAGAGTTTTTGCTGCAGTGTTTTTTGTTTTATTTTACACAATAAACTCTCTTTTTGATTTAATTCAAGCGCTGATAGATCTATGTCAACATGGCCATATTTTGTTCTTAGGAATTTATTTATTACGGATAGGTGGGTTGCATTTACATTTAAAAATTCCAATTTTGCGGATTTTCCGGGTGATTGTCTTTTTTCTTGGTTTAACGATTTATATAGTTGGTAGAGTATTCTTTCGGATTTTAACTCAATACTTTCCAATCCAATCCACGCCTAGTCTATTTCTTTTAATATAAAATCTTTCTTTTTTAGATGGTTGCAAGTGTTTACCTTTTTCTACTAGTACTCGCCTAATTTCAATGTCTAGCTTTTTAAAGTCTTCTGGTTCTAGCTTAAGTAAACCCACGTAGTAGTTCATCTGTGATTTTGCATATTTACTTATCGCCTTTATTATGTTTTGTTTTGCAAATGCTTTTTCACCTTTCTAGCCTTTCTTATCTTATTTTTAGTCATCGTTTCGGGTTTAGTTCTCGATTTGGAATCTTCCAGTATCCCGAGGTATTTATATCCATCTTTTCCTTCTATTACTGCGGCAATATCTTTGCAATTTATATTGTTAGTAGCAGATTTGGTCACGTTTTTTATCAATTACGATACTCTTAAGAATTTGGTTGCTTGATTGGACATTAGTTTTTAGTTACTTTTTTCTTTCGACAAAATCTTTAAATCTTCAATGAAAAGGAAATGGTTAGTTGTAAATGCCTTCTTATTAAGGTTAATGGATATTGATTGATACTTTTCATTTAATTGGCGGCTTAGCGGATTCATACAAAGAACAAACAGTAGTGGAGATAGACTATCTCCTTGTATAATTCCCTTTTCAATTTTTTCTCACAAATTTCTTCCTTGTTTAATCTTAGGGATAAAATCCGGTTTTTTGTAAGTTCAGCTATAAAGGCAATCATCTATTCTTGTATATTAAGATTTTTTAGCAGTAAAGAAGGTACTCGTGGTCGATTAGTCAAATGATTTTTTTATGTCGAACTATGTTACGTGTAATTCATTATTGTGTTTACTGTTTATTGCAACGTTTATCATTGCCTGTTCTTTAGCTCCCTGTACTCTTCTGACTGTACCAAGTTGGTTTTCTGATAGTAGGTTTCGGGATTCGACGTCTTTCTGTAGTATCATTGTGACAGCTTTAGTTGTCAATTTATATAAGTTTGACATATATGTTATCGGTCTGAATTCCGATCCATTCAAAACTTCTTGTTTGGGTATGAGGTATGTGATCCCAGAGTAGAGCCAACCTTTTACCTCTTTGTTTTCAAGGCATATTGATTTTACTGTTACATATAATATTGGGTGCAATTTAGTGATTTTTTTTTTGAAGAAGTTGTATATACCATCGCATCCAGCAGCTTTACCAGTTAGGCAGGTAGTTGATGATCTAAAAATATTGTTACAGAGATAAAAACCATTTGTGGTGTGTTTTCCAGCGGTTTCTTGCGCAGCTAAAGAATAAACGTTAAATATTTCCGTGCTTTTTGTCCACATATTTTACCAAAAATATACAATATTTTCCTTATCTGCCTTAATTTCCGGTTTTACTGTATCTGTCAATGCTCTATAAAATTGTCTGCTGTTGACTGCGAACTGAGAGTTTGTTTTTGTAAATTCTTTTCTCTTTCCATATTGCTCTATCTGTTTATTTATGTCCCTTATCCTATCGTTATTTCTAGTAATCACTTCAAGGACATCATTTTTTTTGTCAAGTATTTTATTATGTTGTCTCATGATTTTTCTTAGAAACTTTGTCTCACTTTCTGGGAGTTTACCTGAGCTACTTACGTATGATTTGAGAGTTGTGTTGATTTGATCATATCTTTTTATTTTTTCCTCCTTTATTAGTACGTAGTTTAATCCTTCCTGGACAGATTTTGATGTTAACTCTTCGTAACTTTTTTGAACAGCTTGCAAGATCTTTGCTATATCTCACATGTTTTGAGGGCGGTGGTTAGTGATATGCGCATTAACCGCTAAATTCAGACCTTCAATTATATCGCTTTTAACTTTAGTATATGGTATTTTTCTTGTTCTAGGGTGGTTTTGATTTCCGTATTTTCTAAGTCCGTCAATACTCTAAGAAATGTTTTTTTGGTTCTCTCGAGGTTGATGCAATGGTTAAGTGTTAGATAGTCTTCCTCTTTATCGTTTCGTTTTTTTTTCGTTTCTATTTCTTTGAACTTCCGGACTTGTCTTCTTTTCCCATCCCTATCTTTTAAAACATTTGATGATTTGGCTTTAATTTCAGTCATGCTCATATCACAGTACAAAATATCATTGTGACTCTTTAGGAACTCTTGCCTGCCAGATCTCGGCATTCTTCCGAATCGTTTTAGGATCGAGGTATAAGCCTCTTAAATCCAGTGCTCTTTCTCGGTGGGTGTATTCTTGCAGATGGCTATGAGATTAAGAAGAGGCGTAGTATGAATGCGTGTGGTCGTATGTGGTCCAGGCAAGTTGTCGGTTTAGATTATCGCTACAGGATCGGTTTTTGAATGTTTGTCTTTGTAGTTCTCCTCCCCTGTTTTTTCATTATCCCCCATCTTTAACTACAATATATTTTTATTGTTTATTATATTTCTTATTGATAAATTTAATGTATTTTTCAAGGTTTAATATATTAAATGTTTCCATTTTAGTCGAAACGTATGTCAGCCAGTAAATCTAAAAAGAGAAATAAGATATTTGTTAATAACATAACCATGAATGTTTTTTTGTGTATCTGCAGACTAATTAAACATAGAAGAATAAAATTCGATAACTATAAACAATGTCTTTCTTTTTAGAGTATAATGATTCTTCTTTAAAAATTTCCTTAAATATAGAACTTTTATGGACATGAAAAGTTGACCATTTGATCAACCATAAGAATTTTTTTAATTCGTTTTAAATGTATATAAATATATTAAAAAAACAAAATACAGCTTCCATAAATGGTTCGTTAGATAAATTTTATGTGTAAACGATAAAAGAGTTTTATTGTTATAAAATCATTCAGTTGAAAAGAGTAATATTTTAACTGACTTATTCTCCATCTAATTACCATCTAGAACACACTTTGTTTCATATCAATAACATAAGTATTGGGTTTTTATCTGTAAATATTAGCTTTCTTATTACAATATTGATAATTTAATTCCACAAAAACATTAAACTATGAAATCGCCTTTTGAAATAAACTAAAAATGAACAATAAAAAAATCATAATTATTGATATTGTAGACATTGTATATTAAAAAAAATTGGAAAGCGCCTTGGACTAAAATATAGTCTGAGGCAACATTCTAATATATGAATTAAAGATAATACGAGTGGTTTTTCAAATTACTCAACGCTTGAAAATCTAAAATGATCACATGCACAATACATTCAAAATCTATGCGTAAACTAATTAAATAACGAATGATAGGTGGAAGAAATCGTATATATTGCATTTCTAACTCTTTAACAAAAAAAATCAAAAAAATTTATAATATAAAAAAGTGCTCCTGAATGTAAATTATATTTCGCAAATATATACCACTCTGCAAAGTCAAAGTCTTAATAAAAGAATCTATCACCTCTATATAGGATATTATTTCCAAACTTCTAATAAACATGAGGTGGTTTTTTTGTACTTATGACCATGTGAAACGTAGAAATTCTAAAATTTGAATCTCTAATTAAGAAGAATTTGCACATAGAACTCCATTGCCAAATGTTTCGCGATATATTTATATAAGATTTATAAAATTATTTATAATAGAAAATTTTGTCTGAATATTGCAAGAAATCCTTACGTTTTTTTCGCATTCTAGCATTTGGATTCTCGTATCTTCTTTTAATTCACAAAAAAAGCATGTAAAATTGCTGATCCTAAGTAGAAGGCAATAATTTTGCATGCGTTCGTGGTTTACTTATATATATATAATTACGCATATTAAGTAAAAATTGAAATATTGAATATATATTAATACTTAAAATAATACTATAAAATGTGATAACGATTGGTTAAATCTATCGGTCTATATAAAGCCCAACTATGTTATTTTGGAATAAATGTATCTATTTGTAAGTCAACATTACCATACTTCGTAACATGTAGTGGTGTGATTTAGAAAAACCACACGTTTTTTTTAAGGTGTTTGGAATCTCATATGATGCATAATCATTCGTGCAAAGATAGAATTTAAGATTATACTAAAACAAATAAGTCTTAAGAATATAAATACCAGTGAAATGATTTGAAAATATTCAAAGCAAAGTATTTTGTTTGTGTAATCTTAAGTTCTAATTGAACAACTAAAAAAAAATTAAAAATGTTAATAATCCTATATGAAATTAATATTTCGAGAGATACTCTTATATATTATACTTGGCAGATCACGTATGAATCGTTATAATCATTTAAAAGATATAAATAGGAATTGGAGAATCATCATAAAAAACAAGCATTAAAAACCCAGAGATAATGAAAAAGAAGATTAAAATAGCGGTATTTTTATCAACCGAACAATGTATAAGCTTGTGGGGCTAAAAAAATATGAAATGAAGCAAAAATAACAGGTTTGTATGTTAAATTAAAACCCATAAATATAAACTTTAGACTAAATAGCAGCTAATTAAATCAGGCTTTTATTTTTTGTTATTTATTTTGTATTTTTTATTACATATGAAGATAACTAAACATAAAAATTTCATATTTACTCTAATGCATAAAATTAACCTTAAATACGAGGAAAAAAATAAAGAGGAAAGTAATATCAATGTGTGCCAAATTTATTATGATAATTCCATATATTATGAGAAAAACATATGGCTCTATAAGCTGTTAATGTATGTACCGAATTAGCGAGCTGATAAGAATGAATTGTATAATATAAAAATAAAGACACTGTAATATACACAGAAGTAAATCCTAAATAGTATGCAAATCGCAATGAATACATGAAAAAAAAAAGAAATGATAAAAACGAGCACATGGCTGGCTTTACAAAAATAGCATTATAAATATCCGTAAATTAGATTTTAAATAAGAAAAATACATTTTAGAGTACATCGATTTTTTTGTTAAGTCTATTAAATTTTAAAAATTATAGATATGCAATAGAAAATAAAATTAAGTCATAATAAAATATAGTTTTATATATCAGTAAGTAATCCAGAAAACATGAACGATTATATCTGCTACAGAATAAAATATTATGATATCTATTTTTATTCGACGGTCGAGCATAACTTGACGAATTCGCATTTATTCACAAAAAAAATTTACGGTAACTAATAAACGACAAAAAAAAGTATAAATAAAAACGTATTGGAAAAAAAATATTACAAAAAAATTATACATTTTTTTGAAAGAATCATCAATAAATCCACACAGTTACTCTAGCTCTAAAATCAAAACGCAGCATGAAACTAATAAATGGGTATAAGAATATATTTCTTTTCTATGTATTTTTTCATTGCATTCTTTTATATTTGAACAATTTTATATAACAAATTCATAAAAATAATTCATTAGAAATCTGCATATTTTTAATCATTTTGACCAAGAATAAGAGCACTTACAAAAGACATACTTTTACCAAATAAATAACCAGATTTAATTGTATTTTTGGAAATCAAGTGTCAAACAAATTAGGATAATGCTTTTACCATAAAAGTCTATATATTTAAAGTATGAGGCTTCATATATATTTTATCCAAATCTTAATTGTAAATTCATTTTGATACGAACTAATTATTTAGAGAATAACCTGTTGAAATCTTATGTAAATACTATTCCAACACTGTAATTATAGAAATAAATGGGTGTTTAAAAATGTGATTCCTTTAGCTGTTCCATCGTAGTTTATTCTTATTTTTTTATGGGTTAAGTTTCTTTTTATCTATTTAGACGTAGTCAGCGAGTTGGGAATATTGCACAACTCCTTGATGCATCTTTTGACACCCTCCTCTGATCTATCTTCATCAACTGCTCTTCTTCTCTCAAATGAGATGAGTTCAAGTGTCTTGCGGAGTGTGAGAGCTTGCATATATGCTTCTACTTCGTCCGGTATTTTTAACTCCTTAATGTTCCATCATAATATATATTTTTTTGTTTATGACTCACGCTGATATTAGTGAGGTTGTGAAATTCAAACAAAATTTCATGTATTCGAAAATATTATATAATGTTGATTAAAATCACACCATAAACTTGGTGTAAATATTACGTTATCTGCTAGGCTTACTTTTATACGAATGATATTGTTATATTTCTATGTTTATGAATATAAATTTTGCTTATTTTTTCTATATAATGGATATGAACGATAAAATAATTGAAAGTTATTTAAAATTTAACAAATTTTTATGTGTTAGGAATATTGAAGGGGATAAAATATTTTAAGTCTGATATAAGAAGCAAGAATTTCTATTAAATATATTTATTATAACGTCATCATACGTTTATATATGTTTTGGCAGACATAATTGTTAACATGCTTGCGAAAATAAACAATTTTATGAATAACAAAAGCATGTCAAGCATAAAAAAATATTTAAAGGTTACTTTTGAGCATGATTTATGTTTTTTTCATGTTTCCAAACAAAATAAAATGTTAAAATATATAGATTTATCTTTATCATATGTTTTTGTCCTGTATTAAATATGTAAAATTCTCCATGTATATGTTAATATAGATTATTCTCTGAATATATAGTTCGAGATGCAATATTTGATATAAATGTTTTTATTCGTATGTAAAAATATAATCTATGTATGTCTATTAAATTTCTTCTGTTTACAATTTAAAATCCAATTAAAAGTTCTTTTTTGTTAATTTGTAGCAATAATGAATGACTAAAAAGAAACTTATGAATTTATTTTATACATCAAGCCCTTTAATTAAGATATAAGCAATTGAAATAAATACGATAAGATGCATCTTTTTATTACTTTTTTGTATTTAAAAAAGATGCGCAATTCATAAAACTACAAAAAAAAAATTTTGATCATGTATTTTGAAATAATTCTATAAAGATGTAGTGTAAGGTTATTAAATTTAATCTTATTTATTCGGAATATAATATCTTCCTGCTTAAATCTAAACACAAGTAGCAAAGAAAGAAATTATAGAAACTTAATACAAGAAAAATGCCTACTTAGTAAAAAAATACCTCCATGTCAAATATATTTTGTAATCGATATATTTTTTTCTCTATAGAATTACTTAAAGAACTTTCTTTTAAATCATAGGAATAACAAGAATAAGTGAATTAAAGATTTAAATACATTTTTAAAAAATTAAGTAACATATTTTATATCATGAAAGGGTTTCTTTATTACATAATGCGTGCTTTGGTCTACTTAAATTGTTTTCTGCATAAAATATAATAACAAATACATTTTTTATTGTGTAATAAACTATTTCAAAGCAAATAATTATAAATGAATTTTTCATTGTTATGTTTCCTACACGTTATAATCAAAAATATCATTATTTTGCTTTTTTTGTGTTTCCGCGGAAATTTATGAATTTAGTATAGAAATAATTTTAACATGTTCTTATACATTTGTCTTTTTGTTTCGATCCGAATTTTCGTATAAAAATGTTTGTATACTTTGTTTCAATGCTTCAAAGTTGTTAAAATACAAATAATTTCTCATCATATAAACTTAGAAAATTTGATTTATATTTTTTGATGATTTTTTACAAATTATATCACTCTTACATATCTTTTAGCTTATTTTGAATTTGATTAAATCTCTCTTATAGTTTAAATAAAAGTAATGTTGCACGTTTAATTTGTTTTTATGTGTGTTTATTTATATATTCTCAACTGATTATCACTGTTTTCTGTGTATATTTATCTATATAGTTTTATTCAATAGATTTTTGGTTTAATTATTAATGATTTCCTAAAAAATAATATACTGACAGTTAAATAGAAAAAATGACAAAACGATTATAGCTGCATATATTTTTTTTGCGGAAAAGAAGGTTTTTCGATAGAATATTTGCGATCGACTCTCATCTAAGACCTTATTATCCAAAAAATCATTTCTCCTTTCCATATATATTGTGTTCGTCGTTGATAAATCTTTATAAGTTCGTAACCATATCATATAGCTAAATCATCAAGCACTCTAAAGATAGATATAGTAACGAATGAAATACTTAATTATATATATCTTTAAATATAGCCAAATCAAATGAAATGAAACTATTACCTGTTATAAGCAAATTTAGACTTTTAAATCAATACAAAAAACTTATAATCTGCACACTAGTTATATGCAACTTTTTTTTGATATTTCGAGTTATAATACTATTACAATCGAGATACCTCACAAAAAATTTTACAAGTGTTTTAAATATAAATCAAATTTGTAAAATACATTTTCGTGGAGATATTATATTGTAATGCAAGGTATGAATCCTTGCATATATTAAAGGAAAGCATTTTTTATTGATAAAACTAGCATAAAATTTATTTATAGAATATGAAATAACTTTTTCACCAAAAAATTAATCCATTTCCAAGAAGAATATCCTAAAGTTTTATAATCAATCATATAAATATCTGAAATTCGCTATAATAACTCTTATAATGTATTTGATGCGTATGACTTAACTTCTGGGAAATTATCAGTATTCAAGTAAAATAAATTTTTAAAATTTTGAAAATATTTTTTTTTATAAGAATTTGTGGATTTTCCTTAAGTTTTATCTAAGGATATTTCGTACATAAGCTACAAATCATATAAACAATTTCTATTTGAGGATCAAATAATACAAACTATTTAAATCCGATCTATGTAAATAAAGGTTTATTTTAGCCTCAATTATAGACCAAAGATAGAACAATATACTTCTAAATCCTAAATAGCTTGATGATAGTCAACTATAAGACAAAAAAACATCGATAATATACTATGCTTTCGTAAAAAAGGGCCGGAATATGGATAATTAAAGCATATTTAAAAGCCATAAAAATTTAACTTATCATGCCTGTGATATATTTCAAGCATTTATTTTCCTTATCTGCTGTATTCAATTTCTGCAAAGTTTGTTTCCTACTAAATATATGCTCGTTATTAGAATAATGCCTACAAACACAAAAAATTGTTTTTATATTTAAGACTATCTATTATTATAATTTATGCTCTGGGTGACCGTGACATGTATATAAATCGTCAACATGTGCTATGCGAAGAATACAGATAGTTTTAGACAATTTATCTTGAATAATCTGCTTCTGTTTGTAAATGGTCCCAACATATAAATATATTATTAAACCATTTTTGTGGATGCATAAATTCAAAATCTTTATAGTAATTGTAAATGATGTGTATACAGAGATAAATATAATATATGGCATAAAATCGACATAAATGCTAACGGAAAGATATATTTTTGACTGTGACAAAAAGTAGATGACCAATGTGATATGAGCATTTTATATTTTTATGCAATAAATATAATAGTATGTAAATAGACATAGAATCTTGAGTACATAATCTGCTTTCAGAATGAATTTTGTTACAAATATACCGAAAAAAGACTTTCTAAAAAGTGCATTATATTTTATCGATAAATACCATAAGAATAGCTTTTCTGTCAATAGAAATCCTAGTAGAAAAGGCGTGATAAAAATTATATATTGATTATAAGAAAGAACTATGTATGTAAAATTTGCGATATATGTAGAATAAGGCTAAATTGCAATAATATGTGCAAAAACTTTTATTTTTTGTTAAATTGTAACTTGTTATAGTTTTAGTATTGTCTTAAGTTAATTTTTTATTGTAGAATATTAGTTTTTTATATGATAAAAAAAACTTTATTCTAAAGATTTAAACATTTTCTCAGATAAATACAGAACATTTTGCAAATATAATTAAGCAACAGTTTTTATGTAAACTCATTGGATTAATCTATCTATAAAATAACAGTAGAATAAATAGATCGTAACGTAATAAAAAAACAGATATCATGTCGTAACGATTTAATTAAGCGTGATTTGATTATCATAAAAATCGAAAAAACATAGTATATCTTAACAAAGTTTATATTTTTTTATTCCATATCTATTAAAATGAACATAAACAAAATGAAATTAAAACTTTCCTATTAATAAACAACATATAAGATGAAAAAAGTAGAAACTTTAATCCATAATTTTTTTTTGTGATCTATTTTTTAGCTAGAATGTATCTGGTTGAGTTCAAATGTAAAAATACAATTTTCGGTACAAAAAAAAGTAAAGATATATTTTTTACATCACATTCACGTTTAAATGACTTCTGTTCTATAATTCTTGTTATGCCAATTTTTTTATTTTTTTAGGGCGTTTTTGTAATGGTTTGAAAAAAATACAGAACGATCAATGTAAGCGAATGCAATCTTATGAAGAATTATAGTCATTATTATTTTTTTTCTTAAAAATATGTACGTATTGCTTCTTGTATTAAATATTTCACAGAATTTATTTGACATAAATCTATTTATAGCTTATCTTAAACATAAAATTCTTATATTTATATGAATTTATATCCTAAAAAATGAAATATTTTAAATTGATTAACTTAAAAAAGGCTTTTTAATTATAATAGAATAGCATAAACTACGCCTGACTTGATTATCTTCTGTTAATTAGTTCAATTAGAATAAATTTTCAGAATACATTTTTCAGTTATAGACGCCTCACGAATTTCTTATTAAAAATCCACTATCAGTGGCAATTGCTATTTATAAGCTTGTAAGAATACTACAAAAAAAATAAAAATTATTGTTATTATTGAAATTTTAAAAAACTCGTTGCAATATTTTACGAAGCGTTTAAATTTTGATTTCATATTTGATCATAAAATCAAAATAAAGATGCGAAAAAAACACACATAACCTCTAAAAATATCAGAAAGAAGTATAAATAAGAAATATGATTTGCATTATCCAATATGAATATAACTATTATCATTCTTTTTTTTGTAAAAATTTCATATCTTTATAAACAAGTAAAAAAAGAAATGACGATTCTAAGATAAATAATATATTGTGTTTAATACAATACCCGTGATATACAATTATATAAAAATTGTCAATTATTCTCATGTTATTTTATTTAATCTAGGCTTTTGAAATCGACTATAATAAAATAATATCCTTTTTATTCTATTTTAAATAGCTGTCATTTTTCTTTTTGTTAATATAGTGTCATTGATGAACATAATCTTAAATAAAATACCAGAATTTAACCCATAGTATGCGACGTTTTTCCTATTGCTGTCAATGTAGCAGAATATTGAGTTCTTCTATTTTTGTAGATAAGTTTTGAAAAAGTACGATAGAGATGAATATTCGCGACTCTAGTCATTGAAAGGTAAAATTTCATCAAATTTACTGCGCAAAAAGGTGGAATAAACATTTAAATTGCACATAAAACATATAAAACCTTTAAAGGCTGTATATTCCGTCACATTGTTTATGTAAATATGGTTTGGTTTAAATGATAAACATTAAATGTACGATTATATCAAGATAAATTTAATCATAATTCATGTATATAATTCTAATCAAACGCATTTAATCTACTCTATTTATTAAAGATGTATAACTTGAACGAATTGTATTGAAAATAATCAACATATAATATTTTTTGGAAATAAATCATCATGCATTATGGTTGTTCTATTTTATTTTTATAAATTGACTACGGAGTTCCTTTGATAAGAAAATAGTAACTATGAAGCACGAAACCACGATCAGAAAAAAAATTCGTTCTGTTTGATATCCAAATCCTATTTAATCTTTTCTTATTCTAGATCGATCTATTAAGCTACAAATAGATGTTTAGATACACATTATTATAACATTTTCAAATAATTAAATCAAGTTCCTTTTGATTATGCCTTCGATTGTATATTTAAATTTTAATGTTCCTTTATCTGGTTTATTTTATCTGAAATTTGTTGATATCCTATATTTACTTGAGTTATATACTTCAATACATTGTCCATTGAAACTTTTTCTTGGGTTTTTACCCAGCTTTTATTCATTTATTTCGATATTTAAACTATAAAGCGTCTAAATTGCATTAAAATGTGCTTAAATTTCGTTTTTGTTAAAATTTAATCCAGAAAAGGAATTTTCGTATGATCATATTTATTCGGAAATTTTATTGCTTTCGGGCTTAAAATGATCATTGTTTATGTACCAACAACCAAACTAAACATATATTTGCACATTTTCTCGGTTTTACGCTTGATAACATTCAATTAAAGAGGGGATTCTAATCACATCTGTGGATCTTTTATACGTATCCACTTCTTTTTATATTCTATGCCGTAAATAATTTTTGATTATAAAATATGTCTCGATTAAGAAAAGTTTTAAGCTTAAGGCAACTTAATTATTATATAATGACGTGAAAACAATAACTCAAACTATGTTTTGAATTATATACATCTAAGTTTGTTTTGATTTAGTGTTGTATGGCTTACCTGGAACTTCCCATCTAAATCATATCATGACTTTGTGAAAGTGTATTAACTTCTTCTTCTTTCGAATTTTTACTTTTAAAACATTAAAATATATTCTGTTTTTTTATACAATTCTAGACTGTAATAAAAGTTAATTTTGTTAAAGATTGCAAAACGATGCTTTTAAATTATGATATGGATTTTCAAAACCGCGAAAAACTTTTAAATGAAATGTTTATGATTATTAGTCTATAAAATTATTATCAAAGAAGGAAATACCGAGTTCTGAATCTTTATATTTTTCGTTTTGTTTTTATGTGTAAGATAATATTTAAACGTGTTTTATGATAAAATACCCACATTTTCTAGATCATTAATCACTGTATGCGTTTCTAGAAGTTTAATTATACCATCTTGATTTATTCTATAGTGTCTTTCTTCCCTGCATACACCATAATGTATCCGCATATGTTTTTAAAGGTTCAAAAACGAAAAGTGTTTATCCTCAATAATTTGATTTATGTTTCGCTTATTGACTTTTTACATCACCCACCTTTTTCGTACGTATTTGAATTCGACCATCAAACAAAGCTTCTTTTTCCCATTTACATCTTCTGAACTTTAAATCACGTAATACTCAGGTGTGTGTTTAAAACATTTAGTTGTGTGATTAGTCTTTTAAACTGATTGCATTATATTGTTGATTTCTAGAAATCACATGGATTGGATATATAATGAAATGTGATAATGGACTAAATTGTTAATATTTCGCTTATATTTGAAAACATGAAGCTAAAAAAAATGATATGGCATATAAACACACCTTTTGACTGTAAAATGTCGATAATTTTCTCAAAACGTAATATGTTATATAAAGTAAATATAAAATTTGCATGTAGGAAATAATTATATTGGAAAATCAAGCGTCTATTATGCATATGATCCGAGGCTGGTACATGAATTAAAACCAAATCAATGGTTTTTAATATAAAAAAGCATTTGGATTTATCTTTGTAATGATTTCTCTCAATTTTAATATTAATCTCACCATGTCTACATCTTGGCACATTATAAAAAATCACGAAAGTATGATTGATCCTGGGTTTTTAATTTTAAATTTCTAGCTTTAAATACCTTTTTTTTAGGAATTAAACATAAAAATACATACTTTTTTACTAATATTTCTTTCTAACTTAAAGAAGTACATATCATTAGATTTAAATTAAGTGCATCTGAGATATAAATAGATTTGCTAACAGAAACCAAAAATATGTATCTTAAGTGTACTATAGATAAATATAATTCAGTAGGCTACTTTGTTTTATTTTAAAATAAATCCTAAATTCTATAAGAAAACAGCGTGAAAACATTTTTATATTCTCAACGATTAAAACTTACAATTACTAATGAAATTCTTATTATCAAGTGATTACAGCCAAATTCATTATACTAAAACTTTTCTGTAGCTTATATTCCTATGTGTTTATAAAATATATTTTAATTGATGTTTATTATATGAGGGGTGGGTTATATAGGACTATGAGCTATATGTTTTTTCTACAAGAAATTCTCATTGAAACCAAATAGATAACACTTTGATCAACACTGAATCCTATTAAAATATCAAATTTTTCCTTTTTTTTTTAAATCTGCTAAAATCAAATAAAGTACATTATGAATTATTAATTCTCTGTTTGCAGGGTACTTTAATACTAAAACAGCGAATACATAAATATTGCATCGTAAAATCTTTTAAAAATCCTTATATCATTTAAAACGAACTTAATAAAAAACAGTTTAGAATAAATATTAAAAAAAAAGATAAAATATTGTTTTTATAGATTTGAAACTATTTAATAATATAATTATATAGTCTTTTGATATGTATAGGCGTTTTTAAAATATCGATTTTTATTTATAGATTAATTTTGAAATACAGCTCATTAAATTCTATTGTTAAATTCCGGACATATTCTTAATTTTAAATTATATATATTATTTATGAAGTTCGTTAAATAACAGCTCGATATATTGTATTAATTAATATAATTTAAAAATGCATGGAGATTTAAATATATAAAATTAGAAGTGATATTATATTGTTTGAATGCATTTCCGAGCGAAAAAAAATTCATATGCCATTATAATAAAAAATGAATTTTTGTAATTTTATTAGATGATAAGATCAGCGAACAATATTCAAAAATATATTATCAAATATTTTTTATTTTCAGCGTATAATTTATCATAAATTTTTGGCATTTTGACTATATATTTTCTTTGATAATTAAATTTTAAATTCCAAAATAACGTATTTTGGATTTTTTATGTTATACACACTATATTCATATATCTTTGGTTAAGAAATATAAGATGGATAGCTTTAAGTATGGTTTCATACATTTTAGTTTATCATAAACAATAAAATCACCAGATCGTACTGTTTAATATTGTTTTTTTATGATTTCGGTGTGTAATGTTTTGCTTTTTTACTCTTGAAATCTGTTATTTATAAAAAACTATAAATAACAGATATTTGTCAAGGATCCTCAAAACATAATATATTTTCCGTAAAGATAGTCTCCATATTTTCTTCATAAAACTAAATAAAATTAATTGCATCCATATACAGTCATTTTTCAACAAAAAATTATAAATTCATAAAATATCCAATAAAACTAAGCACTTATCATATATTTCATGATGTTCAAATAAAAAGCTGGTAGCATAAATTTTAAGGTTTAGATGTCACCATCACAAATACAACAGCATAAATAAAAAAGATGGAGTCAAGAAAAGTTATATTATATAATAAATATGTCATCGATCTAAGTTGTTATACTACAAAGGATTTTTCTTTTTGAAAGTATATCTGTCATGTTTTATATCGATTTGAAAGTTTTCTTTTGCTTTATACTTGACCTTATAAAAATTTAACCTTTGTTTTGATTTTAAAAAATTTACTTTGGATTGAAATTAAACCCTAAACTAATGGATCTTGAACGGAGGAGAGGTATTTAAAAATACTTTACTGTGGAGCTTCCCAAAGTAATAATACATTGTGCGCGTCAGATATAAAGCATGTCGGGCTTGAGAACAAAAAATAAAATTATAATGATAGGAAGGCCCTAAAATAAAATAAAATAAATTAATTTATTATAATGACTTCATATTTTTTTAAAAAAAAAAGAATTTAAAATAAAAATTCTAAGAGCTCCTGAATATCGAGGGAAGTGTTTAACAATATTTAAAAAGCATATTAAAGCAAAAGACTATGTATCTTTAAATTAATAATTTACTTACCATCTTTAACCTAAAAAACAAGAGTCTATAAGAGGAAAAAATGGTATTTCATCACGAATGGAAAATATTGGGGTTTTTGTACCAGAGATATTTTATTGGAATTTTATTTAATTCTGTAATTATATTCGAATTTAGCTAAATACTTATTATTGCGATCATTTATCATTGTCTCTTCATTTAAATACTGTAACTCTAATTCACAAAAATAATAGTAAAAAAAAATTGAGCCACATTATAATAAATACACTGCCTTTTACATCCTTTATATTTAAAGTAATTTGTACTGTTAATATGGATACGGCACATACTTTTAATAATTTATTTAATTAAGTTATAAATAATGGTCCAAGATATAACCGGTTCTAGCATAATTAAATGAAAAGAAAAAAAACAATTTTTTTCAAAACCTTATATTGAACTGGAAAATTAAAATATGTTACTCACAACTATTAAATGATTCATGCAATAAATCATACTAAATTCAAGCCCATGTGAAACATAAAAGGTAATCATTTCTATTGCGGTGTGAAAATTGACCATGTATATAACAAACAAAAATAAATTTTTTCTAATATGGAATGCATAAATGTCATAACTTGAAATAAATAAGATATGTGTAAAAATTGTCGTTCATTGAAAATACGTTCCACGTTCTATTTCATTGTTATTCTAAACTTTTAATACATATAGTTTATTTTGAATTTTTCAATCATTATTTTCCATACTTTGTGTTTGCACTTTGCAGTGTTCTTTTTTTTATCACCTATTTTTATCTTATGTGAACTTTTCATTATGCTCCTTCTTATCTCCAACTTTAATCTGTAATTTTTTCGTTTACTGTATCCCTACACTTTAGAACTGATTTCTTACTCTTATCTAAAAACGAAAACTTCAAATATGTGGTAAATGATTGGATTTTCATATTAAAAGCAAAAAGAAATTTATATTGAGCACACAAAATTAAGTCAATTATAGCAAGAAATAAGATTTCTTTTATTTTAATCTAATAATACTTGAGACTAAAAAGAATAAAATATCGCATACAAAAAAAAGATAACTGAAGAAAAAAATCATGGGAAAAAAACAAAAAAAACTTTCAAAAGTTATATGGCAACATTTAACCTTTTAGACTTTAAATCGAATAAAAAATTCATTTCACACTTAAATAAATCGATAGTCTCATTAAATTAATGCAGTCATGACCTTCATATTACAGTTCTATTCTACATTACAAAATGGCTTGGCTTAACATAAAAACCAGCACTTTTCATAATTAGCTTCATGTGGTAAACCTTTATTTTCTATGGTTTATAATTAGGGCATATAAAAAAACGATTAGTCCCCAAGATACATTTATTTTAAACCAAACTTATATATCTTGCAAAATGAAATCTTCTATTGTCATGTATTGAAATTTACAGCATTTTCAGAAATTACACTCAATTTTCATGATTTTTTGATACCAAATCCTTTAAAGTTCATTCTTCTTAGCATACTTCAATTTGAATAATTAGAATACATTACTCAATATCATTCTATTAATAAATTGGTTTTTCTCATCATTATTAACACATGATAATAAACTTTTTTAGCATCGCTTTTAAACATAATAATCACCCCTATTTCTTCTTAAATACAGTAATTCCCATTTTATAATCTTCCTTCTTGACATTAGTGCTCTTTTACGTTATTATTTTACATATCATCATAAATTAATTCTTCTATACACGATTCACATATTAAAATTATTAAAAATATATAAAGTGATGCAAGTATAGCATAACCTCGTTCTTCTTAACATCGTTGGCACAATTCAACACCTTACAATATATCCCGTATATATGTTTACCTTAAATATATAAAATTAAATTCATATTAAAATCACTAGGTCATGCTTCTTAATGCCATTCTAATTGATATGACTCTAGACTCTTGAAGAATTTTACTTTCATAACTTGTAATATGCAATTTTCACATGAATTCCAGCATATTATTGTTTACTAATCACAATATATGCTTTTCGTTTCGCAGGCATCGAAAATATTCAAATATAATAGACCCATTCAACATCAAAAATACGATTCCTTCTTTTTAGCACTTTATTCACATTATATACATATGGTAATATCGTAGCATTCAAACCTTCTATATATACTTTACTTAGATACATTCCATCTTTTAACATATTTTTATCATAATAATATCATTATTCTACGTTCTTTTTACATAATTTCACTTTATAAACTATATTTTTCAAATTCATTCCATTCATATCACAATTGAAGTCTCTTCATTCATCTAGCTCTTCAAACAATCATCATATATATTGGGCTCATATTTCTCCCGTACATACGAAATATACTTTAAAGATCCTTTCTTTCATTCTTTAAAAAATTATAGTTTGTATCATGTCTAGGGTTTCTACACTTCATTTTATTTATATATTACAATTTCAAAATTTATGATGAAAATTTCATATCATTAACCATAATTCATATTTAAAAATTCTTCATAAAACTAACTTATCTTCACAAATTTATTAATCTAATTATATCTTATAATTATACAATTCCATTTATTTGGATATCATACAGATCATATTTAATTTATCAGACTTTATATCATTAACCTTGTTTATATTTTTCTAATTTGATCATATTAACTTAGCTATCTTCTAAGAATTTGCTGATCACAATTGTGCTTAAAGCATACAACAAACATCTTAATCTTTGATCAAAATATTTTGCGTCATAAAGCGCTTATTTTCATATATCAATCTCATTTCCCGAAACAACTATCATACCTGTAACATACTATTTTTATTGATCTATTGGATCTAGATTCTCCATCTTATCTACATCTTCTATAAAAATAAAAACTTATTTAAAAAATAATTATTCCACGAACAATGCTTATCTTCTATACATTTACATATGCCATCAACTTCTTTAAAAAAAATTTCATAATTTTCTTCTTGCATTATCACGGGTATACAACGCATACTTTTCCTTTTGATACTATCTTTACTCCATAAGACTGTATGTCGTACTCTATCTTTTTACTCTCCTCACCAAAAAAACAAATATATTTACATCATAAAGCAAGTTAATGAATACTTCTAGGCCATCATTCCTAAATCCAAGAAGGGACATATATTTGTTTCTTATAACTGTGTACGATATTTTACATAGCTTTTTTGATCTAGAAAATCCGATAAATTTTCTTTCTTATGAATTCATAATAAATCATCTTTTTGTTTTTGATTAAATTAAATCAAATTAAAAATATTTTGGGGTTCAAAACTATTCCAGACCTAGGTATATAAAAAATTGTGTCTAATTATCCGTAAATTAAAGAAATCAAGATTTCGTGATCAATATTTTATATCAAATTCCGTATATAACAGAAATTTTTTATTGATACACAATTTTAATATAATTTTGTTTTAGCTGGAGTGAAACGACTTAGATAATAAAAATATACTCTTGAAATATAGCAATATGCCTGGATTTAATCCCTAAAAAGTTGAAAAGGATTTATATATATTGAATAAAATAATGTTTATTTGATAAATTGTTTTAAATATTCGGAATTGTTTTATGTGATGAATACATACACATTTAAAATATTTTGAATAATAGAAATTAACAAAATCATGTGCTTTATCTAGATTCTAGTGTGGAATACAGAAATTCATAAAAGTATAAAAATGCTATATGCATGTAAATATCACTTTATCATATATGGCAACGCATATAGTAACAAGTAGTTCTAATAATAGAACTTTGTATAGTAATAAAAAAATTAACAAGCTTATAGATATTTTTAAAATGTCAGTGACAATATAGATTGAATGGAGTTAAGCTGTTTAATTCACATAAAACTCGAAAGTTACTATTTTTTTGTTATCGGCACATCAAAATAGTGAAAGAAATATTTAAATATGACTAAGATGAAATATGTGAATATTTCTAACTAAGTTTACAATATAATATATGAAATTATGCGATAATATACGTTTCTGGCCATGATTTTATTTTTTAAATAATATGTTTACCATAAAATCTAGTTTATACCATTTTAATATACCAATAAGTAAGATATATGCAAACATAATAATACCCAGTGAGTCAACTTTTATTTAGTTGCAGTGGAAGGGGAATTTATTATAGGCCAATTCACAGAGTTTAAATATACACATAAAATGATCTTTTCTAATAAATGTGATGACATATATCAAACTAATCCTGGCTTACAAGTATTATCAAGAAAGTAATTAAATATTCATTTTACAGTATAACATGTATATTAGCCTATATAAAATATAAATATATTGTCCGCGATTCATAATATCATATATAAAATTGGTCTAACATGATATAGCCTTAAAAATCACTACATATTAAATTATGTCAGAATCTTTCCAAATAAAATCTTTGTATTATCTAGATATCTTATAATTGCAATTAAGCGGTAAATTATTTATTAATGTGCCAGAAAAACCAATACAAACTTTAATCTAATTTTTATTAAATTTGCATTAAACTTGCGGTTTTGAATACTTATATGCTTTATATTAATAGTATTTGATTCAAAAAAATTGCGGAAAGAAAAAATAAGAAATAATGAAAATAAATTTAAAGCAATAAAAGAATTGATAGAATCAAAATATTATACAATAAATTAATGATAGAACATAAAAGACGATTTTTTTTAATTATAGGTAAATACGTGTATAAATCGGATTTATCTATTGTCCAACTTTATGTTGAGATGCAGCGACTGCATTCAACACCTTCTTATATGTTTTTCATTTTTATTACAGCTAACTAACAAGCATTTTTTTTCTAGATTTTTCAGAATATTATACATGTTTTTAAAAATAACTACTGAAAATAAATGTAAAATTTTCATATCTAGTTCTATGTACACCTATTTATAAGTCTTTAAAATATAAAATATTTAAATTTTAAAATAGCACTAAATAATAAACTTCAACCATTTTTGTTTGTAACAATTCTAACTCAGAAAATAGTGTACTTCATAGAAAAAATCCTTTTGCTATGTATTTTGTCATAAAATTAGCAATTATAAAAATACATTTTAAGTTGCTCTAGTTTTTATGGTATGTTATATAGCACAGATACTTTTTTTAACTAATGAATAAATCAGATTTATTCTTATAATCTAAAAAAAGTGAATACTACATAAAAACTTATAATAAAATATTAATCATAGATCCTAAACCTTTTTGTATGCAATTTTACTGTAATTTTTTCTAACATTCCTTTATCACAAAATGTCGTGTGTTTGAGCTACATTGTGGATTTTAGGTCATAAAAAATATCAGACTAGTTTTTAAAATCTAGATTCAACATAGCCAAGTTAATTATCATAAAATGTAGACATTCGTTTTCAAAAAATATTCACACGCATATATTTACTGCGTTCGATATAGAAAAAATAAACATAAAAGTAATATAAGATACTCTACTGTGTATATTTTTGTGCAATATTTATTCTATTATTGCTATATTTAATACTTTTTACTTTTATACATTTTATTACAATGCTTTCTACAATAAAATTCGAATTCATCCATAAAAAACAATTTTATGCTTTTTTTTGTATTTTGATTGTTCTTCATTCCGGATAAAAGTTATCTCTTTTTTTCCTAAATATTTGATAATTTGGCCTTTTCATTTTAAAAATACAAAATTATTTGTTTTTTTCAATAAAAAATAAAAATTGGAATTTTTCGATCTGAAAATTGGTTTGAGCTTGCGAATATATATAAATGTAGTCGAACTCTATCTAATCTTTTATAATAAAAAATATTGAACAAAATTGGATTGAAAAAATTGGAATATTATATTTGAATGGGAAAATAATAGTATACTGTTCATTTTAAAAATAAAATTATTTTTTTTCTTTAAATGAACTACACGATGATTTATAAATTCTAAAGGGTTTTCGTATGTTGGTGCATATAGAAGTTACTTAACATATATGCTTTCACATTAGATAGAAAATTATATTTATAAGTTCGTTTATATTTTGAAAAAGGCAAACATAGCTCTGTGGGTAATCTCATTATCAGATACTTCATGCAGAAACTTATCATATGTTTATGAATATATTTATATTACGTCATCATTGCTTTTAAAGCATATTTCCTTTGCTAAGATCACTTATTAAAAATATTTCAAATGCTAAAAATGTAAATATGACCAATGTTATCTTCATAATCGAAAAGTACTTTAAATATTCTAATAGTAGCTTTTTTCACGAAAGACACCTGTATGCGTACTCTAATTATTTGATAAGCCTGTTAAAAGTAATAATAAGTTTTAAAACATGTAATAATGAAAAAATCAGCATTCTAGTTAAAAACATGCTAAAAAATGTTTGTTCGAATATTAAGACTATAATATAATTATTTTATGGTGTTATAAATTCTTTTAGGCTAATTCCAAATTTTATGTCCAATAATAAACTTGAAAATCAATTTCTATGAAATCCTTATTCTATAAATATGTCGAAAAAATCTCTGCAGATTTTCAAAAAATACGAATGGGTTTGAATTATATATATGTGATTTATTTACCTTTCGTGTCTTATAAATTTTAGTTTTATAACAGATTCCATTTATACAGCTCTTGACGTTTTTACTTTTATTGATATAATCATAAAGTTATAATATTAAAGCTTAAATATTTTTTTTTAAATCTCCTAAAACATGCTGTTATATAAATATTATAAAAGATGATATTTTAAATATCAATATATATTAATTATTTTAAATTCTTTTTTCGCGGTATTGTTATGCATAAGAAAAATTTTCAGTAAATTTATTTTACTGAAATCGTAGCAAATTATTTTTGATTTTTATTTAACTTGATGACTTTGTTATATATCTGCGGGATATTATGAAACTAATCTCGGTAATAGGAATTATTATGTCTAAAGTGTGGTGCGTTGATAAAATAATTTCAGCATGAGGTTTATCCTCAATATTTGATAAGTTTACTTAAGCAAAAACTTTGCAAACAATTGATTTCAAGCTCATAGTATGCAATAAAAATCTTGGTAGGCGAGATTTGCATAACATGATATTTATAAAATAAAATAAGAGCGAAGAAAATATATAGATTATTTTATAATGCAAATTCTATATGCTTAGAGAGGTATGAAAAAATTTTAAGATATCATCATCCTTTTTTACAACATAGAAAAACTTATTTACATTTTATTGTGTTTAGATATGTTTTTTTTCTTCTGTTAATGATATAATTATACTAAAATATGGTATTATAGCTACAAATGATCCCCTTGAAATAAAATAGTTGCATTTAACTAAATATAATGTTTTCTAATCATTTAAAATTACCAATGTGACAAAACTAGTTACTCAGCGAATAAGTTCAGGAACAATATATGCAAAATTTCGGTAAAATTATATTATATAGCACTTCAAATTATAAGAAAATTATAGCATTCATGCATAATTTCTAATATTTTATTTTTGTTGTGTGCTTTTAGAGTTAATAAGATAGAAATGCTTCAATTTGATTATATTTTCGTTTAAAAAATCTATCTAGTTCGATAGAATAAGAAATAAATATAAATTTTTATGAACTTTAGTGTTGGTCCAATATATAATTTTTATGATAACAAAATATTTTTAGGTAAAGATGTGGCATTTGCCAATTTTTCTTATAATATCATAGCGTTGTGTTTGCATGCGATACTTATTTATTAATAAATTGGTTTTTTAAAAGAGAAGTAGTTCTAGATTTAAACATAATTATTTAAATTTGTGAGATGAAAGCAATATAACCAGAAACAAATAAAACACTTATATTCTAAACATTTTTCTTATCTATAATTTTTTTTGATACGATTCGCGCATTCATCATAGGAGTAAAATAGAATTGACGTCGTTTGATTATATCTTTATATATCTCGGACAACATTAATAGTTTAGCTTTACTCATTTAATTCGATTTTATAGACAAATGCAAATTTTATGTGATAGATGTATCAAAAAGTAAAAATATGATTTCAAAAGGCTAAAAACATGAAAATTCTAAATTTAGATATTTAAAAGTATGAAAGCTTCTAATAAATATCTAAAAAAAATATCATTCATGCTGAAGTTTCGACCTTATAAACGTATTTTCATATATCCTTCTATAGTATAGTACTTATAAAAAACAACTTCATCATGGTGCATACTTAAAAGTTTATATTGTTTTATTTTTCACAACAAAAAAATTATCATGTGTGCTAAATTTAACAAACGGGACATCAAAAAATAGAAAATATGCGTATGATTACAATACATGCATAAAATAATAATCACATGGATTATAATCAGCAAGAGTGAAATAGCATAAACAAAATTTTTAAGATATTTTTTTCATTGAAAAAATTAAACTATTACTTTTATTTCAATACCGCATGTGCAATATAACTGTTTATACGTATAAATTAAAATATAAAATGCATATGCTATGATACATTTTTAACCACTTACACAAATTAATTAAATGAAAATTCTCATTAAGAAATATATGATAATAAATTATGTTATGTATCTACTAGAATGAGTTAAACCTCTACTTATTCAAATATAACTTGCGTTGAATGATTTTTCTGCTATTTTAATACACGTTGGGTCTTCTAACATCATAAGAAACAATGATAGAAATCTTAATGAAAGTTTTATATTTTAAAAAAGTATTAACTTACAGTTTTTCAGATGAAAAACTTATTTACATATATACATTGTGCTATAAATAAATAAAATGTTTTTTGTAAATGCTGTAAGCAAAAATTATAATTTAGGAATCCTATGTATATATCTAAGCCAATATAAACATGTAAGTGTATAATAAAACAGCGAAAATGTACAAAATAGAAATAAAAATAGATTAGAAACCAAAAAATATATTCTTTTATTGAGTTGCCATAATAAAATAGTCATGAATTGTAATGTAACATTAATTTAAAAATAATTTGCGATTCGCAAGCTAATTCTAATACAAGATTATGATTATATGCTATATAAAATTTCACATATTTTATATCTCTCGAAAACAATAATTTCAAAAAAATTTACGCATCTAAACAACACCAATCTAAGCTATAAAAATTATCATGTTATGGACTAGAACATTATGATAAAAATCATAGGTTATTAAAAAGTTCTTATAAATTTTAAAGTCTACCTAATAGTTTTCATTGTGTTCCTATTTTCTGAAAATAGATGAAATGTTTATATATTGTCTGTGAGATTAAAATTTTCTTTAATGATTTTAAATGAGTAGATAGGTCTCACCATTGTAAAAAGCTCTTTATAAGTTTTATAACTTACTCTTTTGGATCCATAAATATTTTTATTGTGACTCGCATCATAACCAAAACTGTCCGTGTGTAAATTATAAGGTATGTTAAGGTATTTGTGTAAGGTCTTTGTCTTTGAAAAATCATATATAGATGCGATCGATTGACTTCTTATACAATATTTTAGCTTTATTTTATGGAGAATTGTAAAATCGATGCTTTCTTTTTTTTCTTATAAATATTTTCAAAAATCATGGGAATTTAAATTTAAATATATTCTTACAAAAAAATATAATGTGAAAACTATAATTGTTCTTTGCGAAAAAATGACTTACGGTATACACACAATATATTTTTGTAATAGTAAAATATATTATTCGTTATATTATAAAGTAAAACTATTACGAGATTGTATCCAAAATGATTTCTTTATAAATTATTAACAATTTTTTTGTAAATTTTGTGTTTTTTCCGCATCTTAATCTTTAGTTGTTAAAGTAAATTGTGTTTTATAAAAGATTAATATGCAAAAAAAACGTTTTATATGATACAAGTATTGTTCTTATTTCATGCTACAAACATTTATTATGGTTAATATAAAGAAATAGAGATTAAATATAATTTATAAAATAAAAAATCCTTCTGTATTGATAAAGGTAGAAAGATGATATTAATGGTATATAAATATTATCCTTGTCTTTTAAATAGGAATGCAGAGAGATATATTTTACAAATAGACTAATTTTAATTGCTTTGTAAATTATATATTTAGTATGGGGATTTACAATTGCATTTTTCATCTAAAATGAACCGTAGTAAATTTTAAAATGTTAATTGTGTTCATGCACATAAATTCACTTGCTTGCAGGTGATTATAAATTATATGTGTGGAGAGTTATATTTATGATTCATTTTTTTGTTTCGCAAACTACTTGGTATTAGAAACATATAGTTTGTAGTATTCTATCTGTTACTTTCTTTATATGCTATTTCATAGTTTATGATTTATTAAATCAAAATTTTATATTTTCAGAATATACATGTTTTGTTTGTAATTTTTCATACCACATTAGGCAAACTTTAAGACTATTTCTATTTAATAACCATATCCATTGAAAATATTACTAAGTGTTATAATTGGCAAGGAAGATTATATCCTAAAATTCATAGATCAACGTTATATCTCCTATTAATTTAATAAGTATAACAAATGTATCTATTACTGTATATCGTATATTATATTATAGTAAAAGATAAGTGTATCAATTCGATTCTAAAAGATTTAGAAAATTGTTAATTTAAAGTGTTATAAAAGATTGGCACCTTATAGTCTTTTAGTTAAAAAATAGTATCTATTTTTCGTTTGATGATTATAATTTGTAGATGTTTTATTAATAATTTTTTGATATTACTTATAAATAGAAACCTATATACAGTATGTATTTAAATTTATGTATTTGATATATAATACAAAAATGGTTTTTACTATATAATCGTTCTTAGAAATAACTATGATTTATCGTTATTGACTACGCATAAAATAATTTATAACTACAATTTCCTGCTATATGGTCTTAAAAAGTGTAGTTCGTCTTACTATTACTAAATTATCTGTGATAATAGAAAATTTTTTATAAGAAAGCTGCAAAATTCAACGATTGAAAAAGTAAATTGTCTATTTCATATTTCCGACTGTGTTATAGTAAAGAATATGTATGTGTAGGTAATAAATTATATATATTTTCTATAAAACATAATATAGTGCATCATCTAACTATCCATACCAATTTGTTGGAATATAATAGGAAACATCTGAAATTATCAAAAAAATTTCAAATGAAAGTTGTAATAACAAGCAAATAATTTGTTACAAATCAACGTGCCCATTTAATCTTCCCGTTATTTACTTACAGTCATAGGCCTATAAATTAATGCAAAAAACAGTTCTTTTTTACTACTTTTTTTCTGTTTTTTAATTTACTATTTTCCCGCAATTTCATTAATTTGCAGGACACAAAAATATCAAATTACAAAGCAGACACATTGGGGATACATAACAACACAACAGACTATATAAACTCATTCAATTAATGGTCAGCTTACTCAAGTTGCTTGACTTTGAAATGAATGTTATACGGTGTAAAATATACAACAGTAAATATACCACTTAAGGCAAATCGAATTATTTTATCTCAAAACACACATATAGTCAACTTAAAAATATGATTTAAGCATCACAACTTTCAACATAAAAAACAGCAACACTAAATGCATATTATTTGCGAAAACAGTCCTGAAATAAATACATAAAGATACTAACAGAAGAAATGAAACCCGGTTTTAAAATTGAATATTAAGAATAATCAAAACATATAATCATAATAGAATATTTTTAACACAAAAAAATAAGCTAGATGACAGAAACACCGATAGAAAGAAATCGAGAATCTGGTTCATTAACATAGATTAAACAGATCATGAAACCCATCTTACAAAGAATTTTTGACCACCTAAAATAAGTTTCAAAATCATATAATTCATGGTCAAACCTATTGACAATATGACTCAATGCACCATATATAGAGACAAATGTCCAAAACCACTTTTTTTGCAACTTAAAACACAACACTCAGCTCTATAAAACGATATGAACACAACTCATTTAAAAAGCTTATTCTTATAATTAGAGGCAAGCCGTATAAAAGAAGAACCAACCACAAAAGATTATATATGATACATCTCTACTAAACAAAGATTCTTATGATAAAAACCATAACGAAGGTACAGATAAATAAAACATCGTTTTTCAACCACATTACATCTTACAAACACACATAACTACATAATGAACAGATTGAAATATTAGGACGTAACATACTACTTATAAGTAAATAGTTCATCAAAAAACGCATACACAGTAATTCGACAAATATTATAAAGTTATATAAAACAAGTAAAACAACAATGATTTCCTATTTTATGATAAAATTGAAAACATAAAAGTATTATGCTTCAAGTTAAAACTAAAACTTATCAAAGAAAATTACATCAATTTAAAACCGGACTTATGCTTGATAGCTACAACTTTAGAGCCTTATAATACTAGATTACATCATATTCTATCTGATACGTAATCGGTATAACATGAATCGTCCACTCTCAACATAACACATTTTACAGCATAAAACATATCTATAAGCTTCTAGGCTCATAACACAGCAGTCAATTTATAAACATATATTATGAAACAGCAAAATACTTTAGATAACGCACAACTAAAGTAGGAAAAAGCAAATTCTAACATCGAAGATTGAACCGAAACAATGGAATAACGCTTTACGAAACAACACAACATATAAAGCTTCAACAAATTTCTAAAATAACTCTAACAGCACAAAACCTTTGAAAACACACAATAATAAAAGCAGATTAGTTCAACAAAGGTTTCTTCATAGTTTAAAAAATCAGAAAAACAAAAAACATAATATCAAACCATCAGCAACACAATAGATATTTTTAAAACACAATATAACTTGCCCAAAAATTCTAATATAACCTTTATTTTATTCTGGCGAGTTTACAACTCTCCTAATTCTATCGTAGTCAAAATATATGGTAGCGTTTCTTATATATTGACCGATATTATAACTCGATGTAAATCTCTGATCTTACATACATCTGTATTTTAAAATCTTTTTGTGTTTATAGGATAAAAAAACACAGTATAATTTGGTATGTTACATCAAAATATCTTCTGCTAGATTTTCATTATGAATGCTTGAAAAATTACTTCTTGAAAAGACCACGATGATTCATCTTAGAAACACTTATTCATACAATTCCAGCCATTTTAATCTAAGAAATACAAGCAATTCTTAGTTCTGGAAATGATAAAGGCCACCAATCTTCTGTCTATGTGTATTTAGATTGCATTTTTTAGGTGAATATATTTTACTAAGGGATTAAAAATATTTGTAAAAGCAATAAGAAAAATAAATCTATAGAAATCAAAATCTATAAAGAAATGTATTATTACAGCATTTTAAGCGAAAAAACAAAAAAATTCGATGTTGTATATCAATGTTGTAATTTGTAGATATTTTAAAATAAAATATGTAATTTCGGTGCTTAATTATCTTGTTCAAATCAAATTCTCGAATCAACTTGTATTGTATAATCATCTAACACATATTAGCTTACTTACTGAAATAAACTTGCTCGAAAAAATATTATAATAAATCATAACGTTGGTATTTTAAATTTAAAGTATAATAAGTAATTGTAATCAGATAGATGTAGCTAGATAATAAAAGAAGTGTTTTTTCTACGCATAGTAGTTATTTGAAAACACAAAATTGCAAAATTTTTTTTTAATTTTTTTGAATATAAAATTGAAAACTTAAGCTATTAAATTGATTAAAATGTTATGAAGAAAAGATACGCTTATGTTTCTGTAATCTTTAAATAAGTATGCTTTGTGGTTATTATATTTCCGCGTAATTACTATGTATTCTATATATATCTACATTGTTTACAAGAAATAATGAGCATGCATATTCCGAATATGCTCGTAAATATACGTTAAATGGCCATTTAAAGAACTATATTGCATATATTATATTAAAAACAAATGCTCTCGAAATCTGAAAATAAAAACAGCCTTTTATGCTAATATATGATTGCAAAACAAAAAAATGGGTGATGTTTTGATGGCTTTTAATTGAGGAAATTTCCAGTAAAATTCGTATATATTATTATCTCTTTATTTATGCTATATAAAGATATTTTTAACTTCTGTACATAAATATATAGACACTCAATTTCATCATATAATCTTATTAAATTTAGCAACATTTATCAAATTTGTAGCTGCATCAATTAAAATAAACGATGTATTTATATATGAAAGAGCATATATTTTTTTAGCTTTAACTCCTCTGAAGATCTATTATAAACTTTTTACGACCAAAAAGAATGAAAGTTTATAGTTAATCACAAAACCACGATTTTTGAATATAATTTTATAACATAGATAAATTAAAAAATAAAACACTATATTTAATTATTTAAGATAGTTCATTTATTTAATATACGTTATCTAAAATTGCTACCCACTTTTCTAACATATTAAAGTAGCATAATAATTCATATAGAGCTTGATCATGTTTTTAGAATATATTTAAATTCGGTTATATGAATTTTTTGTTAGTTGATTAAACAAAAAAAAATATAAACTCATATAAATATTGTATCCTTATTATTAAATACATAGTTTTTTCATAGCTTTTTTATAATTTTTTATCCTAATTTAATAAAGATAAACCAATAAACTTTATCGGTATTTGTTCTACAAATCGTTTTAAAGTGACTCAAATATCGCAGACGTATATGAATGACTTTTGGAATAATACAATGGGCTCATATTAAATTCTTGTTTTTGAATCAGGACTCATATATATTTCAATATAAATATTTATATCTAAACACGCAGATTATATGAATACCAGTTTAAAGGCACTTATTATATAAAGTTGTATTGTTATCTACATCTTATCAAATTTTTCATGATTCTCAATCATATTTTCGTGTTCTATAAATATTATGCATATATTTTTATATTTGCGATTTGCACATCGATTTATTCAATTGGTATAAACACTTCATTTTTATTAAAAAAGTACTTTACCGATAAATTGATTAGCTCTTGCAAGGTGTTTATTGACACAAATACGAGAATGGAATAAGTAACCAATACTATTTTTGTGATGATCATAAAACCATATTAACTCCTTATTAATTCAACAATTTGTTACAATAAAAGTTAAACCTGTTAATTTTGTATAATAAAGTGGTGATATTTAAGAATGACATTTTTTAAAATATGATGAAAAAACGCGCGACCTTACAATTCTTATGGATAAACTCTCAATATATACAAATTTATGACAATAGATATTCCATATGTTATACATTGGGACGTGTGATAACACAATATGATATGATGAATCTGCTAGAACTAGAACTAACTAACTTGATTGAAGAATCTATACAAACGTTGGCATTGAAAAAAAACTGAAATAATAAGTCTTGAACGACTCTAGGTATTTAAGACAAAAAATCTGAAAGAAAAAAATAGCTAAAAGTATTGATTTGCATTGCGCCGTTTAGAATTAAAAAGTTGCGCGTATAAACAAATACTAAAATTATAACGAATAATATAGGCTTAAAATAAATAAATTAAAATAGATCACGATGAAGCAAAAAAAACACATCTGGGATTATGAAAAAATACAAGAATGCAAAGATTTTGATGCATAATCAAAAGATTTATATAAATCTATTTGGAAAATCTATTTAGTGATATTGTTGAACCGGCAGACAAAATAAAAGATCGAAATGTAAGAACTAGAAATTGAAACTATATTATGAATATAAAAAAAGATATAAAAACCATCAAACCCTAGACGAATGAGAAACAATATGTTTATGAAGGTATAAAACTGTAAATAAAATTAATGGATCGATAAGGGTTAAAATACATAATCTAATGGAAATATAATATTTTTGGCTTAAAATTGTGCTATATATCACATATTGCGTATGATGACAATCATGTTTTAAACTAAATAAAATATTCCATGGATATTTTTATGCGAAACTAACACTTATTTTATATACAATACTTATATAAATTCTTTTGGCAAAATGTTGTTAGTTTTTTATCGTATATTAGAAAAAAATGATACCTTTTATGAAATATCAATATTTCAACATTATCTGAGTAAAAATTTGTAGACAAGTGAATGAAATCCATAAGGCTTGGAACAAAATAAATGGTTTTCATGTAAAAATGCAAAAATTTTATTCAATTATTCATATTAAAATTTAAAATTTTTTATTCGACTAACTATTTTATTGATTTTTGGTCTTTAATATTCATAAAAATAACTAAAAAGGTGTATATTGTATTGCGCTTATATTTGAAAAAACCTTTTTTGCATTTAGACAGTTTAATTTTTCCTCTGTTATTAAAATGATTAAGATAAATTCAGTCGATTTATGCGCAGGAAAACAGATAAAAATGCCTTTGAATCAATGCATATACTTTACTTTACTTTATATTATATTATATTATATTATATTTGTGAAGCCTATCACCTCTTGCTGATCATAAATCATGTGTGAAGTGTTGCTCAAGTTAGAATTCACCTGTAAAAAACATACATGATTGAATGAATATATTTATTTTTGAAGAAAATTACATTTATCATTAAACACTACAACTATAGTCAAAAAGAAAAGAAATTAATTTTTTTTGCTTGATTAGTTTAAAATTTAGCATAATTCGGCAGCTGTGTTTCTTTTATTAATCTGCCGCGTGCATATGATACGCTTTGTTCCAATAAACGATGACTTTTGTGTTTGTTTTCATCCTGTTCTGTGTACCTTGGTATATATTATAACATCTAGAATATGTTATCCCACAATATTTATGTTATTTTAGAATCCATTATGACATTTTCGATTTTATCTTTAATCCCCTATCCTGTAATCTGAAAATTAGTGGAATATCGAAAATCATTTCATAATCTTATCTAATATTTAATACATATAAAAATATATTAAGTAGATAAAAAGATTTTCATAGAATATTATATATAATTATTTTGGCTTATTTTTACAATAGATGTGACGTACTAGTAAACTATAAAATAATTGAATCCTATATTATAAAATCCCTATATTTATTTTTTGTGAAAAACATATTTAATTGTAAAATGCGTTGTTTAACTTGTTACTGGATAGAAATAGGAAAAGGTTATAAAGATCATTTTTTATCTTATGTACTAAAACAAAACATTTTTATATGCACATTATATAAAAATTATAAAATTTTTGTATAAACACGGAAACTGTGTAATTAATATTCTATAGTATTATTTGAACCAATAAATAACAGTTAAAACGTCTTTATTTATATAAAAAATATATCTAAGTAAATAATTTGATAAATTTAAATAATTATCAATAAAAAAAGCTTCATGTTCGTCCATCAAAGTAGATCGGGAAATAATGAAAAATGCTTACACATTTAAGTTCTTAAAATATTTTTTTTGTTAAAAAAATATAATACCACGCCTGAAATGAATTTACACACATGGGTTAAGAGCCATCTATATTTATTAAATTGATGAAGCTGCAGTTTATAAATTTAACTTAATTATTAGATTAAATCATACAAAAGTAATTCTAGAGGCCGTAAATGACAAAAAGGTGAGATTCATATCCTCTTGTTTATGGAGAATTCAAAATAAGAGCACTTTTCTATGTCAAGATGGAGCGCATCTAAAAGGACACTCAAGTATATATCTAGAAAGTTTAGGCAATATAGATAGGACGAAGGTCATGATTTAATTTTGGAAGTTTTAAAATCGCATTTGTATAAATATTAAAATGATAATCAATCTTATTTTTTCATTTTTCAAAATTACTTTTATTACTCAATTATAGATTTTAAACACTGAATTTTATTCTTCTAGCTTATTATTTTAGATTGTTTGTGAATTTTACTGTACTTAACCATACTAAGTTTTTTTTCATTATTGACTTGACGAAAAGGAACCTTTCTGATGTCTCTTAAATAATTAATAGTTTATATATTAACAGAATTGACATTTTCCATTTTACCTTTCTCGATTTATGCACAATTGAAATACTTTTTAAAGTTATTAAATAAATAAATTATTGTGATAAAGTGACATTTAAAATTTTCTAAATATACGCATAATAATAGGAATTTATGAAATATTCAACATTAATGGCTAAAAACTACGATATAAAACCTGTATTTTGTAAGTAAATTTCCACTAAATAATATTACTAGCAATATTTTCATTCAGCAGTTTTGTTTCTGGTTAAATAAAGAAACATGTATATTTTTTATATATTGGCGCCAATTTTTTTTTAATTTTTACTCTTTACTTAAATATGCAAACTGCATCAAAAATACTCTTCATATTAATAAATTTAGAAAATTTTTGTTGTTTAATGCAAAAAGTCTAATCAAAAATATCAGTTGGAACTTTCGAATTTTATTGTTCTCGGATTTCTAAACATAGTAATAAAAATTAATAAACATGATTTTATTTAGAAGAAATGAATTTAACGTTTTGACGATGCGTCAGCTCTTTAAGTTGATCTGCCACATTATCATATTGTTTTTGGTATCTTACTGTGAAAACTTTGTGTGTAGATTTCTTGTGTTTTCTTTTATTTCTAAACTAAAATTCACATTTTTTTTCCTTTTTTTGATAAAATTACCGTCAGATATGTTTATTCCTCGATATTCACCATGTAAGACTTTATAAAAGCTTTTTATATGCATGACGAATTACCCAAAAGTCGCAAATTTGTAATTACATTTTTAAGCGCTTTACTCGTTTTTGCGCGTTTGAACCCGTCACTTTTAGAAACCTATGGTCATAAAGTTTCTCCTCATATTTTAATATACTTTACTGCGCTATTTTTATATCAAATATAACATCATTAAATTTATTTGTTTTAAATAGATCCATTACTTGCTTTATGTCTTTTTATTGTGTTTTTGAGTAGGAGTTTAGGAATTAGTTTGATTACCAAAAAAAAGAAGTTATTTGACTATTACTTACGTCTACGTAATTTTTTTCCATGGATTTTTTACTTGTTAAACAATTGTGTAAGCTTTGACGTTTCTCATTTCGTTTCTTTTAAATGAACAGTTTTCATTTTACGTAGAAAATATATTATTAATCAAAAATCAATTTATTTCTTAATGAATGAATAACATATCCCTGTGCGAGTTTAGTGATTATTTTGTGAACTTTGATTTTATTTGTATCAAAAATAAAACATAAAATTTATCATAATAAGAATCTTGCATAATTGCATATAAATGATGGTTGTGTTCATAAGGAAAATACAAAAAAACTTAATTTTCTGCCTTTTTATTTTCATTCTATATAAAAAAAGTAATTTAATATATTATTTTGTATTGAAAAACAATAAATATATCCCAAATAAGACTCTTAAAATCATGCTACACATTTTTGATTTCATTTTTTTATGTTTACGATATGCGTTACACCCTTTTAGTTGCTCTGATTATTTTATTTCTGTAATTGTAAAATTTTATAACGTTAAGAAAAAAGTAGTGCTCCTATGATACATTTTATAAAAAAAACACAAACCATTATTATAAATAACTAAAAAGAAGTCAATGTCTTTATTCTTTTGTTTTTTTATATTTTATATTGTATGATTTATTTAATTTTTGGATTGATAGAATAAAAATAAAAAATCGTATATTTTATTATAAATAAATGCTTAAATAAGAAATTTCGAACAAAATTTATTTCTTTCATGAAATGTTTAATTTGATTTAAAAATATGACATAAATTTATAATCTATTAGCGACGTATGATAATTTTGCGACACAAAAAATAAAAGGAAAGTTATGATAAAATGTTAAATTTAGTGAACTTAGCATCAAAAAAAAAACCAGAAGTATAACTTCATTGATTTTTTGTAGGCCCTGTTATTTTGTTTAAAAATAGCATTTTAGTTGTAAATTTTTTCAAATTCTATAAAGTATATAATACTTTATTATACTTTGCATTTCCGTAATTCAAACTATATCTAACCGTGAAAGAATTTTCTCGTATCTAATGAAGCCAATTTAAATGTAATATTTATACGTTAGTAAAATTATTTAAGTTACAGTTATTGGACTTTTTAATTAATTACTTTAGACTTTAAAATCATTTCGTTTATATTTCATTTCAAACACCTTTTAAATGATTGTACATACAAAAAATATCAGTTTTATCTTTAAGAAATAAATATAGCAATTAACATTTACTAAATCAATGTCACTTTTTGTTTTATAACCATACCAGTTTGAATAGATCATTTTGGTATGAAAATTATACGCATTTTTTTAATTGCATATAATATGATTTAGGCCCTAGTAAAATATGCAAGCACTTCGATTTAAATTCATATAAAATAAAAATTGTATTTTTTCTATCTAGAAAAATGAAACGTATAATTTATAAATTCATTTATGTTGGTTATAAAAGGAAAAGAAAAGGTTATACATCGATAACTTATAAATAAATAATATATCGAATTCAAATGATTGTATATCAATTTATTCATAAGACTTTTGTTTTAAAAGATTACTAATTAAGAAATACAAGAGGAAAAATAAATTAGTAACATTTTTGCCATCATGGTATAAAGTAAAAAAAAAACTTATTTTCACTCCCCTCTTTATACATAAAATAAGATCGCTTAATGTTATTGAACAAATATATCCACAGAAATGTCTGATATCAATGTAAAGAGATAAGTTCATGTTTTTTGTCGTGTATAATTTACGAATAAGCTTTCTTATTAATATGATGTAAAAAATTTAGACATATTCTGTTTGGAGTATGAGTCTTTTTAAAATTTAAGGCAGTTTATTTTACGATATCGTGCACAACTACTCTACTTAGAATTATCTGTATTTTATCAATTATATATTTATACAAAGTGAATCACAGAGGCTTCTTTCTATATTTATACATATGCATTTAAAAGTTGAAATTTAAAATCGTTAAAATTTCATCTAAAAATCTATCTATTACAACATATATACGTAGAAAAATATTTATTCGATATTAGATTTTATAATTTAAGCACAAATGTTTTTTGCGCAAAAATAATCGACTGTAGCCGTTCTATATTAAAATTTATGTTATGTGTTCAATTTACGCATAAGATAATATCATTGTTGTAGTCTCGTACTTTATAAATTTTTTATATGTAATATAATTATTTATTCTAAAAAAAACCTTTATACAAATATTTCTATAAAGAACCATTGAAAAATTATTTTACCTTCATCACCTTTACTTAGTACGTGCCCATTGCATATTATTTGGGATCAACTGCGTACATCTAAAAAATATAGACTTTAAAAATTTGCTTTATGATTTTCTATATAAAATATCTTTATTTCACGTATTCCTATATACAAATATGTTTTATTTTGATTAAAATTGTAGAAGAATGAATATAACGGACGCATGAAATGTATCAATGAATTTCGCGTAAAAAAGTTAAATAAAAGGTGTACTTATGGTTGAATTTGTACTTCATATTTGACGGAATGCAATAAAATCATATCTATTAATTGATCTAATTTTTACCATTTATTCTAAACATATCCGGATATTTTAGGAGTAGCCGCTTGAATAATATATACGGTTGACTTGTGCCGTAGAATTATAAAAAATTGTATATATTGTCTCTCTTAGAACGTTTCAGCGCTTAAATGTCAAAAATTCTATATTCTTGCACAGAAAGATTATCTATTATAAAAAATACAAAATTGACACCAATAGAAATAAAAATCTTGAGAAAGAAAACTCTGTATGAGAATCAAGAAATGGAATTTGTTTTTATTGAAAATTTGATGATGATTAGACAGTTTTATGATACAATAAAATTTTATAGTGCTATATTATATGTAATTAATGATAACAAAAAAAAAGAAAATGTATATTTGTGAACCGTTAAATATATCAAATAAGTATAAGCGAAAAAATTCTAAGATTTTTAAGATAAAAGAGGTAATATTGGCAATAATAAGCATAACTTTGCAAAAAGCTTCAAGAAGAACCATCTAAGTGATGAATTTATAATTTAAAAATTTAAAAGGTATATTTAAATATAATCTCATCATAATATATTATCTTTGAAGTTCAAAATGATATATTTACCATGTAACATAGGTCCCTTTAATAAATTTTAGTATCTTTTTAATACTAATATAGTTTTCTTTTTTAATCACTTTCATTTTTATCTTAGAAAAGAGTCTTTGAATGCAAAACAAACGAAATTCGCTGAAAACTGCTTGCAATTTATGTATATCCGCGAATACTCGAATCAAAAAAATGCGAAATAAGGTTGACAACATGAAAAAGAACATCAAAAAATAGGGAGTTATAAAGCAATATACTGAAGATAGACAACGAATAGATATTGAATTTTTACATTTAATGTAGAAATGTTATCAGATTTAAAAAAAGAATGTATTTAGGTATTGAATCGTATGATGAAAATTGTATTATATATGTAAGATATCATATATGAAGAGGGATATTTGTAGAATATCTTTTTTTACAATTATACTTGCATATTTATTATGATATTTCTGCAAGAATTAAAATGATTGTAAATTATTGAAATTGTGCCTTTAATACCCTGTTTTAGCGGCTTGAAATGCCCATGTTATTTTAAAAAAATTGAAAAAAACGTTTTTTTTTACTTGTAAATAAATCACAAAGATAAATAAGAAGTCATAAAAGGCAATAATAATTTAGTATTAACTATTATATATTCAAAAACCAAAGCTGCTAAATATTCAGAAACGTTTTAGAACAGTTCAATAATATTTATTCCTGAGTTCATATATTTTCTTACAATATACAGACAGAGAGTTTCTAAAAATTATAGTTTTAACATTAGTTTGACCATGTTATATGCAATCAAAATAATATTGTTAGAAGTCTCTTTATATTATAAAAACACATAAAAGGTGCAGAAAAACATTGAAACGCTTACAAAAGATTATTTGATTTGATTAAGTAGCTTAAACAGGGGCTGACTCTATTTAAGTCGATTATTGTGATGGTGCAGTTGTTGACTATAAAAATGCATGAAATATTGTTGAATAGCATTTACAAGGGTTTTCAGACAATTTTATGATTTTATCAAACAATTTCTTACCATTGACTGTTTACAGTATTGTTTAAATTTCGAAAACCTTTTAATTCAAGAGCATTTTTTTAGATTTCGAAAATTCAAAATATGATTATCATTATTTAATTAAAATAAAACACTGCGAAAGCCGTTATTTTAATTGAATGGAAACTTAAATGTGAAAAAAAGATTTATATAATGATAATGGAAAGTTTTAAAATTTACACGTGAATTAATAAATATTTTTTTTCAAATAAAAATACTAAAGGCATATAAGAAACATTTCTATTGATCATTGGATTTACTTGACAATTTTATTGTTGTAATATATGATCTGATACATAAACAAACAGCTTAAGAGTTTAAAATTACATTATTAGAAATTAAAAAACGGTTTCACATTGAATAGTGATTTTATTCATCATTTTACTTGGATAAAATATACTTCCTGTGTATCTGATTGTTTCATCAAAGAGATCTTAAAAAATAGAAAGAATGAATATGATTAAAAATAACAAATAATCCATATTTTGAAAAAAAAAGTAAAAATATTTTGGTTGGATTTGAGAAAGTTTCTATTGAAGAAGAACTCTGCCGTTTAGATAAAAATTTTTTGAAGAGAATCAGATTAATAATTTATTTCTATTAAATTATCTATGTAGATGGCAAATTTATTTGAAATTGACAATCCAATATTTAAAAAAAGGGTTGGATCATAAAACGCAAAAATTTAATCAAAAACATTTTATATCTAGAATCAAATTATATGTTAAGCCAAACTGTAAAACATTACATTTCTACAATGTAGATAGCGGCGTAGAACCTATAAGGAAAAAAATAGATTTGTATGCTAGGATATAAGACTAGCTTAAGTATGTGCGCATTAACCGACGCAAAAAAGAATCCAAATCCTACTAGTAAGTCATAAAAAAAATTTAACTGTCAATTTAGAAACGAAACTATAGAATACAGCTTCTATATTTAGTATCACAATACTTAAAAATATATCGGAAAATTTGTTTCTTTTCTAATTAATATACAGTTGGTCATAACGTTTGATGCATAATATATAAGCAAATTATAATCATGGTGTCTTGTAAAAAAAACACGGCTTAGTATGGACTGCAATTGCATGATTTATGCATTGATATGGAACAAGTAATTGCTAATTTTATAAATATTGACAAAGAACAGGTGGGCTTTCAGTAAATCAGAATATTATAAATCTACAAGATACATAAAATTTTATTCCTCTAAAGGCATACTGCGTGGAAAGGATATCTGTAAAAAAAATCTTATATACTAATCACAGTCAAAATTCATCTAGAGCAGTGCCTATAAAATTTGCCACATAATTATTATTAAATAGAAATTCGACAAACATGATAAAGTGGCATTAGTAAAATAGTAAATGGTAATACATCGTGAACTTCAATATGATAGATCAACAAAAGATTGCATTATTTAATAAAAAATAAAATATCAAATACAGATTACAAGATTCAATTTTTTAATGACTTAAAAAAATGTTCATACTATATAATATAATCCATAAACTATATAATTAGGTGTTAAATCAACGTCAAATATGTTGTTATGTATGCAGAATCATATAATTTATTGCTCGTACACAACGTTAATGTGTGATCTATATTTAAATTATTCTTCCACTGTGAGAACAAACTGTCTGACTAACAGTGTGTATTGTGAATATTTTGTCAAAAAGCATAAAAAAATGGATATAAAAAATTAATATTTATTTAGACTAAAAGCAAAAGGGTTATAAGGGTTTTTAATTACAGTTACTATAAAAAGTATATTAATATCCTTCTAATGCAAAAAAACAGTTTGGAAATCTCCCAAGACGGAAGATTATTAAATGTGAAATCAATGGTACAAACTAAATTGGCTTTATTTTAAATTTTGGAAATAAATTTACCAAAAGAAATGTGTTGCGTTTTGGTGAATTGGGATTTTAAGATATTTTATAGAGAATACGAATCAGAATCTCATTTACCAAAGAAATAAGTAAAATTTTGAAGGATGAAGATGAATGCATCATATTCATAGATTGAATATAGATTAAGATAGAGAAACAATAGAAACCATACTATGAAAAAAGCAAGTATAATTAAATTTCTACGAAAATTCAAAAACAACATTTGATTTTCAGATCTAAATAGTAAAATAGCAACAAAAAGAAAAGAAATACACAAATCACAAAAAACACCGTTATTAACTAATTTGATTATTCTCTTTTTGTATGTAATTTTTATGATGAATTTGATCAGATACATAAATATCTTATGCGACTAATACGTGTTATTAATAGTTAATTTGTCTTAAATTTATATTACAATTTTTTTTAAGGTAACTGAAGTTATTATATAATAATATAATGTCGGAAACTTACGGTAAATAATACATAGAAACAATCCACAGTAGATAAGTAGAACATGATAATTTACAGGATAGAGCCACATAAAATTGAATTCAAAGGAAGCCATTTAGAATAAAAATGGTGTTATTTTAGAAAAACAAGAACACAAAAACAATGGCGAAGAAATAGCTAACAATACATGAGGAAACAAAAAACGAAATAAAATGCGAGAACATGATGAAACATTGACATAAGATGTGAATTTTAACATATATGAGATATTTAAAATCGAGCCAACGGAAAGGGTATTTTGTTATGACTAAATTCAATTATACAAACATATATGAATCCTATATTAACATAAACATGTAAATCATCATAAAAAAATCTTAAGACCATAAATAATTACATATTATTCGATTATATCGGGTTTGTTTAAAGGTAGTTATTAAAAGCTTGTATAATATTTCCGTAGAAAAGAATTTCTTTATAAATGATATGTCATATTTTTTTTACTTTATTATGGTGTAAGGATCGGTAATAATCTATCGCAAATACAATATTTCTTGCAGTCATTAGACGGGAAAAATACGAATTTCATTCTAAAGATATTATATTATTGCATTCTAAAATTTAAAAATTTCTATTTTTGTATGATTTTTTTGTCTATAAACATTTAATTTCTATTTTTTGTATAATTTAGTTTTTTAAGATGTATTTACGAGAAAATTTTTTTATATAGTAAGCATGTATTTTTTTATTTGCACAACTATTTTTATTATTAATTTACTTTTATTCTCAATACAATTTTGTATTTCTATATATCATGCACAAAATGATATTTTTTGTACAATATTTCTTAGTTTTAAGCAATTTCAAAATTAAATATGCACATAATGAATCTGCTTTATGCAAAACAAATAACATCTAGCTACGGCTTCAAATAATTTATTTCAATATATGCCAAGTATATATTTAAACTGTCCTAGTTTTTGCACTAGAAATACATCTGATATTATTTTTACAAAAGATTTTTTGCTCTTAGTGGTAGAATTATGATTATTATCACTTAATTTCATACATAAATCGGATTTTCAGCATTTAAAAAAATGGCATATATAGTTTTTGCCTAAAAATCCTTGCATAAATTATATTTCTTATTTAACTTTAATAATAAAATTTCTGATGATCATATTAGATTTTTTAAAAAAAGAGCATTTTGCTAGTGTTCTTTTTAATGAAGTAGATTAAGCTTTATCTTCTTAAACTTATAAATTTTATTTTTTACACTTTGTATGTATACTCAAAAATTAGTAAATAAAATACTGAATAACAATAACTATTTAGAAATTCATTTTTTTATTTATAATGACTAAAAAGAACAATTTAATGATCTCTAGTAGGGTAAAAATAAAACATGAACGATATAATTTATTTAACTTTAACTAAAATATAAAACTCAATGGTATTATGAGTACTACGTTTTTCTTTGTAAAAATTAATTTTGTGCATATATAAGCAAAATTATTTGATAATAAGTTAGAGCAAAATTGATGATTCTGATCTACCAGAATTCGTCGTTATAAAAATATACGATTGCAAGAATTATATTATCTATAGTTTATAACTTAGTAGGGGTATAGTTACAGTATATTAAAAGATACCATAAGATACTCAAAGTTCATAGAAAACAGATCAAAACATATATCAATTCCTAGCATTTAAAATAACCCGGATTTATGCATCACAAAAGAAGGTGATCTATCGACGCGATTCAAGCAGATTATATGGCCTAAAAGAAGCCTTACGCACGAGAAATCAAGCAATTTGTGCACAAGAATAATATAAAAGTATTATAGTCATTTATTTCCACCTATAAAAATAATCTGACAGATTGTATTAGTTTTAGCTAAAGTATAGTTTTAATATGTTTTTGGGCAGAAAATTTCGTTTCAATCCATAAATTTACATCATACATAAATTATGACTTTTGCCAAAACAATCTTGTTTCGATCAATTATAACATTTTATTCATTTATGTTATGTATTTTTTTCTGCAGTTTTATATAGGATTTTTGATAAAACATGTCAAAATCTTGGTCCCTATAAAAAACTCATTGCTGCAACACCAAAATTAATCCACATGTAAAAATTTAATTGTTAGCTCGGTTGAATTTGTTGCTCTTCGTGTCATGTATTTTATGGGTATAACATTTGTTTTGTATATAATATTCTAATATAAATCTTTTCTACGCGGTCAATATCAACTAAAAAAAAGTAATATTTATGCGAAAAAAAAATTCCACTGTTATTATAAAATTTTATTAGAATATATTTTTATATTAAAATAATTAAATGCTTATTTTATTTATAAATGAATGTTTTTTATTATTTATGTGGATTTTAGATGTATTACAACAAGAATATATACATCGAGCAAAGTATAAAAGATTTTGATCTTTACGAACTATAGTAAATAAATTTGACGGCTACTGAATAGCAAATTCATGTATTAAAAGGTAATTATCAATGAATAAATGTTATCTTTATTGTTTATCAAATACGATGATACATTTATAAAGCAAATAGAGCGTATTTTATGATATAAAAAAGTTTGAAGGACTAAAATCAAATTCTATTAATTTTTTATTTATTTTAAAAGCATAGTTATAGTTTACTAAGTAATGGAATCGCATTTTCTATATAATGACCAATTATTGCAAATGTTTTTTTTTGAATATTCCAAACTCATTTATTCGCTAGTAAAATCTCATAAGAAAATTTTTGTAATTTTTGTGTCCATATTTTGCACAATTTTACGCAACTTAACAGGTTATGGCTTAGTCTCCCGCATATAAATCCAAGTTTCAAATTAAATGGTATCATATGATATATTTTCTATTCCTTGTATATCTGGAATGCATATTCATCACTATTTTCTATCTTTTAAGCATGATATAATTGATATTATTTTGACTATTAACTATTAGAAAAACGTACGTAAATATATTTATTATATAATTCATTTGTTTTCATTGTGTCTTGCCTTATTTTTTTTTTGCTATGTATTTATAATTTGACATATTTTATCAGAATGCCATTCAAAAGATTTATATTTAATCATTGGTTTTAAATGCCTATTCAATTTTATATCTAATGTTAACTGAAATATATTGATAAAATATATAATTATTTTTTTATAAGATCTAAAATAATCGTTGCTATGAAAAAATATTTGATTTTTATTGTGCTATTCTTTTTTTAGATTTATAATTTAATATTTTTAGATTACTATTTGTTATTAATTAGACTTTTATGCCCCTTATATGAAAATCTTGCCAATAAAATGAAAAGAAATTTTTTTCAAAGAATATTAATTTTTACTATGACAGAATAGCTCTTTATGAATGGAAAACAATTTATATTAGCGTGTGACATTAGCACTAGGTTAGAGTCCTCGAGCTAGGAAGTAAAATTTAATGAACAAAGACGCACGACGTGGAGTATAGGAGTAGTATGAAAATAATCGGAGTCTAGATATATGTTTTGATCGTAAAAAATGACTGAATGCTACGCCTAAATTTCGATAAAATAGAGGTTATAAAGCTCAGATTTCGAAATAAATTTTTTTATCTATGAATATCTCATACTGTAGGGCTTAATTTATATTTTTTTGATACACATGTGGTTGAATTTTTCGTTTATTTATTGCACACTATCATGTCAATCCCAAAAATTTTTACAAATTTATTGTCAAAATTAATGTTTTGTACGTTTTATATCTTTGAATTTATACATAAATTAAACGTTCAATGAGAATTTTTATATTACTTTTGCTTACAATTATATGGATATGAAGAAACCATATAATGATTTATGTTTGTAAATATTAAAAAAAATAAATTTTTTTTAACATTCCTCATTGAAAAAAGATAGTTATATTTTTTTAAATAAGCTTGCAATATATTTTCAAAGCATCAAATGAAAATTTGTTATCTTTTTTTTATTAAAAAAATTACTTTTTGAAAATAAATATAAATTTTAGGACTCGTAGCTTAAAAAATAGAAAAGCTTTTTGCATTTTAATAATGGGATTATACTATGAGAATATATAAAATCATGACGTTAAATTTTAAAAGGTAAAATTCGAATTGAGAATCAATATTCATATTTACTTCTGCATGTATATATTCTGTTTTTACGTATTTCATCATATAAGCATCTAAATTAATTTTAGGCAGAGCTACGACAAAAATACTGTTATTTTCAAAGGTTTTTATATTATTTTATAGCATCCAATTAACAAATAGAAATTTAAATGTTTTTTACTGTTTTCTAGGATACAGTTATGCCCGAATCTCGTATTTTACTTAAGATAATATATACTAGTCTGCTAGTAAATTTTAAAGAAGCTCTATATCTATAGATAAATTTTTTCATATGAATATGTACAATTAGATACGACCAAAATTAAAAATACTAAAGACTTGAAATAATGATCATGAATAGCATAAATTCTTACAATCATTCACTTTAAGTATGTTTCAATGTTTTATGTTACACCTTTGCTATACCACAAATAAATGACTATATAGCACACGTTCTTTCTAAGATAAGCTATAATTTATTCATAATTACTAGAAAATAGGCATATATAGCGATTACTTGATCTTGCTGCTTTTTATTCTTTATTATCTTATAAATAAGTGTAAAAATAGCTTCATTCGTTTCATTTTCTTGGTTTTTTGAATTATTATTTGTGGTTCGTTCTTCTTCAACTTTTTTACATATTTAATATTATTTTCTTTTATTTTTCTTGATTTCTTAATATTTTCTTTTTGTACATTCTGTATCCTTTTGCCAACACAATTCTTAAATTCACCTTCTTCTTTCTAGCATTATCTTCAATTTTTTGTTTCTGAAACCTTATACTTTGGGGCTTGTTTTAGACTATATCCAAGGCAAATGAACTGTCTGTTCCATCAAAAACTTAATCTTTAGATTATTATGGTAAAATTGAAAAGGTATTTTTTGATTCACATAATCTTCGGCTTATTTTATAATCGTACACTATTTATTTATAATTATTAATATAATAAAGATTGAGACTGAATAAAAAATGATCACGAGCAAAAAAAAGCAATATTATATGTTTATGTGTATTCAAACCAAAAAAATTTAAATTCAAATTTAAACAAAAAAGCACATATACACAATAACTTTAACTGTGTCGAGGCCTATTTATACTTATTCTAGTGAATTACTTGCGTCGAATATAAACATAATATCTTCATAATTAACCTCAACAAAATAGCACATCTTCATCTAAGTTTTATTGGAATTACACTTCATGACCAAACGATGCAATTTTCAAGTATCTACAGATCCTTTACCCATGGCTAATCTTCTGATTTTTTAAACTTCTTAAGTTTTACAGACATTTAGATTAAAATTACACTTGATTTATAATTTTTTAGGACACGATTTCTTTAAAGAGTTCCTTCTTTATAACATAATTATATTTTCATTAATTCACATCAACTCAAAATTTTCATGATAACAAGATATTCTTCTTATCATAATACATGCATCAAAAATACATACTTTAAAAACAACATTATACAGACATAACTTAATTTTTTTACTCAACATAAAACGACCAATAAAACTGTAAACTTCGAATTTTCCTTGAATAAAAATAGAAACTACCTTAATCCTGTCAAATAACTAACACCTATTTCCATTTTTTAACACGATCAACAGAACAAATCATAAAGATAATAAACTATATAACCACAAAATGATCTTCTTATAATATCCACTCAAAAAGGCCACCTTAAATTTGCAATAAAGGTATATTTTATAACACATCGCTGTCCTAATTAACTCTTTAGCACCGTCATTATAGATTCATAACTCTCATTGACATTCAATTCAATCATCAAAACTTTACACTCCTTAAGCAATTCTTTTCTACATCTACATTCATACAGACCCTAAACTTTCCACGATATATTTATAAAATTTACCTTCACTTCCTCTTTTTAACAGTGGCTTCTAAAATACATGTATTAAACTAACATTTACACACAAATATTGATATTCACTTCTTATAACATCAAAAAGTCAGTATAATATCATCATATATTTAACGAACCATAATTATACACATTGTAAATACAAATACAAATTTCTATACACAAAATATAGGCATATATTTCGCTCTTGAATATCATTACAACCCATTCTATCAGCATCTATATAACTAATAAATTAAATCAATGTTGTTAATTTTCTTCTATCCTTCAAAAAGTTTAAAACGAAATACATATATATATATCATAACAATAATTACACATATCTGCCGAATTTATCCTTAATGCATTGAACTTTCTTTACAAAGCCTTGCATCAACTATCTTCAAAAATTTTTTTTTTGTTATTTCATCATATGTTTGCTGAACTTTATTATATCCAGATATTAATTCACATTTACTCTAACCTTTGTAACTTCATTTTACCAAATCATCCACCTTTAGAATCATCCCACATACATAATCTTCTATTTAAATTTATTAATCTAGCCAAATTACACCAACCTTATACATATTAAAATCATTAGTTATATCACTTATAGCATAAACACCACACCTACAAAATATGCCACATGAAATACCAATATTTTTTGTCAACATTTTATTTTATTTCATTTAATGAATCTCCTGACCCGATTTTATCCATATATTTATTCAAAAAACATAAAATGTGTACCATCTTCTCTAACATTTCAAGTTTTCAAACCATCCAACAGATTCACTCTTCTCGATTCTACGTATCATTAATCATACTTTCCCACCTAAAACTCTATTTACTTCTCGTATCCTTCATCTTCTACAAATTACTCTTTATAATATCATCAGCATAAAAATAATTATTTTCCATAAAATAAGCAAGGAAATACAAACATAGTCCATACTATTCATAATTTAAAGCAGATCAATATATTATATTCTTCTAAGGGTGTAAATGTATATTCTTTCTTCAAATTAATGCTAATAACCAAATGTTCATACATTTCTATGATCTAAAAGTAAATATTTCTTATTTGCAGATGATAAAATATGTTCATACATTTAGAATATTCTTGGGGTTTAAAAATATTATAAATTGCATGTAATTTCCAAGATGATTGGAAATTTCTAAAAAAATGAATTTTAATCAAGACCAACAACAAAAAAGCATTTGTCTCATATGATCCACAATACCACAAATTTAGTAATATTTATTGGAAATTTTATTTCAATACATAATGGAAAGTTACTACTATACAAAATAAGGTCACAATTTCTATGATATTCTTTATTATTATAAAAATTTAAAACATAATCGTAAAATGTGTATATTTTTAAGATATAATCTATAATTAATTTAAACCATAATTTTATGTTTAAAGTTGTTTTTTAATAATATAAAAATATCGCATTGTGTACAATTTTCATTCAAAGGATATTTTTCTCAATATCAAAAGGCAAATATTAAAGTAAAAGAGTATATAGGCCTAAATCAAAGTGTTGGTTTAAATAAAAACTTAATAATTAAATAAATTAAAGGAATATAATGTGTCTATCAATTTATACTATAATACACTTGCATTAGCATTATCTGAAAACATATTTTATCTGTACAACAAACCTGAAAATTTTTACATATTTCAGATATTTTAAAGCAACCAATGCCAATATAAATTGAATTAAGTTAATTAATACCATATAAAAAAACAAAAATTATGTTTTTGCATTTTTTTACATAAAAATAGTAAAATTCATATAAATAATATATATTTATCGGTATATTTAATTTAAGGTTGATTTGTGTTATATAAGTAGAACTTGTGATGGCTTCATTTATGAGTTTTAGCTTGTTTTTTACTTAAGACGTAAAGGTAAAAGAATCTACCTCAATCTTATTTTTTGTCCGTTTTGTAATCCATTATTTGGCATTTCAGACACCTGTAAATATTCTTAATATAGATTTGTAAGGTCTATTGCTTATACTGTCTATATCCTATATATGTGAAATTCCAAAAAGAGTGTACTTGAACTAATGACATGATAAAATATTTATCTCTGCCCAGACGCAAGTATGTCTGTTCCCGATTAAACGCCTTGTAATAGCAATCATACAGTTGATCAGTTTCTGAGGTATTAGTAAAGAATATGTATATATCATAATAAATTTTATATAAATAATAATAGAATTGGTAGAATAAAATGATGTGATGTAGCGCCAATGCATACACTTAAATTTTTTTTTATGTTATTGCTGGTGATATCTTTATTTCTCTAAGAAAAACCTAAAAACACCTAATATCTTACAAAAAATATATTTTTTTACTTATAATCATATTTTAAAGGATCAAAACATAAATATGGATGAGACTGAACGGTATTTTACAACTATAAATGTTTTTTCCTGTTTTTTTTCACCTTCAATATTTTATAAGCAAATTTTTGTCACTACATAGAATAAAAGCCTGATAATAGATATTATGTGAAAGTACGCAAATAACAATAGTTATAATAATTTCTCAAATATGTTTTTAAAACATTTTTTATTTATCTTAAAAAAAGATTTGACATCGAAATAAATGATTCTGTTTTTTGGAATTTATAATGTGTTATATTTTGTTTGAATATACTGCAAAACTTACTATAAACATGAAAATATAATTTTTAGCATGAAAAATACTAAAAGAAATATACTTATACAAGTTATTTTATATAAATTGGTTTTATTAATACCTATTCTTCAAATTTTACCATTATAGCGTAACTTTTCTTTTGTATCGTTTTTATAGAATTCGACAAAAAAATCTACTGATTATTTTGAATCTGGTCTGTTTGACGCAATCCCTATAGTATAATATGAGCTATTAATGTGTAGGGATCTATAGGATTTCCCATATTCATTTTCAAAAGCAAAAGAAAAACATATTTTTGCAAATATAACATCATTCCAGTTTCTCAGCCACCATTCGATATTTTTTACGCTTTGAAATACTTTTTTTGCTGTTGTGTTCATCAAGTGTTTTTGGGTCGTGAGCTTCTTGTGTATTTTTTATTTACTTCCCTGAATTATCTACTTTTTCATAATTTAATATATTTTTGTATAAAATTATCAACATATGAATCTAAAAATTATTTTATAAGCGTATCATATTCAAAATAAGAGATCACATTTCTAATATTCGGCTACATAGTTTTGTTTTATAAAGCCTTAGTTTTAACAATTATTAATGTGTTTGCTATTGCTTTCTCTGTTTTTTTTCCTTTAAACCTTATTCGATTTAGAAGCTTTGCTTTAACCAAAACTTTTAAATATTCCTCTGTATTTTTTATATTTTTGTCAAAAAAATACAATAACCCAACGTTTTCTCCATCTAACCCTTTGTTCCTCATTTGTAATGTTGAGTCTTTGTTTCGAGATTTCATGAAATATTTTTTAAATCACTGCTTACAAGATCGCTTGTGTTCTGTTCACTTTGGTGTTTCATAGCTGGTAAATCTTTCTTTATTCTCCTGGATATTTTCTTTTGAATTTTGCATATAAATCATCTATTTTTGTTTGTACATTTATGCCTACATAAACAACAGTATACATAAAAACAAATTTACCGTGTTCATGAGATTGATTTTGTATTTCTAAAAAAAAATGTATATTATAGCAAAATAATACATTTACGTCGAATTAAAAATTGATGTAAAGTTTTAATCTAAACAAAGCAGCCCGGTTTTTCTGTAACAGCACAAGTCATAATATATTGAGTTTTTATATGGAAATAGACCTGAATTACAGTCCCAGATTCTGGTTCGCGCTTTTATAATATAGTTTATGAAATTAAGCTAAACTAAATCAATAATAACTAATATTATATGCATATAATTCCAACTGGATTTATCTGGGTATTTTAGTGCTTAAGTTTTATAAAATATAGCATGTATTAATGATTTATATCGCTATAATAGAGATAAGCTATCAATATTTTTTAAATATAGGAATTATTAACCGAATACTGATTGCTTTTATATGTTTTTTTTTGTATTACTGTTTAATATAAACAAAAATCCTTCCTTTAAATTTACTTCGCGTATTGTCTATGTAAAATAAAATAGAATCATGTATTTTCATATTATTATTTTATTATTACGAATTTATAAAAGAATTATTTTTGCAACACTATTTTATTTTCAAGGAATAAATAATTATATGTATAAATATAACCTTTTGCATTAATATTGTAATTTATAAAACGTTTTCTATTCATTTTTATACGATAAGTTGCAAATTTCCAACGATACGTTCAAAATATGTTTATATTATTATTTTTCTCTGATCATATAAATTACAAATTCAAAAAGTTTCGCGTGAATGATTCTTTCTTTTAAGTCTATTTTAAATCTAAATGATTGTCTTCCAAAAAAAATGGACCATATAAACTAATTATATCATTGAAATTGATATTGTCTAAGCAACTTAAAAGTTTTTATCAAACATTAGAGATAAAGGAATAAAAAATATGTCTAATAAATGCAGTTTTTCTAAAATAGTGTAATTGATTATATAAAATCGAGGCATAATTGCGAGTGGTGGGCAAAATTATATAGATTTTTTATTGGTCAAATTTTTTTATTAAATTCAATAAAAACTATGATTTTCGGCGCATATGGAAACTACTATTTTTATAATAATTTTAAGATAAAAAAAAGCTAAGTATGATGTTTAACATACGTATGAAAAAAATAATATGTATTCTTTGCTAATATCATGTTTAATGTGGCTTCAAAACACCTTTATTTTTGTATTTAAAACTTTTTGGATATTTTCTATTTATTAAAAACGTTGCAAAAATATCGATGGCATATAAAGTAATTAACTAGTTATAGATTTTTTTAAAATATTTTAACATCGTAAAATAAAGAAATTGTATCCTTTTTAGTTTTTTACTTTAGAAATATATGTTAATGTTTATAATTCATCAATGTTGATTGATTTTTAAAAAAAAATGAATAATATGTTAATTTATCGATAGTAAATATAGTTTTCCTCCTATAATATAGAATACGATCTAAGTATTTTGTAATCTAGTAATATTATTTCAATATGTATTACTAAATTTTATTTCACCGAGCATTATAATTTTGCTATTTCTTGTTTTGATTGTTTTCCTTTAGAGTATAAAAGCTTTCTTTGTATTTTTTTTTGCGCCAGAAAATATTAATCACATTAATGTATATCTTTAAAATTTAGAAAATAATTGGAAACTAATATTTTAAATCATTTAAGTATCTGTAAAATTTTGAGTTGAATTTATATTCGCAAACTTTTTCTTGTTTTTTTAATTCTTAAATTAGTAAATTACATGGATATTTTTAGCTGCAATTGAACAGAAAATAAGTATGATTTAAAATTATTTAAAATCCGAATAAACTATCAACAGGAAATATGGTTAACTAAAAGTATTTTTTTATGATTTTTAATTGGTATTGGTAGCAGATTAAACGAATTATTGCATAAAGTATTTATCTGTAAATTTGGATTAATTGTCTGATACGGGAAAGAATATTAAGATGAAAAAAATAAAATAGTTCCCTATTTTGTTTTAAAACATAATAATTTTTCATATATCTATATTTCTTCGGATATATTTTACATATTAATTTTGGATTACACAATATTGAAATTATGGTGTGTATAAGCTAGCTGCAAATAAAGTACTTTGATTAATCTACTTGATCTGATTTAGACTTTTTTATATGTTAATCATTTGTATGTGACGAAACGAAGCGATATGATGGGAAATTGCAAATTTTATATTTAATTATTCTATTTTTGTGTGCTATTCTGAATATAAAGCAAACCTGGAAATTATTTAACACGTTTTAATATTTCTATCACCATTATATAACTATTTATGTGATAGTATTATTATAGCCATACTATTGTATCATGTATTCATATAATTTTATTTGGTAATACCTTTGGCTTTTATGCTTTCGTAGATTTAAAAACTTATTTTTTTATGTTTTGTAATGTTATTCATCTAAACTGCAAATTTGTATTCTTTCTTTATCGATATTTAATAATAAAATGTCTAAAATATAATTTTGAAGTTATATTCATATAATCATGCTTTAACCCATCAATTTCTTTTATAATTCCAAAGAGCTCGATATCAGTATTAAACACTCTTTAAAACGACTACAAAAATCACATTAAAATATTTACAGTGCAGATTTTACAATACTTATTTGCATAGGTATAATATGATGTACCATTAAAAACAAATTATTTATAGAATTTGCCAATATTTTACTAAGCTATTTTTTATGATACATTAAATATTTTATTATAATCTAGCAAGCCATACCATGCACAGCCTTGTTTTTTTAAACAATTTAATACTTATGTACAGCTTATATTTTCAATGCAAGCAATAAATCATCAAAATGGCGTAAGTAATAAAAATAGATATCGTGATAATTATTTTAATCATGATCAAGTTACTATGTCTATTATTCTATAATTATATGCGAAATAAAATGACTAGGTTTTCCTGTTCAAAATATACTTAACTTATTAAATGCTTTATTTATATTTAGGTTTATAAAAATTTTATGTTTTTAGAAAAATACATATTATGTTTATTATCTTATGCATAACCCATACGGCATATTTTTATGACGACTGATATCTAATGTATGTGAATGAGTATTTAAATGTTGTATTTTTCGTGCATTTATCAGATTAAATAGTTTATTACACCGAGAAAATAGTAATTTAACTTACTATAGGGAATTGTATATTACAAAAAAAACCTTTATTAAATTTTCTCGTGGCAATTATACTTTTCAATCTGATCATTTTAAGTAATTATAAGAGTTTATTTATATTTTAAGCAATTTTTTTTAATAAATTAATTTTTGAAATATCATCTTAAATTTCCTTATTGAAATGCAACACATTATATACCAATTCGCAATAAAAAAATAGATATTCAATATCTAATAAACTTAAAATCGTGATGTTCGTCAAGTGATTTAGCTTATTAAAACCATTTTACGCATATTGCTAAATATAATATATACTTTTTGTAATCTTTCTATATTAAATGATCAAATCAAACAATTTATTAAATAATAATACGAATATCTTTGGTTTAATCATATAATTGTGACATCAACATTGTTTTTAAACCAACAAAGTACAATTATGCCTGTTATACATTCTAAAAATTGCGATTTTTGCTGAAAAGAATATTTAAACACGATTTATATAAATCTATCAGAATTCATTAATTTTTTACAATGATATTCCAATCATCTAAATATGCACATTTAGATAAAAATGCAAAAATTTTATATTATTTTTTTTCTCAGAATCTATAAAAAAAATTTAACACAATATTGCTAATATTTAACAATAACTAGGTATTAAAAGCACTTATTAGAATTTTATCATAGAAGGAAACTTATAGGTTCATATGCAAGATAGTTATGCCGATATAAAAAATTACAAAATCTAGTATTTGTAAGAATGATTCAAAGCTATATGAATTTTTATTTTCCTGTTCTAAAAAATTTTGCTCTTCTGCAGTTTTAGTAATTGATTTGATAATTATGCTCAGATTTTCTTCTCACGTACGTTAGCAAATCTTAAATCATCAAATACTAAAGCTTTGTTCAATTAATATTGTCATTTTAACTTATGAGTATATGAAATTCTATTTGTTTATTAATTGTGTAATTAGACCAATATATTTATTGTGTTTGTATTAAATATCATATTTTTATATATTGTAGGACTAAAAAACGCAATTAAACATGTCAAAAATCATGGAATGTAAAAATGTGGTGTTTTTGCTATTCAAAAATTGATCAAAATAGATTTTGTTTATTTTTTTTGGTCTGTTAAGCGTACACGTAAATTCACCAACTAAAACAGAAAAAGTTATATTTTAATTTTTATGTCCAATATGAAATGCTTTTATTTGCATTCTATACTTAGTAGGTTTTATATTTTTATAAAAACTACATTTACATTTCAAATTTTTTGTTTTCCACTTCTATTTCTTTATTTTTTTCTTCTTCTTATTCATCGAGCATATTTATTTAACAGATAAACTTGCATATTTATTTGTTTGCATATTTTTACCCTTAGTTTTATCATTCAATAACTGAATATTATAATTAAATTATATTTTTAAGATTTTTTTGTGTAGTCATATATATAAGTTGTTTTCCATAAATATTTATGAAAATGTTCATATTTATATTATGATTTTATACTCAGGATACTGGATTTAGTTGCCTAATCTTGCTAAAACTTTGTATCATTCTTATACCATTATTTCGAAATTCTGTGTTTTAATGAATGCGCATTAAAAATCATTTTCATCGACACAAATTTATTTATATTCATGTTTTTTTTAGTAAATAATAAACCAATGCATAATTTTTATTTAATATTTTAATAAAATTAGGTGTAAATATCTTTTATATATTTAAGCAGTTAAATTTGCTATTTAGTTAACGACGATATATTTAAAATGTGAATATACAAACAAGGTTTTAACGGTAATCAATTGATAATAGTTTCATGATTGTTTATATTTTTTTTTAGAAAAACATAAATCTTTGTCTGGAAAAGAGATAATAAGAATATTGATTTACTTTTAAAACCAATATATTTGACCATCAAATTTCCTAAAGCTATAAAATTGTTGCAAAAAGTCATGATGTTTAAGGATATCTGAGATAAAAGATATACAAGAATATATAGACGTAATGAATATAAACAATTTTTGAATAAAATGTAATGGGCTTAGGCAATCATAATTTTTAAGTTTATGTAAATGTGATTTAAGCCCTATTTGTTTTTATTATTTTTCATGTGTATTCTTATATTTCAATTTAAATATTAATAATTGATTTTGGTTTTTAATGGAGTTATAGAGTCGAAATGATTTGGTTATTTTTTTCTGTAAAATAACATATTTATATTTATTAAAACATATAACAACAACTATATATTTTTTTTTAATAACTATGCCTTAAAAAAATGAATAAACATCTTCAAAAGTAAATTTCTGTAAAATTGGAAAGTATGCGTTTCTTCAAAGAAAAAAACAAAAAATATATAGAAAATTTTTTCTATAAAAGAAATTATCGAATAAATTTGGATTTCAGAAAATTTTGGGAAAATTGTTTTATATTCTTTATAACATGAATGTAATTCTAAATTACAATTTATAATACTAATACCAGGAAAAGACATATCTTTGTTTTAAATAATTGTTTACACATTATTGTGAACTTTTTTACAGTATATATGCCTTTTATATGAATTTTCTGTTGTAAAATACATCGCTGATGATTTTTTGTAAAAAATCGTTTTGTATAGTGATTAATTTCATGCATAAATAGGCTTTGAATTGTATTATTGATATATAAAAATATCTAAAATGGTTCATATATACAATACGATGCTTTTTCGATAATTTTAGAGATGATTTTAAAACCAAATAATAATTGATGTTGATAGGAAATTAGATACATGTTACCAATAAAATTATATTCGACATATTTCAATACTTGAATATACATATTATGTTTTTTGTTTGACTCATCAAAAAAAATGGATTTATAATTCCCATTATATATCCTTTTGGTTTTTTTTACGGGAAAAACTAAGATATTTATAATACTACTATGCTTACTTTTTTAACTATTGGTTATAATATTTTTATTATGTATGAAAGCTTTTTTCTGGCTGAAATAAATAATAAATGGTTTGGCAAATATCTATATTATGAGATTGCTTTTTCCCATTTTACATATCTATAATTCTACATTTTATTATATAAGGCTTTATTACTTTAATTTTTCAGATATAAGGTTTAAGAAACAGAATAACAAGTTGGATATATCTTTAATATTGAAAATTTATTTTATTTTATTCTGATTTCTGATTCCTTTAGTTTCTAAATATGTGCGGATGATTAGTTTAAATCATTTCTAAAATATAATTTTTAGCATAATAAAAGACAGCAAATTTTTTTTAGCCGCAGATTTTTAAATAATAATTACGATTAGCTGATTATACTTTATATTTAATTTAACGCCAGCATTTTTAATTTAATTTTTAGATATCTTCTTAAGCTAAATAGAATTGGGATTTTATATTTATCTAGTTTCAAATTCTGGTAATTGTGTTTTAAAACCATTATATATCAATAAATTTGTGTTTTTGGTTTATTTTTAATAAAATTATAGCTTTTTATCATTTATTTATGCATATAGAATCCCATATTTACATGATATAAAGACGAGATTGTGAAAGACTCTCGTCAACAAAAAAAAAATAAACCCTGTCGAGGTTACACAATAGGGGAAAATCCCCGAAACTTACATTTTTGCTGCTCTGAAGATGGCATTTACGAGAGATTAAGGTCCTCTCGCCAAGAGAATTTAAAAAAGAATAGGAAGCTGTGGTAGACGATAATAGGTGGTGCGGTGGTTGGGATCATAAAGTAAATTTCGATTTGGTAGAAAACAGGGCGAAAGCTATTTCAAAATGTTGACTGAACATGTGACCATTTGTTCGTATTTTTCAAATAATCCAAAATTAAACTTCCGATTTTCTTCTCTTAAAAATAATTAAACTATATATTATTCTATTTTTCTTGTAAATTTATTTTTTAATTCAATCTGACTATAAATCTCTAATTATTTGTTTTTATTCATGACTCGGGAAGGGGTGGTCACTAAATATCATAAAAAATATATTAAGCTGTTAAAAATTCCGGATGAAGTAGAAGCATACATGCAAACTCTCACACCCCGCAAGACACTTTTACTCATCTCATTTATGAGTAGAAGCAGTTGATGAATATAGATCAGGGTTTGTTGTCAAAAGATACACCAAGGAGTTGCGCAATATTCTTAACACGCTAACCACGTCTAAATATATAAAAAGAAATCACCCATAAATAAATATCATATGTTTTTATCATATAAATTACATCCTTATAATTGAATATATATTTGTTGGATAATTTCTTGCATAAAATTTCGAATATCAATCAAAATATTGTTTTTTGAAAAGATACGTAGCAATATAAACTGGATTTTACAAATCGTTTATATATATATATTGGTTTTATTATACTTATTATAAAAATTATTGGTTTTGCCACAGTTTGGATTTTATTAAGCAATGTAATTGTCATTTTATATAAGATATGGCTTTAAAAGTTTATATATATGATAAATATTTATTGTTAAATGTAATTCGTTTTATTAATTTATATTATTTTTCTTAGTTAAGAGCGACATCTTCAGCCTTTTCAAATTTATTGTAAATTTATTCAAGTGTTTATCCAATTCTCATCATCCAGCTTTCGCCTCTTGTAAGACATTCTTGACATATTAACAATTATGTTTCTTGATTTTAATATTATGATTTCCTTGTTGTATTGGATTCAGTCATCAGAAATTATTTTATAAATTAAATATACATTTATACGCAAAAATATTCAAAAGAATAAACTCATATATATTGTGCTGTTTTTAACATTATTAAAATTAAAAATTGTATTTTTTTTATCTTTTTTATGGGCTGTATTTATAGCGTAATCTAGTTTTTGTTCCCAACACAGCTTGTTCGATTCTCTGTACACACAGCGTATTGCTACATTCGGCTATCTTCTCCTCTCCAAAGAACTCTTCAACACCCCTCCTTCTTTCGAGACCGTTTAATTCAAGGGTTTTTCTCAATCCCAAGGTTTGAAAATATGCCTCAACCTGGTTCGTGACATCTAGTTCATTCGGGTACCTTCTATGATATCGTGTCACCACACCGTCGCATATAATAACATATGGGATAATTTTTGTCTTGCATTTGTATATAAAATTAAAAATTGTAATTTATAAATTATTTTACCATATGATAAATGGTATTTATACATCAAAACTAACAAAATGAATATTAAAATTTACAAATCTTTTATCATCACATATTGTATACGCGGTAAAAACACACCTATTTAGTATTAAATTTATAATAAAATATGTAGATAAACGACGTTTATATGTCTAAATATAATATTTTATGTTTTTTAAGTTCGCGCAAAATTGAATGCAGTATTTATTGTCTCTTGTATGGTTTCTTTTTAAAAGTGTTTTTTATTATTTAAAAACAATAGAAATCATAAATTTTTGCTTTTTTTAGTTTTATAATATTATGATCCCATATTAATTGTTTAAATATTTTAGATCGAGGAATAAAGACTCGAGAGTTTTATTTAAAGTTTATACATACAAAAAACAATAAACTTAATGCTTTGTTGACTATCACGCGAGAAATAAAATTTATAAATTAAAAAAATGAATTTTGATAATTTAATTTCAAAAGCTATATTATAGGCTAAAATTTTTTTTTTCATTTTTTAAATGTAAAATTTTGATAGATTTAAGAAAGAAGATCACTTATAATAATAGTCAGTCAATCAATAAAGATTAAAATGAAATTTATCTAAAAAGTAATAAATTAAAGTTTTAACCCCTATTATTTATTTACTTTCAATATGGGTCTATTGCAGTGCATTTTTAATAATAAACGTGTCATTTTTGAAGAAGTATGCTTCATTATATAAAATCTGGAAATAATGATAATAATTCTATAATTTTTTCAAAAAATGGGCTTTTTCCACAAGATATTAATACAAAAAAATCAATAAACTTATTTATAGGTATATGTTTTTCATAAATAAATTGGTTTTAGACGATTATTTTTTTAGTTATAACAGGTTTTTCAAAGGTGTTTATAATATTGAAAAAATACTTAATCATCTATTAGATTTTTTAATTATCACAAAAACATGTTAGTTCTAAAAAAATTCTTTGTAGTTTACAGACCAAAATTTTTAAAAGATAGATGAAGTGATCATAATTTTGAAATTGTTTGTGTATTAAATCCTAGTTCTATAAACTGATTCGTGTTTCTATAATATATTGGTTATGTCTGTAAAATATAATTATGTTCATGTTTAAAAAACAAACTTAAATATATAATTTGTGGCTGTTAAACTGCAGCGGATACCTATATTTTTATATGATGTTTTTATATATCTTTTGATTTCTTAAATTTTATCAAAGCAATACCTAACTCGATATATATAAAATAAGCTTCTGATAAATTGTAATAATTTTGATGCATTTTTATTATAAAATATTAATAAAAAATTAAATGTAATAAAGGTGCTTGCGAATAAACTTAAATAAATATTAAAAATTTTGCCTATAGATAAAAATGTGCATAAACATATGTTTGTTTACATTATGCCTTATATCTAATTTAGCGTTGCTAGATTAATAATTTAAAATGCGTTGTAGTGCTTTGTAAACATATAAATTTTGATTGCTCACAAAATAAAAGTTTCCAGATAAGTTATGTGTCTTCCTTAGAACAGAATGCAGCAATTACCTAATTTCATATATCTTCGGAAACAAAATTTTCAATTTAATAGCACCTAAAAAATTTTATAAGCATTAATTTATATTTTTCATCTTCTTATTTTATCCTTTGATATTTTGTTTTTATGTACCGTTCTTTATAGGACGAGTAACCGTTTATTGTTTAATCTTCAACAATGTAATACGTTGTTCTATTATATTCACCGATACAACAAGACAGAATCTGCTATTATAACACAGCAATTCTATAAATTCATAATCCTCGATTCTGTATTGCGCAATTGGAACACTGATACTGATTCGGTATGTTGTAATGAATAAGGATTTGCAAAATTTATGTATTTTTTATTTATACGTACATTATTTCGAAATATAATGTGCTATATTTTTAGCAATAAATAATTAGGGACACGTATAATCCAGAAATCTAGAGTCATATTTCTAGCTCTTAATATATAGAGTCATATGTTAGACAATTGTCATTAAATTATACTTACTATTTACAGCAATCTAAGCGCGACAAAGAGTCGAATACCTTTATTTTGCGATTCAATAAACATATCAGTGTTTTAATCTAACACAAATAATTTATTTTTTGGTTGATTATTACTGAAATAAGTTAACATTTTATATTGCACGTGATCATATTAGATCATTAAATCGAGAATTGATTTATTTTTTAGTAGTTTAGGCAAACATAGAACAAGTATTTGCGTTTTTTTACAGGAATATTTTATATATTTAGAAAATAGTTTTTGTTTGATAATATTCGTAAACATTATATCAGAAAAAAAAGATATCGAGTTTATATTTTTTTTCAATAGTTTACAAACAATTTTATGATATAAATTTATATATTGACAGCATTACCATTCCATTTTGCTAGTTTAAATACCCTTTTCCATAAGCGATAGTAATTTCTTATGGTCTTAAACTTATTAGCATCGGTTCTGTATTGAAAAAAAAGCACTTGAACTTTGCCAGTATTTTCATCGCCTATGTTTACATATAAAATAGATCCACATTTTATAATGTGATATTTATATATAATGTCTATCTTAAATCCATTTCTAATTGCATAGAAATTTTCTTTATCATAATAAGAATTATCTTCCTTTAAAATTCAAATTTTTGTTTTGAATCATAAGATGATTTGTAACCTTTTGCTACTGAATATTTTAGGCCATATTTTCATAAAAAACTAATCTACATTATTTAAATTAGGTCAAAACGACCCTTTATAGATAGCAACTTGGTTATTTATATTCTTCTCATCATTCGCAAATTGTATACTAACTTAAAGAAATTATATTTATATTTTATTATACCCATACAACATTCTAATTAGATATTTATTGCTTTCTTTAAAATATTTACACAAACCATGATTTTCAATCACAAATTCAAATTTTTATGTTTTACCTTGTCGTTATTTAAAATAATTTTCTGGTAAATTTTCCTTTTTTCTACATTGTCATTGATTTATCTTCTTTTTCATTGATATATAAGTAAATTATTCATAGGATAATGGGTAGATAAAATATTGAAATATTAATATATAAAATTTTAGTCCTAATAGATAATGAAAATTGGTATGTTTACCTAGATATTTAAACACTCAAGTGTTTTAAATCTTTTATAAATTATATATTTTACTATTTTTACCGGCCATTATACTCGTATTTTTCACTCGTCTTTCTTATTCATCTGCACAGTTATAAAATCGCGACCTTCATCAGATACTTAATTTTATTATGGCCTATCACACAAAAACTTCATGTTTATTTTAGACATACCGCAAATTGTGGTCATTTATGTCTTATGATAATACAAATTGTCATATAATGGGCAGATTCCATGATAATTCAATTCGACAAATTTAACTTATCATTCAGTTTAATATTTCTTATTCACAAAGAATATTTGTGGGGTTTATAAGGAAAAAATCCTTTTAAATTCATCATACACCCAAATAAAAATACACATGTCTAATGTTCATATAAAATGGCTAAATATTTATATTTTAAGCTTTTTTTTGCACTTTAAAATACTTTGCTGCATATATATAGTTTGTAATTATATATTTTATTCTTTTTGAAGTCCTTCAATAATTCGGGACAGAAAAGGGTGTCATAAATGTATTAATTAATAATACGCTCTGAAGTTTCTTTATTTGCGACCGTATATTTAAATGCATGCCAGTATTCAAGGTTTTTCGCATAGAAATCAGTATCAAAATAGATTGTATCCGTATTACATATAATTAATATTTTTCCATATTTTCATAAAAAAAGACGCGAGAATACTAAACTTTTTACTAGGTGCCGAAAGATCTTTCTTAGATATATAAATTTTCTGATCGGTTTCTTCTGTGCTTTTCGGGATTTTATCGATATACAACATAAACCTTTTAAATAACTATATTAAAATAAAATGGTTTTCTATCATATCAACAACAGCAATTTTTACGTAGTTTTGAGAATTCTTTATTCTTAAATAGATTAAGTTTGGCTTCCCCCAAGATTAACACCACGAAAAATACTAGTATTGACGTGCATAATAACTCGCATACTTTTTAATAAAATATCTCTTTCAAATTTGTGATACGGTCTGATATTATCTATATACTGTATATCTGAATAGAAAGAATTAAATACAGCAACCTTCCTTACAATTTTTGATAACTCTACTAGAAGCAGAATCATAGCATCTGATTTATCTGAAAATATGACGTACGTGTGTAAAGTTCCAAAGAAAGCGGATATTTTTTTCAAATTCTTTTATGGATAGAAATACCCATGGTCTATTAAATTAAAAATTCGAATGAAATTTAAATTTCCTCTTTTCATTATAGATGACAAATTCGAAGGATAATATAAAAAATATAATTTAACATAAAATATAAATTAGCAGGATTACAAAAACGAAAAATTTAAAAAAACGTTCAATATTTTTCCATAATAGGATATGTATAGCGGATCTTCAATATGCCATCAATCGGAATTTATAGCTTTAACATAGTATAATTTTTAAAAAAAATTAAACACTAGATTTTAAGCATTAAAGTTACAACTAAAAGTGTTGTGTTTCTTATATGTAAATTCATTATTGATCTTTTATTTGAGATTAGTTTGACATTGTATATTATATATTTGATTAAAAAATACATACAGTATTCTATAAGTATCTTAAATTTATATGTGAATAAAAAATCCATGCCGAATTTGTAAGATGCGGATATGCCGAAAATTATATATCATATAATTTTCAAATAAAAAATAAATATATATATGTTAATGCTGCTATCGGATTTTAAAATAAAATAAATTAGGTGTACCCATAAAATTAAAGATACAAAATTCAAATCTACTCCTCTATTTTTTCTGTTTCTTTATTTCATTTAGAATACTGAAAAACAACATGGTTCGCCTTTTATAACGAAAGAAAGGGATTCTTATGCACAAAAGAACAATTTTTTTTTGAATTCGATCTGAATGATGGTAATTCTATGTTTATTTGATTTAATTTCTGTCTTTGATTTTATATTTTCTTTTCAAGCATACGTGATTGATTTCCTCTAATCACATCATATCGACAACATCAATAAACAAGCATGATTTCTACTAAATATGCAAATTTGTAAATGTTTGTGCTGAAAACCAAATTTATTGATATAACATATGTGAATAATCTTTAAATATAATTTATAAATTGATATTTTTAGAAATTCAATTTCGATATAAATAATTGCAGGATAATTGCAAGATATGAGGTCCTAAAACGAAATAAATTCATATGTATAAAGTATCTTATTCATTATATATTATCTTAATTAAACGAATAATATGGGTTAAATTTATAAATGTACATATAAAAAAGAATACTATTACATTCATATCTTATGCATAGAGAAACGGGGTATCCGTTTATCATGAGCACGTTTCTAAAAAATATATTTTGATCCATAGTATCTTTCATTATAAGGTTTATGTACGATTACGACCTTTTAAAAGGATAATTCGCGTTTTAAATGCTATATTCGATTATAAAAAGGTGTGTATAGTTAATATAGCTTTGATTTCTGTTCATTATTTTGACAATTCATGTTATTCTCATACTTTACATCAAAAGAGTTTAAAGTCAAAGAATAAATGACAAGCTAGATCCTAATTTATACCAACAATGCAAATTAAAATAATCTTTTTTAAATGGAAACGTATGTGTAGAAATGTTATAAAACCTTTGTGTGTTTTTTTGCTGTTTGGCTAGCATTTATCATGCTCTTATAGAACAAATAGACAATGTTTCGTGCTAATATCAATCTCTTGCGTTCTTTGGAAATATTGAGTTGCGAAATATGCTTAAAAGTGAACCGGATATTTTTAAAACTAATAAAGCGAAATTAAGCGCTTTTTACATGTTGATTTGTATATTTTTTCCGTTTAAACATTATTTATTAAGGCTAAATTTATACACACATATATGTATTTGCACAAAATTTTTTTATTTATATATGTAAAAATTTTATTGACAAAAAAAACATCACTCGTTGTTATTAGTAAAATATTAGAAAATTCTTTATGGTATCGTGTCAGTCTCAATTTAAACATTTTTTTATCCATATAAAAACTCTAGAAGTAGTTTTAAATGTAAAATGAACTACTTTAAATTGGGTTGAATTTCTTTTATATACCAACAAGTAGTTTTTAATTAGAAAAAAGGCATTTTTTATCTTATGCTATAATACTGCATCTTAAAGCTTTATATATTTCACGTTTTGTCAATTAATTGCATAACTTATAATTACAAACGCTGTTTATATAATAAATTGCATCTTTACAAAAAAAAACTGATATTTGTAAAACCTTTTTTGTGCAAATTTTCTATTATTTTTGCAAAAAAAAATCTACATTTTTATAAAAATATAATATTATAGACATTCTTTATATCAAAGTTGCATTTATATCATACTTATGTATGTATCAGATATATTTTATAATGTACTATGGTATAAGAAGCTGCAGGAATTTTTTTCCTTAAAAATTTCAGAATTTAAATTATGAAAATATTCAATCTCTTATACTTGTATATAAAACATTGTTTAGATTGTTAACATCTATCTCAGTTTTAGAGATTATATAATTAAAAATATATTTTTATGTTAACATAATACAAATTTATATCATCTTACAAAAAAAATACCACTATTTTAAGTAGAGTTGGATATTTTAAGTTCGATAACATTAGAAACTTAGTAATATGCAAATCTTTGTTTTTTATTATCAAAATACATAAATTATTTTTTACTCTTTTTTAACGGATATTTCTTTTTGTTATAGATAATTGAATTTATTTTAGTAAAATCCAATTCGTTTTATACTTTGCTATATAAGTTACATTTTCACAATATTAAATGATCCTGATCATATTTTTATTTTATAATTTTATTTTATTGTATAATATTTGGATTTTTTGTTTCGGAAAATATAAAAATAACAACTAGGATAAAAAAGTGTTTCTTATACGCAACTTCTGGGTAATATTTATAAAATCCGTTTTTAATATAATATAAGTAAAGATTAAATATGATACAGTTTTATTTATTTCATAGTTTCGCATCAATCTATATTCACTTTTTCTACACTTGTCAAATTCATATCATATCCACAAAAATAGTATTGATGAACACTGTAAAATATATAACAGTTACAATCTATTGCAATAATCTCAATGTTCAAAAAATATTGAGCTTCAAATATCATTTTCCTCAGCTCTTCATATATATTTTCAAAAAATTCTTTGGAAAAAAGAACAGCATGTTCTTTACTATTAAACGCAATGCGATAGGGCCTGTCTTGTAGACTATTTCCTCTTCCATTAAATTTTTCTATTAATTTCATGCGTATACTATTAAGCCAGTAAATAAATTCTGAAAAATCCGTTTTATGCACAATCCTGTGCTGTAGCTCGTGAAATTTTCTTGTATCAATGAAGATGTATTCTTGAAGATTCTTTATCAAAGCATACCTAAAGTTTTGAAAAAGACCATCACTTGAATATAAATTATAGTTCTGTTCATACAATTCTTCCCTTGAATGTTTCTTCACAATTAAAAATAATTGTTCTATGATTAGTAGATCAATTATCGTTTTAAAAGTAATCTTAATCACATTTAATTCTTCATATAGAGTTTGTTTACATGTTCCACATCTTACGTACCCCCTTGCTCGAAAATAAAACCCTCTTATTATTGGTTTTACCATTCTAAAAATTTTCGCAATTTCGTTACATATATATTTTGTCGATTCAAAGCACATTTTTTCAAACAGGGATATAAATTTTCAATTAAAATGTTATGATATATATTCTTCCAGAAAAACAGTTAAAATCATGTTTTAATATAAAAAATTCTTTTTAACATACAAAAAACTCTTTCAAGTCTTAAATTAGACATCATATGGATGGATATGTATTATATAAAAAAATATCCTTCACTGCTAAGATAATCCTCAATATTCCACGAAAATTTTATTCAGTAAAAATTTTAAAAATCAATAATTATATTAGAAATTTGATTATATTGTATCATTTTCAAGTCATATGTATTTAAACTGATAAGAGGTGTGAAATTTTTTTTAGAATACTATCAAGATGATTTCATTCAAAAATCAATATACCAAGATCAGATATTTAAAAATATATGTACATGAACCATATATCTGATTACATCAGAAAACAATTTTTTTCATCAACAGCGAAATAATACGACATTTTATGTTTATTTGAAACATTTATATGACAATTATAATAAGAAATTTAAGTGTGATTGGTAATTTATATATGCTAAAATATATATTTAATACAATATCTTTTTAAAATCTTTCATCGAATATAGTTTTTAAACATGTTGTTTTAAGATGCATGTATCAGAAATTAATTTGCTATATCTATAGCTCTACATTTAACAAAAAATATATTCAAGTTTATTTTAAAAAAATTTATGTTATTGTATGTTTATATTTATGTGTAGATCCTTTGCTATTCATATTCTTATGAAAAATACACAATTGATCTCATATTTAAAATGTTCATTTTAGAAATTGATACATTAATAAATTATAAAATTTAATTACATATTAATGATCAATATTTATTTATGTATTACGCATTTGTTTACAATTGTACTAATTCTAAGAATCGATGAATTTTTACTAAAAAAAAGCCTCACTTTTTTTTTGTGATGAAATCAAAATAAACTTATATGAGCATCGTAAAATAGTTTAAAATATATAAAGAATGGCATTTATTTAGATTAAAGTAATCGTTAATAAAACTGTCAAATGAACCTTAATTTTATAAAAACATAAAAATAATATTAAAAAAGAGTGTTATTTGATAACATTGCATCGAAAGTATGGTGAATTTACGTTCAAGATATAATTAAAATTTGCACTTAAAACACACTGATTATTAATGGGCTGTTTAACAACAATATAATATTTTTTCCAATACAAGTGGAATTTTTATGATGTGCAGCCGATATTGTATTTTAAAATAAAAAGATTCTAACACATGTGCTTTTTTGCTTGATATTTGCTGCAGTAGATAGTTAGAATATGCTTGAATTTCTGACCATATAATTTCTATGAATCGTGGTCAAAATTCTGATGTTGTCATGGCGATCTTGGATGTCCATGACCGCCTTTATCAGATACGAATATTTATTCCACAAATCTTATTAGTTAAAAACTTCGAGATACATTTTTTATAAGTTATTAATAAGATTTAAAAATATTTGAGAAACAACTAAAATGTATGTTTAAATTACAGCATTTATTGGATGACATCGCAAAAAGATATCAGTAAATTTTATATTCCATATGTATCTTAAATATGTTTTTTACTCTAATTATTTTATGCTCAAAGAACTTAAAAAAATTATAATTCAAAGAATTTCTTATATATAAACTGCCATGATATATTATTCTTAAAATATTTAAATGTCTCTTTTATAAAGTTTGTGAAGTCTACTAATGTTTAAAAATTTCGTTGGCATATTAAGCTCACTTAAAAAACCATTTAGAGCAATCAATTGCATTGGGTAGAATTCAACATTAAATCTATTTGTAATGAAGATCTATTAGATTTGTTTGAAAATTTATAGTTTTTTTTAAATAATATAATATCTACACTAACAATTTGGCAAGCTACATGAATTAAATGTGTAATTATTTCTGTCAATTTATGTTGGTTTTTCGATCCTCTATATATATGCAAAAAAAAATAGGCAGACTACATTTGAAATTAGAACATAAAATTATGACTCTGTGATCAAAAAATATACAGAAAAGATTTGTAAAAAATTATAAAATCATTGCTTTGCGTTTTTTTTACACTGTCATAAATGATTACAGGCCCTCATCATCATATCTAAGATATTTTATATGTCAAAATTATTATATTAATGATATAGTCTGCACTCATAGACCAAAAATACACAAAAATATTGATACAAAATAAAGTCATCTATAATATGATAAATATTTAACAAATAGAATTACACTCTATAGATAAAGGTATTTATATCTAAATACAAAAACATCATTAATTTAGTATACCAATAAAGCAATTAATAAGTGATATTTTAATCTATTTGCACTATTTAAATGGTTAATATTTTATGTAAGACATAAATACTATGATATATAAAAAATATGTCGTGAAAAAAATGCGGTGGTTAAGTTAATCTACAATTTTTAAATAATATAAATCTTTCCTTATTTTTGTACCATTAAGAATTATATTATTATTCAAAGTGCGTGTATTTAATCATAGATTAATTTTTCTTAAACTTTTAGAATCTACATCCGAAAATTAAATCGATTTCAAAAACAGTTTATTTGTATAGTTTGCCCCTTTAGAACGTTCTGAGCATTTTAAAAATATTTAGTCGCTATACACACCGCTATGGATACTTTTCTTATAAAAATTTATCATAAAATTAATCAAAAATATTATAAAGATACAATCGGATGATCAAATTACAGTTTAAATAATATAGGGGTTAATGGTATTCACGTATTATTTTGTAAAATATAGCGACAAAATCTACTATTATGAATGATTTAATCTGATTTGAAGACTTTTAATATGATATACTGTATGATTCGCAAAATTTTTTTATTCGATATACATAGAATCTAAAACGTAAAAAAGAATTCCAAAAAAGACATTGACCAATAATGCCAAAAAAATATAAAAGTATAATTAAAATCAATATATACAAAAATTATTGCCAGTTTATCTTATCGAATATTTATATAAACTAATTTTTGATGGATTTAAGATTGCATTCATAGATTAAAATATATATGAAAATATTAACATATAAATTTGGAGTATATTTTAGTTCATTTTACAATTTATTCTGGTTTAAATGAAGTTTAGTCGGCAAGTATCAATTACAATAGAATTACGGCAAGTTCAATTGAAAAAAACTTTGAAGTTTTTTTTAACCGTTTATATTTTGAAAAATATAAAAAAGCATGATAGAACGTGGTCAATTATATATTACATGTATAATACCTTAAGCACAATTCTGCATGTTAGATATTCAAAAATTACATTAAAATGTTATATATTGGTATTTTTTAATGTTCCAAACTTTAATTTAAAAGAAAATAAGATATATAAATTTATTTAAATAATTAGATTTGCTTTCTCAGACTTTTAAATTGTATAAAATAATATGAAAAGGAGGCATTTATATCGTATAAAATCGTTTTGTATTGTAGCGAATCCCAAAATTATTTTATTCGAATTGATATCCGAAATTTTCCTTTATTCGCAAAAAACATTATATATGTAAATCCTGAAAATCTTACGAATTTCTTTGCTGTTTATACAATTGAAATTTAGATAAATAGATTTGTAAATTTTTTTATTGCCACTATGTAAAATTATAAAAAACAGTTCTTATCAAGATTATTTAAATTATATTCAGAATATATATCAACATAAAATATACAATTTTTTTAACTGAAATACATATATTGTTTACTTGTTATATGTAAATTCCTGTGTAAAATGTATGGCAATGTTACGGTATAATTTCTAAATAAGTTATTTTTTTATTAGTATTTTTATGATAAGACAATGTTTGTATATATATTATTAAGCTTAAAATAAACACGAAAATTATTTAAGCAATTTTGCTACAAGCAATTAATTCTCTTATCTATAAACATGATAGGATTATGGATAAAAATTTCGCTAATTAATTATAGAATAACAAATCTGTCGTTTTAAAGGGTTTCATACTGTATTATATCTTAAGATATATTTAATATATGTATAGATATTTAATATATGCATCATTAAAGATATTTACAGAAAATAATCTATCATTATCATTGCACCCTAATAGAAAATATATATTCAATCTTCGTTTACAATATATTATAAAAAGGTTTTTATTATTATATTTTTTTAAATTTGTAAGAAATAGAATTCTACCTTATTTTTATATTTAAATTACCTTGATAAAAATACATATATCTATACATATTTGTATTATATAATTTGTTTTGTTATATGTGTCTCTTACTTGACTCAAGTTTTTTCTTTTTCTGTTGTTTGTCTAACTTATTTATTTGTAATCGATATAGCGTTATAAAATAAAAAAAATATTTTTATGCAATTTCTTTTATCAACAATAATTTGATTTATATGATAAATAATTGCAATTTTTCAAACCGGAATTAAATATACGGCATCAAAAAATGTCACTGAATATCGACAGTTAAACCGATATGTATTCTTTACGTGTGATAATGCCAAAAACACTTTTTATACTTGTTGTCACTCTCAATATAAAAGTCACAAACAATCCTTATTTTAACACGTAAAGACTTGAACAACAGGCAGTTTTTTTTTGTTCAATGCATGCTTTTTCTAGAATAGTCGATAAGAACTATCTAGATATCTTTGAAATGAAAATCTGATTTATTGCAAAATTGATATTTCCATCGATTCATATCTCTCGTACTATTATATGATATTTTAAGAATGAAGAAAATTGCCAAAAACGGTTATTTATTACAAAATCTATTTGAAAAATACGTATAAATCCAAATTATATGCAACATACATATTTAATGTATAGTAATCCGTTTTTTATCTGATGTTTGTAGAAAAAGTATTGTATGCTATATGTTTATGTCTTATGTTATTTAATGTAAAAATAGTTATTTTATTCGTGATTCTTACTGATTATCATATTTATTGCGATTTTCGTGTTTATTTTTAGATTTTGTAATGAATTTTGGTTTTTATCCCGCAATAAATTTCTATAGTAGCATTATAAAATCTTATTCGTATTTTTATTGACTCTTAATATATGATAATTACTCAGATATACCTTTTTATTTCGCAATTAGAATATATATATATAATATTAAAAGGTATTACATGAATTAAATAGCGTATTCATCGAGAATAGTCTATGATCTTTCAATAATTCTACTTTCACCATCATTTCATGCATATAAAAATTCAGTGGAAAATAAATGGTGATAATCGCATTTATCTACTTCTAAATCATCAAATGTAAAATGCTGTGTTTCTTTTTAAGAAAATAACGAATATTTGCGTTTATTTCATACCGTTCTAAAATATACATGTCATATATGGCAGAAACACGGCCTTAATGTTTCCTTTTTTATTAGTTTGTGATATTTTCATAATATATATTTTTTTCGTTGAGCGATTTAAGATTTTCATATATGCATCTGGATTATAAATATACGCTTTTTCTATCATTGTACGATCTGCGATATTTTCTTGCAAGTAATGCATTCTAAACATTATCAATATTCTATTGAAAATCTATCCTTGTGTTTTAGCTATATTTTAAACCTTTTTCTAAAGATTTTATCCATTTATATATAAATATACATCACTTACTATAAGTGCATTAAATACTGCTCTAATTAAGCATGAAAATCAATATGAATTGTTTTTTATGCTTTTTATCAGATTATTTTTACTAAGTAAATCTATTTGTTTTTTGACACATATAATAACTCTTAAAAGTGTACATGCTATCTTCAATATTTTATTGCCATTAGAATTCAAATTAGAGCATATAATCCATAACCGTACACTTTTTTTTTAGGTAAAAAGACACCATTTAGATGGCAAAATCAGGTATATTAGTAGAATTTCTTATTTATCATATTTTTTGAAGCCATGTGTTATATTATAAAATTGCATGCATGCGTTTTTTACGTAAACATAAGGATTTTATATCATATATAAAAATTTAGATTTTACCGACCGAATAAAGAATTTTTTGTTGTAATATTGTCTATTTATATCTTCCATAATACTGATATAAATATAAGATGCAAATTAATTTTTAAAAAGGTCGTTTTATGTAAAAATGGTTTTGCCTATATTCGGCAGAATTCAGTATCAACTGAACAAATGAATTTCGCGATTAATTGTACATATATATTGACTTTTTCTGCATTTTTCGTTTACATCATTTAAGTCTAATTTTATACGTAGTACTTCATAGATCTTTATTCTAGTAAGTCATTATTCTTAATCTTTATATTACTAAATGATTTTGACTGCAAAACAAGGCAAATTTATTAAAAAACAGCATTCCAATGACATGGGTAGTATAAAAATAAAAAGATTCAGTTGATTTTGTTATGGTGATATATAACAGGTTAAATATACGAAGATAGTTATTTGAATATGAAAAGATTTTTTTTTAATTTTTTTCTTTAAAGTCAAATGAAAATAATATAACAACCATTTAAAAATTGTATCATTTTTTTTATTATATACGTATTTATAAGTTCCGGTTTCGTTTTATTATGGCAATATATTCAATAAATTTTATCAAGGGTTACCATAATTATAAATTTAATCTCGTTTTTTAATAAGTACCTTCTCTAATATCGACTCAGAATTGCATTAGACGTTCAAATCTATGATTAAAATATATATGTTATTCTTTAGAATAATTTAACTATCGTCTCGCGAACACAGCTATATATTTTTGATGATTATCACACTGTCTTTGCATATCTTATGTGTTTCAACGTCACTTAAAATCCCAGTAATTCGTAAATAAGCTTTAATATAATTGCATATTTCTATGTTTTTTATAGATATCTTAAATGATTTTCTGTTACTTCAATGGCCATTTTACGTCATAATGTAAGATTTCTACTTGAAATTAAATATATGGATATAAATGCTCATATTTTCTAGATCTACACCATAAATAATATATATGTTAATTTACAGCATATTGGGAATTTAGCAGCTATTTTACATGTTCATTATGTAAAATTCTACTATTTATCCCTGAAAAAAAATAAAGAAATTTGAAAGACTATTTTTTTATATATAGTATTAAATATGGTATTAAACGCATTTAGCTAAAAACTAGCAATTTGAAAAATATACGGCAACATACGATTATAAACAAAACTAAGAATAATATTACCAGATTTAGAAATTTCTTTTTTTTCAGATAGGAACTTTTAGTGATTATTTACGTTAATTTCGCACATGCAATAGCGCTGGCTATTTTAATAACTATTTTGACATATAAAAATTGAAATAATGTTTCATTTTACATCTTTTTCTTATATAAAATGTTATGTATTTACAGGAACAAAAATCGCTTTAAAATAATTATATTAGATAAGAGACATAGAATATATCTAACAGATGTAGATTTTGGTATATTTCATTAACTATAAGCCCCTTTATTATCAGATCAAAAAAATGTGTCAAAAAAGAGCAAAATATTGCATTCATTATGTCTCTTTGATATCTTTATTTTTAGTTTTTTATAAAAGCAATGTGGGCCTTTCTGTTATCAATAATTGGCAGAAAAGGATACAAAATTATCATTAACACATTATAATAGTTTGCAATGTAGTTTTAGATTTCAATTTTAAAAGGTAAGACATCAAACACAAGACTTTAATTTTATAGCTAATTAACGATATAGTACCACATTTAGCATGAATTTATGTATTTTATGGTTTTGTGGATATAGTTTATATTAATATATTTTTGTATCTTAATTCTAAACATTCAATTATAGATCATCCTTGATATTTATACGCTATAGATCATATTACAATTAATTATGTGACTTTACTATAAATAGAATTTACGTTTAACTAAATACAAATCTACACAATAAAAAAATGAATTGGTTTTTTTTCTCTTAGATTTTACGATTATAATCTGTTTATAACTATTTTATAGGCGGAACTTACCATAACAGTTATCCAAGAATTTGATTAAATATGCATGTCATTGCAAAAGAAAAAAAATGCTTCAAAATAATAGAATATATTTCTTCCTTTTAGTGACTATGTTGTCATTTTGATATAATAATAAATTTTGATTTTAACTATGTGTGTATATTTTTTGTATAAATTAAAAATCTGATAATCATATATGGCTGTAATGCTGTTTTTCTTATTTTGTGCTCTTTTGAGGCAAATGGAGCGGTTTGAATTTTAACAAAATGTCTTAACTGTTTTCTTATTAGTAATTGCTATCATGATGTAAAAAATTGACGTTCGAAATATGTAACGTTCCATATGATGTTTTAAAATGTAAAAATATAAAATTTAAATCAAATTTTGTTAGTCATAATCATTAAACTATATGAATATGAAATTTATCAATCATTGCAAAAATTTGTTAAATTTTAATTTTTTTGGAAAAGTATATACTATTTGATTTACTTTATCAAAAACTTGGAATCCCAGATATCGAAATTTAATTTAATTTTATTATCTGAGGATTTCTTTAAGGAATCGTCGATTGGAAGCTTTGGTATCATAAATTTATGGATCAATTGTCTAATGATATAATATAAAGCGCTAGAATAGAAACATATAAATCAACTTTCGCACATTTTATTTTATTTTTATAATAAGTTATTTGATTTTTTTTTAAAACGGCATATTACATAATATATATCCATCCGATTTATATAAGTAGAATTTACTGGTAAATGTAAAAACCAATTACTTTTGTATTTTTGAAATTTGAATTTTCTTAAAATTACAAAATTCATGCAATATTTACCATCCATTTAAAATCGGAGATGAATAATTTTCAACGACATAATTTTTAATAAATTTATGTCATTTTTAAATTATAGATCTATTTTTTGCTTTAAGGGTATTTAGTTGTATAAATTTAACTTTTGAATGTGTTAAAATTTTTTTAATTACTGTGTTTTATTTTATATATTGAATTCTATATATTTTTTATAATAAATTGATCTGTAAATACAATTATTTTAACCACATATTCCAAGCAGAAAATAATCCAGCACATGAAACAGCTAAAAGTAATACCGATAAATTTGAAATATCAAGTATATTTCTTATTACTATTTAAAAATATATTTAGACATCCATAAGATGTTTTTATAAATCCAATAGAAAAAAATGTGCTGGTAAAATATTATGAATATCATTTAAATAGCAAATTTGGAATGGATTTTTAATATTTCACCGATATTTATACATATATTTTAAGCATATTACACATGAATAATTAGTTTTTATCATAATTAGAATATCTTTAATATAAACCTCATAACATTTCAAATAAAAGTGTCTAGGTTTAGTAAATTTCTATCTTTTGAAGATTTTTATTTATTCTCCACCATCAAATCTTCAATGCGTGGTGTAATTTATTTTCAGAATATACTCGTTTGTTCGCATAATCTTTTAATTTTTTTATTTCAGTCAAAAACAGAAGCACAGGCTTCAAATAATGAAAAGTCATAGTTCACTTCATTTTGTAATGCATTACTCTCTAAAAAAATTTATATATTTGTATTATATTAATCTATTATGTCAAAATGTTGATATTTTTAAAAGATGAGATATAATCGCATATATATTAAAATGTCTAGCATGTTTTGATTATACATAAAATAATGTCGTGTAACTATCCATAATATTTGAATTTGCCGATAACATCTATGTTGAGTAGGAATTGATTTTTATATATACTTATAAGTATTTATGTCTGCTAATCATCTCAAAGGCATATTTATACTTTTTAACATCGCAATTTGCGAAAAAAATCTTTTTTTAATCTATTTGGTTACAATTTTATTATGAAAAAGAAAAAAATTTATTTCGCCATATATTATTTCTTTATTCAGGCTATTGCACATGATGATCTTAATATTATTATTTGGTGTTGCTATATTCTATCAGTATTTTACTTTTTAGTGCAAATGTCATAAAATTTACTTTAAATATCTAGGTAATATTTTATAGATTCACATTGTTTGTTAATTTCGAAGTTTATAAAATGGATGAACTAACACCGCATGTTAAATCTTCGGAACAATTATAATTTTATTACTATATTTCTGTTCTTTATAAAAATGTTACATGCTTAAACCGTAAAAATAAGATTTTTTATATTTTACAGTACAATATTAGCTAAGTTTTAAATTATTTTAACTAATATTGTAACTACTTTCGTAATTTTTGTTCATGGATTTCATCAAGCTCATTATGTTGCACAGTAAAATCATATCTCAGAAAGTACAAGTTATATCAAATTGTCAAATACTTCTTTATTATCGAAAAGAAACTATAAATTTTATCGAGAACACTATGTAATTATTCAAGAAGAATATCTTTCATTGCAATTTATCTTTATTTATAAATATTTGAATTAATTTTTGTACGTATATATTGAACTAAAGCTCTATTTCTTTAAATCCATACATAATATATTGCATATAAGCGAGTTTAAATGAGTTAGATTTTGTACCCTTTTTGCATTACGATGATTTTATAGTGGTTGTTATTGTACAGGCAAAAAACAACTTTTTAGATTTTTCAATTTCTTTATGTTGTCTAAATTACGATATAATAGTTAAATGCAAGAAGCATGTTCCTGTTTCTTTTTTGTCATGTAAGCTTAGGAAACTTCGTTTAAATAAAAAAAAAATACTTTGCGATATAGTTAATAATGTTACTTCTTGATTTCTTAATGTGTGTTTTTCTCTGCAAAAAAAAACAATTTATTGATACATTTTTACGTTTTATTGAACACGTCTGAAATTGTGGTTTTTTCACCATAGCTTGAATATTAGTTTATTTCTTGATGTATAATCAAATTAGTTTTCAATCCAGAAGCAGCCAAACTCTTTTAAACATTTATAACCATGAATTTTTGTATAAAGATAAAATTTAAGGCATAAGAATGTTACAAAGTGCTAAAAATATTTCTGTATTTTTAAATACTTATGAATTTCTTTAACTCGCAAGCTGATATATCACACGCAAAAATATATTCTTCTTATATTATTTGTGTATCAAGGTTGAATATAATAACTCAGTTTATCAATCACATTTATAATGTAAGGTATTCATCATAAAATATGGATTCTAGCAGTATTTATTGTGCGTATTTATATTCCGTTGGTTTATTATTTTTAATAAAAACCATAATACACAAAAAAAACCTGATGTAAGGTAAAATTATGTCATAGTGCTCGAATAGATAAATAATTATAATATATTGCTTTAAGCCATAAGTTATGTACTTTTATCTCACTTAGAGTGTGTTGTTAACACAACGTGATTTTCTCATGACTACAATAAAATAAAAATACGCAGTATAAAGTTATTTTGTAATTTTTGACAATTTGAATTAAAATTTAAACAAATTTGCACTTAATTCGTTTCATAGATCATAAAGTTATAAATTTCACATAATTTGCTTTTGAAATAGTCAGTACGAGCTTCTATTTATATATCCATCATAAATAAAAAAACACATTCTATATGTATTATATTGGTAATAATATTGTTTAAATCTATAACATTTTAGATGAATTTATTTGGAATTTAAGGAAGAATTTTAATTTTTGATTATTGATTTTAAGTATATAAAAATATGTAAAATAGTTGTGAATAAATATATAAAAAAGTAAAATATAATTATGAATACGAAACAAATGTAAGGAATTATCTACGCCATATATCTCGTTAATTTGTGTTACAAAATTTAAACACTTCATTACATTGTGTAAAAACGCGAAAATAATCCAATTATATCATTACGAATATATTATATGCCATGAATCGCATAAAATTATGTGTTTGGTAAGATGATGTTGTCATTTTGTCTTTCTTTTTATAAATAATCTTATATATGTATTTTTATAAATTAAACACCTCAAATTATCTATCTATAGACAAAATAAATTTATAAAATGTTTTTTGAATTTCTCTTTTAAAAATATTTAGTATTGGAGTTTTCTTTTTTTTAAATATGATATATTTTATATTAAATATGGTTCAACACTTAAAATCCGTCAATTTATGAACAAAAGCTTTCTTTTTATTGTTCTAATTATTTGGCCATAAGTTTTAGGTTATATTTAGATTTTTCTAAACCAACATCAATACCTGCTTTTTTCTTTGTTTTATTATATCAACATAAAAGAACACATTGTAAAATTTTTTTATACTTTCTTAAATTCTGTTCTGTTGCTTTCGTTTAGTTCCACATTTACACCTGATTTAAAATTATAATAACCCCCTTAATCGTCCTTTTCCTTTGGTTTTTAGAGTGTTTATATTATTGTAACCAAAAAGTAATATTTGTTGTGACATAACGCAGCAAAAGCTATTTTAAGCAAATAACCTACTTGATATGATAATACAAAAAGATGATAATAAATCTTATTATTTATTGAAAAGCCATAAACTCTCAGTGTACAATTTTTTTTTATAGGAAAAATATTTTTATTTAGCCGCAATTTTTTTATTATGCTAAAGACCATACTTATCTGTATATAAATAAGGGTTTTATGAGCCAATTAGGGCTATTATATAACTTTAATCATCATAATTGACGGTGTATATTAATTTTATATTTTGTGTGATACTTCTAATTTATATTTTTCGCAAAACAAATAAATTTTCGTTTAATATATTTTCCCTGTGAAATGTATAATAGTTATTGTATCGTGTGCCTACGGCATATTTATAAAACCAAATATAAAAAAACATCATAATATTATAATAAAAAAACAAGTAAATATGCAGATAGTAGCGCCCAATCATAAGATTCATAAACTTTGAATAAAGATCTGTATAATTCTTATAGAGATTGTGCAATATCATTGTACTTCTTAGCACTATTGTGCTGGGAATTTGTGCAATAGACTTAGAAAAACAATATCTTTGGCTGTTCTGCTATTTTTATTTTTATTTGATTTCTTTGAAACAGAATTAATTGCAAATTGGATTCCTATAAATTGTTTATCTAAGCAGTTGTGCTTATGACATCTTACGCCAATAGTCTTTGGTTTCTATAATAAAAAATTTTCTTAAAGCATAGTTTTGTATGAAATAGGGAGTTAAATTACTTAAAACAAGTTTTTTCTACTTTAAGTCTGATATTTTATTAATACACAGTTTAAAAATGCATTCTATGCCTTTTATCTCTAAAAATAAAATTTTAATCATGTTATAATAAAACCACATCCCGCAAAAACTATTTAAGCAAGTAGTCTGTCTATGTGCAATGCCTACATTGCATTACAAGTAGACACATATTCAATAGGAGTAAAAGGGCATTAGTTTCGCTAGCAATACCAATATAATTTTGGTCTAAATCTTTTGAATAAATTTCGGCATTCTAATAATAGATTATATTGATTTATATGTAAAAGAGCTTTAAAACCGATTGTAACCTAAAATGCATATTTTATTATAACTAGATCTGCTATATATCAACATCCTCGGACCCTATTTTTTTCAAATATCGGCTTTTCATAAATCTGTTAAATTTCATTTCATTTTTTATGCTTAACATATAAATATAACACAGTAACATGTGGTATATAGAAAAAGTCTATCTATGAGAAACATTCAAAATCAATATAATCTATATCTGGATTTCATATTTAGATCAAATATAAGGATTCGAATTGGGTGCAGTAATATATTAAATCTTATAAGAATAGAGGGAAATAACTTTGATTTAAGCCTGAATTCATTTTGCCTTCTCGATTTAAGGTTTACACAGTTAAAAAGGTAACGCTTTAATTTTCCGAAAATTTTAATTCTTTTGTATATTTAATATGACAAAAAAGATTATTGGTTTGGTTAGAGAGATTTAAATCTAAGTTAAACCTTGAGAATGAAACAAACAATCTTTAATATAATCTTTTTATATCGGTCTATATTATTTCAAGATATGATTCACTTTTTATGATTAGATTCTATTTTCATGTGTTAGTTTTTTGCTCTATTAATTCCGAATTTTGTGGAATATATGCAATTATAAATATATTAAAGAATCAAGTATACATGCAGCCGAATTTAGTAGTTTTTTTATATGGTCGGAATAAAGAAAGATCGAATTTTTATAGTCCAAATATTTTAGTGACATTATTATAACTTACTTTCTAAAAATGATATTGGGTGTAAAAGTATATAGTATGTATCATAAAATTACAAAATATGATATATTAGAGTTCAGAAATTCAAGGAACAAATTTACAAAAATATATGATACGAAAAAAAATATATTGAGCAAAACAAATAATCAACTAGATAAATCTAAAATTCCAAAATCCATTGAAATACAAAATACAAGTTCTTGAACACGTTTTAAGGTAGATTAGAGATTTTTTTATGCGTCAACTTAGAAATTTATTGGTTAAAATCACTTGTTCAACTGGGTATTTTTATATCAATAGTTATCATATATTAAAATTAATTTTACTAGAATTTATTAACATTGTTTTATTGATCTAGAGTGATAATAATGTCTTGTTGTATCCATTATATAATTACCATGAATATCTGTAACTAATATGTTTGACGAGAAATTCTACTTTTTCAACCAACAAATACACTTGTGGATTGTCTAAAGAAACTTGTCTACTTATCTTCAATTTATAAACATTGAAAGCCACAATAATGCAATAAAATCATAGATTTATTCAACCAAATAAAAATAAAGCTTAAAATATTTAGTTATAAGAAAACAGCTATTAAAAGTATACGAACTAATATATGTGAGTATAAATACATAAAAATATACGTTTTAATTTTTTATAACCAATAAAAAAAACAATATCGCTTTAAGTATTAAATAATTATGGTGCTCATATATAATCTAAACTCGAAGTTATTATCTTCAAATTCAGCGAACAAAACATATTTTACACATTTTTTATGCAATATCAAAAAATTCTAGATAAAATTATCATGACTTGCAGATTTTGAATTTATTATCATAAATACTTGTTGGCATTAGTCATAGAGAATAAATATCTTACATTCAAGTATATAGATTAATTTCCTAGATAATTTCATAGTATCTATGTGACCTTATACAAATTTTATAGGGGAATATTTTATACGAAACTGGTTTTTTAGAAAAATCTTACAAATATAATTATAAAATTGTTATATCTCTATTAAAAGATCACAAAATAATTTTTTATATTATATACATGGACAATTAATTATAACACTAAGGTTCGTTTTATTAAAAATAATTAAAATGAATTAATTTATAATTTACGGATTTTAAAAGCGGCAAAAATATTCTATTTATATGAAAATGATATTAATGAAGAATCTTAAATAAAAATTATTATCGATTTTGGAAAGTCTTTGCTAAGATATAGCAATAAATTCAAATAAAAAAAAGAAGAATTCATACAAAATTAACAAACGTATAGTAATCAAAGTTCTATTCGACTTCTGTTTAGAATATTTAAGCCACATTGAAAAATTTTTATTTACAAAATATAGTTTTATGATATTTTTTTCTAGCGAGAAATCATAATCTTGCTCAACATTCAGAATACTTTCATATATAAGTAAAAATTACAGTATTAAAAATACACCGTAGAAAACGTTTGTACTATATATTCATACTAGAATAACTTATAAAAATCCTACTCATTATATTATCCACGTTATGTATACATTAATCTCTTTTATCTTATCATAAACCAATTTAAACTATAAGTTCAAGATAACTTCATACTAATATAACTATTCTTTCTTTTCTTCTGATTTTCTCAATCTGTGACAAAATTGCAGGTCTTACAGTTCCAATTTATTTATCCATTCAAAAAATATTCTAGAATTTGAGGTTTCACTGTACACGATAGCTTGCGTAACTTTCCTTCATCTATTCAATTTCATTATAACTCTACATGAAAAGTTAAAAGTCATCACAAAATTGATTTAAAACCTGCAATAGCCTAGCAGCTTATATATATTGTACGTTCGAAATTAAATTTTATTTCCTATGCTCTGTAAATATCAAGGCACATGAACAAAAAATTAATGTCTGGTTATCATTCTTTTTCTTGCAAAGTTCTTGAAAACAGATACTTCTTGATTTTTCTATTGAATTATAATTGGTCCTATATACTTTCATACCAAATCCACAGCCCATATTCTATAACATAAATTATTGTCGCTTTCTTTTTTTGAAGGGATTCAATATTATAATATTTATTAATATCTGAGGAGGACTACTCGAAACGATATTCAAATAATTTGTATTGAAAAAAACTTCTAAGTATTAAAAAGAATCTTGGAATTTATGATTAATTAAAAGCTGTAGCGAAATCGAAATTCATAGAAACATCTATGATCAATATACAGATAAAAACTGAATCCATTTATAAATTAAATATATGATACTATTTGATAATGTAAAAATTATAAGCTATCGTAAAATGGTGTATTTTATTTTGAAATACATTTAAATCTAAATCTACACTTTATCATTAATAAAAAAGCATAATATTAATAAAAATATCGTTTTACATAAAAAAAGATAGTTTATGTTCTGAACTGAAATTAAATATAGTTTTGGCAAGATAAAAAAATATTTTAGTCATGATTCATGTAGCAAAACTTTTATATTAATTTGTTTATAAAAGGATTTTTATTTGAAATTAGACACAATTAATTCAGTTACCAATTCTCATCAATCCTATCTACAGGTAAAAAAAACATCGGTTAGAAATTTTATAAATATATTGTAAATCATTTCTTAGCGAAAAATACATGAAAAATCAACGCATAAAATAAAAAATCATAACTTATATGTAAAAAAACGAAAAAATCGACTACGAATCAAATAAATTTTATATGTTCATGGTTTTGAGTTTTCAACCTATAGTAAGGATAACAGATAACAAGGTCTATAAAAAAATATAATGCATTTTCAATGGTATTTTATACTTGCTAATAAGATTTATTATTGATAAAACGATCAACATCCAAATAAGACATAAACTTGCCAATATATGATACAAAAGCAAAGTAAAAGGTATTAAATACGTAGTAAGAAAATATAATACATATAACACAATTATTTTTTTCATTATCCACAAATTATATAACTGTTAAAAGAACTAATAAAAGAGATATTAAGAACCAATATGTATACATATATCGATTTAAACGTTTTATGAATAACTATATGTGGTTATAGATATGATTTTGGTTGTTCTTAACAAATGATGAATTAAAATATATACGAATATGATAGAAAGTGTGCTGAAAGAAAATAAAGTCATATCAAAGCGTGTTGTCCAGTACAAATTACGACATCGCAAATCATTTCTGCGATGTGCATTTAATATCAAAATGTGTAACTCTTTTTATAAGATATAATGTGATTGAAAAAAAATTACCATATTTGATAGAAAAGCCATATATATATTAAGCAACCCCAGTCCAGTATAAATTAATGCAGCTAGACACAATATTCAGTAATTTCTCATATTTTAAGGTAAGTACAATACTATTGTAATTATAAATTACAAGAGATACAGGATTATTAACGCTTTCTACCTCCCTTCTGTATTGGATAAATTCTTATACATTACTAGAATGGAAAAAGCAAATTATATTGTTTTGATGTGCTCAAAATTATATAATAGAAAGCAATTTTACAGTAGCTATATAATAGCATGAATTTTCGAGGCAAGTAGTAGTATCATATACTTAACAACATAATGTAATATTTATAAGCGTCTCAATCGTCATTACTCATATAAAAAATATATAATTTTCCGAATAAATCTGAAGATAAAATACAGAAAAATTATGGATTCTATGCTTTGCCCGTCCATTATGAATGCACAAAATGTTATTTATGCAATAATTTAATTAAGTATAATTATAAGCTATTGCTCAACAACACTGCTACCAAGATCAATGATGCCTCTGTTATAGTACATCACCATTTACTTCTGCATAATTATAATAGTATAGAACCATGTGATAATCTAAAAATTAATTTGTTATCTGTTTAAGTAAAAAGATACGTGAAGAAAAAAATATAAATTTTCTAGCAATTATAATATGTGCGAATATTAATTTATTATTTTTTTTATCTAAATTTAGCACATTAAAAATTCAATTACTTAATATAACAACAGGTTGCGACAATCAAACTGGATTAATATTATCCTACATGAAGACCAATAAAAAACCGTGTAATCAGCAAAAATTTACTATATAGGCGAACGATGCAATAAACATATATGTGGGCTTACAAATATCATATATATTACATAAATCTAATAATATATTCCGTTATATACAATTTAAATAGCCTCCTTGGGTCGTTTACACTTTTCATCTGCAATAACTTTTGTAATATTGGAAGTAAATAAAGCGAAAGTATAGTAGGCATATCATTTACAGATGTAAATTTTTTTTTATTACATTCGCATCTTTTCAATGTTCAAAGAAATATTCAATTGCATCAATGTAAATAAGATTAGTTAAACCAGATTTCGAAGTGATTTGACGCATAGGTTACATGTATAATATACAGAGCTTATTGATTTTAAAGTTTTTATATAGATGTATCACAATCAGTATAATTTAAATGAGTAATTATGCCATTTTGTTTTCAGTTGCTAATATTTTATACATTAATTATTACCATAACTTCTTGCGCATATTTTCTGTAAAAAAGCCAGAAAGATTGCTTTTTTCCCTTTGTTTATAATTATATTTAGTAATAAAAAAACTAGAATCAAAATTCAATACAAGAATTTTTTTCAAAATTATATAGTTTTTATCTGAAAAACTGTTCTATTACTATACAAAAATGGTACTTATCTTTCAAAATTTTAAATATGTATAATGTGATCCCATGTTTTTTTATTATTTCTATTTCCATTATTTTTTGTGCTAAGAGCACTTAAAAATTTCAAAGTATTTATACAAATTTGATAAATAGAAGATAAATTTATGTGAATATTTGCATATACGTAACCATCACACAATTTATACCGCCTAAATAAAACTATAAACTATACCATAATTTACATTACAGAATTTCATAAAAAGACTGCAGTCAAATTATAAACTATACTGTAATTACATTGCAGAATTTTTATATATAAAGCAATTATATAATAGAATCTTGCAAAATCTGCATACTAAAATGCCTTTCTATGTTATCGTAGCATTTATATGCGACAATTGTACAATCTTTGTTATTAAATATTACATATTTTAAGTTATAATTAATTTTTCTGCATTTATACAACTATGATACTTTATATATTCATGAAAGTAACATATTTGAACTTAAAGTATTACGGAACCTAAAAATTTATATTTTAATTTTATGATTTTATGAGCTATTTGTTGATATTTTAAACATAAAATTTTTATTGTATTTTAATACGACATACAATGCTTTTAAATGAAATAATATAATATCAAAAAATTTCTATACAAAACTAATTGCAAAATATTATGATATTTCTAGAATGTAAGAGTTCAGATATACATTAAAGCATAAAATTTAAACGATCTAAACTTACATATACGTTTATATAGTCTGATTCTAGCGCATATAATTATATTAATTTCATAAAAACATAAACCATAGATTAAATTCATAATAAATTTACTTTGACCATATGTGGATTTTTATATTCTACACTACCAAAACAACTTCTCAGTTTTGACTTAATTCTTTTATAGTTATATTCTAATAGAATACTATACTCTATTTATAATTATAAACAAAAGAGTTGTGCCATAGGGTAATACAAAAATAAACTTAAAACTAAAATATGCGCTGTAAATATGTGTATAAAATAAAATTTATGGCTATCTGAGTGCGGATTTATATCGTAAAATTACTTTAAAAAAATTTTTGTACGATGTCTACATGTAAAATTAGAAACTGTATAAAAAATAGAAGTCGGCATGCATAAGTTAGAGAATCATATATGTATCATAAATTACACATATATTTGATCTATAAAATTATTAGCTAAATTGATATTTTATATTTTTAAACAGCAAAGGCTTGATTTTACGTGTAATATAACTTTTTTGTAGAAGTTATATATCTTTTTACAAAAGAACAAGCATTCGAAAACACCATGATTATGGTAAAAATTTTATGTTTATATTTAAAAAATTGATTGTATTGTTCTATATATAACGGAAATTTATATTTTTATTTATTTAATTTTCCACTATGTCTTTCTACCATTTATTCTTACATTCTAGCTAATTGAATTATAGCAGAAATCTCTAGAATAATACTATGGATTTGACATGATCTATAAATAAAATAATTTTTAGATAAATTAGAAATAATATGCTATCTATTTACTATAAAGATATTATTTTTTTTTGGGGTGAAAATTATACTATTCATCTATAAAATCAACACTTTAAGAAATCAAGAAAGTCCTTTTAGTTTTAAGCTTCTCCCCTACACCCCAACAAAACATATTTTATTTGCAGAATTATTGAAATGATCACAATATATGTTTGATTAATTTAGTATTTTAATTTAGTGCATTCTTTTGTAAAAAAAATCACATTTATACGCGGATATGTGCCATAAATCGTTTATTTTCTATTTAGAATCAACTATTTTTGTGGATAATTATTCTAGATTATAGTTAATTCGTATTTTTAATAAAAAAAAGTCTCTTTTGAAATAGCCACATATGTAATTCTGAAAAAAAGGCGTCTTTTCTAAATTCATTGCATTATTCAAATTTTACAATTATTAACTGCACATTGATTATTTTAGAAAATTTAATATTCTATTAAACAATTAATATTGCTGTTAAAATGCAACAGAAAACATGTTTCATGTCTTTAAATAGTAAAATTTTAGTGTTTTGGCAAATAACACAAATTTTATGACTTTGGTTTGCAGAAATACTTCTTTTGGCTTATTACCATTTGATATAACATATAAGTATTGAATCTCTCATATGTTTAATTTTAATACTTTATAAATTCATATATGTAAACTAATTTTTAAGAATCTATGAAATATATCAGATTTATGTAAATTAAAATGATTTTATATACAAATATTTTATTTTTAATTGGTATATTATGAAATTTCATTATAAATAAAACAAATATCCATTATCTATTTTTTTAAATATTCAAATTCTCTTGATTAACTCAAATTTAATCGCTCAAATATCTATTTTAATAAATATTTAAGCACAATGATTTATTTTTATATTAAACATAACACCTCTACACAATATAGCTGTGTTGATATTAAATTTACAAATTTATTTTTATTTTGGTAATATATATTTTTATCATTTACAGCGACGTACAAGAGTCATGTGCGCAATTCAATATGTATATCATCAGTTCTTTTTTATAAAGAAAAACACATGAAAATCAATCTAAATATACTTTCTTGAAGTCGCAATTATAATTAACATCTAGTTCTAAATCATAACGATCATAGATGGTGTTTGAATTCCATTTCTTGTAACATTCGAAATGAAGAATATTTCACAAGAGTATCTGCATTCGTTTTCTTAGTTTGAGTAAAATCTATTACTATTTTTTGTTTCTATTATTAAAACTTACGTTCGAATTTTTTGTAATTCATTAAACTTGGACATTATTATCTACTTATTTGTATTTCTTTATTATAGGTGCAGTTCGACGATGAATATACTTCCTGTGTTTAAATATTATTGTTTACGAATACTATTATTCTCTTCTGATGACCATTTTTGACTATCTTCGTTTATAATATTTACCAGAACGACCTAAATATTGATTTTCGGTTTTATATATCTGTTTCATATTACTGAATATGTAAAGTGAATCAAGAAGGTATCACAATAAATTATTTGGATTATCCATATAAAATTTTTTATGTTTACAACACTTTTTTAGGATATTTAACAATTATTTCACACTTTATGCTATTGGATACATTCAGATCTGAGTTGCATCCCAGTGCTTTCGTCTAATTCGTATTATTATCACAAATAAAATATATATCACGTGCGTATTATTACTTAAATAGTGTTTAATACATATTTGCAACTTTATTCTTGAAACTTTTTTTATTTACAATAAGAATCATATTATACCACATCGATGTTATAAAGCATAGATTTCTACTATATATCCTTTACAATCATTAACTGATATACATAAAGCGTGAATTTTGGGAATTAGACCATTAGTTTACTGATCAGTATTATTAGTCGAGATCATTTCTTGATTATAAGTCGACAAATAGGAGCTATTTTTTCGTCAATTGTATTTCTGATTTATATTCATAGATTTTTTTGTTTTTTACGCACAATATGCTCCGATGGATTTACGTTTTATATCAAAACATTTAAGAATATAATATTGGAATTAAAGTAGATTACATTATTTTAATTATTTTCAAATCTACGAACCCACAACATCAACAAAAACATCACTTTATATCTTTCAAACCCAGAATTTGTGAAATTTTTTCATAACACGGGAAATCTTTAGATTCAACACCTTTGTTTTATAGATTTTTATAATTGCATAAAATTCAAACAAACTTGTTTTTATAAAATTTTACAAGAGAAAACAACAAAAAATTCACCAAAACAAATTATTTTCACTGATTACATATTGTTTGTTTTTTTTAATTATACTATATATATTTTTGTATCGCCCGATAGTCTAATCTATGATTTTTAATGCAACAACGGGATGAAAGTTTTATATGCTACTAAAGTGACGCCGCTCCAAATCAATTATTAGTTTAAGTGTAACTTTTCACATCTCAAATGAATTGGTGCAATAAGGATTTTTTATCTCTAAAAAGATCACCAATTTGTTTAATTTAATTCACAAAAAAAATGATCCCTTAACTAAACACTATATGAATTGAATGTACAGCAATTTTATGTCCGATTTTCCTATTGTAAATAAGTTTACAATAGGTATTTTTATTTTGGAGCTTCTAATTAATCCATATTTTTCTGTCACATAATAATTTTTTTTAATCTAATGGACTCAATAAAATTCAAATCATTTTTTTTGCCTATATTTCTATTTTTTTGACAAACTAATAATTTATTCCGGCTTGAATAACTATTTGACTTTAGTTTAAAAAAATTTATACATTTCAAAATATGCTTCGTTTCTAGTTTCCAAAATTTAAATTTTAATGTCATTAGATCACATAAGATTCTATATATTTAAATTATCGCTTTATATAAGTATATAAATACAAATTATAATAGCTAAAAACTCTAATATTAAAAATAGAAAATGATTTGATTCTTAGAGATAAAATTCTGATATATATCGATTTTATATTAAGTTAAATAAACAATAAAATATTTAATGCAGAAACATCCTTGTATATATCGATTTAATATCCAAGTATTATAGACAAGAATCTATTTAATACGGAAAAATTCTTGCATATTTCAATTTTATATGTAGGTTTTATGAACAGCATATCATTAGATGCAGAAATATTCTTATATATATAAGTTTTATAATTAATATTTGTAAAAAAGCATTATGTCACAAGTATAAGTAACTCAAATATTGCCATATGGCTTAAATCATCATATATATTGATTCACATATATAAATAATTTATAATTTGCCAAATATTCTAATCTGAAAAAAATTTTGAAAATTAAAATTGTTAACATTCCTAATTATTAATTTTATTATATCTATAAAAAACATCATTTCTTAGTTATATCATTCTAAATTAGGTCATGTTAAACATAATAAAATCATGAAAGGGCACTGTAAAAGTTAAGAATTTTGAATTGGTTTGCTTTTTACATAAAAACACTAAGTATTTTTTGTAGGAATTTATGGTTTTTAGATCATGTATAGTAAAATACATACGTTTATGAAACAGCATGATTAAATTTTTCTATTAAAAAGGTATAAATTCAACAATAGACGATGAAAATCTAATTATTTTATCTAATAAAAATTAAAACTAGACATCTATTTTGTTTATTGTTTTATGTGATTTCATATTGCATAAATTCGAGAATTTATATCTTTACTTCTAAATTTAAGATTGTACCTTATTTCGCACTTCATTTATATTTAATGATTTAAATTCTTTAAGAAGTTATAAAATCAAAAATATATATGTTCATTTCTCCCAATTATGCTAGATTTACTTTTCAATCGTGATTACTGCATTTCCAGAAACTATAAGAAAATGTTCATTATGAAACTATAACAACGGAAAAAAAGTTAATTATGTTTAAAATACAGATAGCGGAATAGGATAAAAACATTTTCATTAAAGTTTTTCAAACAAAAGAAATGTGTTTCTATGGTAATCTGAAGGAAAAAAAACTTACGATGCATAATCCATGACCAAAAGTCTTATTTGAATTGCTAGAAAATTTTTATGGGTTTTTCATGTCATAATATAGTGAATAGTGTTATCCTTTTTTTATTTATATAAGTTGATTTTCATGTTTTAACCATATAAATGATATAATTTTGTAATTTTTCAATGACCTGACTAAATTTTTATATAAAAAAATAGATGTTTTTTTCCGAAATCAACACATTTATCTTATAAATTATATATGAAAAAAATGTTTTGAATACTTTTCGCCCTTAACATCTAAATTGTAGCACCTTATTACTAATGGTATGCAAAAAAAAAGAATATATTATACGAAAAAAATATTTATTACAAAATTTTGATCTTTTTTTATTATGACAGTATTTTTAAAACTTTTTATCCATCTTCTTTAAATTTGAAATCTATAACAAATATAGAATGTTCTATGAAAATCTTTCTTAAATCCAATTCAATATATAAATTACTTATCAAATCATTGTAAATATTTATAAATGTGCAAATCTTGTATATTGTTATAGTATAAAATTACATAAAAACATGCAATTGCTAACTTTATAACGTAAAAAACAGTTTTTTCGATTTGATAAATAAATTAAAATACATACAGTGTCTCCTTTGATAATCGATAAATTGACAAGAAGAAATACTATGAAAAGCTTCTGGTGTTGGCTTATAAATTAAAATAGAAAAAGTTCAGGTTAAAGAAAAAAGCAATATATATAAATTTATTTTATTTTCTATTTCATCCTATGAAGCACCCTCAAATTAATTGAAAATCAATCTCTATGCTTCATTCTTATTACTCAACAGACTATTATTTATGATTTATCAAGTGTAGAACACATAAATTCGGCTAACAATCACAACATTTGATTTAAACTTCATACTCGAATACTAATATTAAAAAAACATTGAAGAAACGCTAATTACACATGATACATGATATAAACTGCATCGAGACCTTGACATACTCTTTTTGTAGTATCACAGTCACCTATCATCAATTATATTTCTTCATGTATTAACTTCGAATTTACACTATTACACATTCATATTGTAAACAAGACAATCCCCACAATTTATATTGTTAACAGAAATACTTTACCACCTTTATTCTTTCACAATCATTATCAGGAATATCAAAAAGTGTTTTTTAAACATCTTTTATACAAAAAATTTGTATACAACGCAAATTATTTTAAAAACTAGCAGTATATATTTTTCTCATCTATTATCTTTTATTTACATGCTTCACCTATATAAAACAATTTTTTTGAAAATCTTTTATCATACCCAACACATTCATATTCAAATCATCTTATGCAGCTTAAATGTTATACACACAGTCTATCTTGCATCCTATCTCAAAGAAAATGTGAATAGCCAAAAAACCATTCTATATTCTAAAAATCCCAAATTGTAATATAATATGTGGAAAGAAACGTTGCTTTATCCATACCATACTGCCAGCTAATTACATTCTTCACATCAGAAAAAAAGTCTGATTTCTATTGATAATTACAAAAAATCATTCATAAATCCAATATAATGTCATGATTTCGTCCGCTTAAGATTATTTCCAAAGGATTGCATTGCATCTTTAGCTGTGTTGTAATCACCTTTCCAACTTAGCTTACTATTGTCTCATATTGACTAAATTTGGGTCGATGAAAAATTCCATAATAGTAAGACATGATATAAATATCTAAAATCAATCTTTTATGTGTCTTTGAATATCCCATAAAGTTCCATATTAAAAAAAATATGAATAAAAATTTTCTATTTTAACTAGTTATTTATATGCATCAAAATTTGTAAGCACAATGGAAGTGCACTACCTTGCAGCCAGAAATATATTTTAGTTTATATTAAATCATATAAAAGGATAATGATGTAAAAAAAACTAGAAAATATATGTATATTACACATTTTACTTATTTTTCAAAGCATTTTGTTAAATTCGAATCTATTATGTAATTTATAAAATTTGAATAGATAAATTAAAATTTAAACACTTGGATCTGTTTTGACAAATGAAAAAAATTACAAAAAATGTATGATAGAGATAAAATAACAAAGATAAAGGTTAAATTGTAACATAATAGAGCAAAAAAAGTAAAAAAGCGAGATTTAAAATATAACACACAAAATACCACCGTTCTTATAAAGTAAAAAGGCTGATGTAACATCATAGATATTAAACGGTATTAAATACTAAATTTAGAATGTACATGCGTATGCATGATTATTTACTGCATAAAAAACGAAAAAATAGGCAAATAAAAATAATTTTGAGGATTTTTTGTTTTCGATCATATTTTACATTAAAACAATCATAAATTATCTATTGTCAACTGCATAAATTTAGGTGTTTTTTATATAAAACATTTATAATTGTATAAAAGAGATCAAGATCATAAATTGCTAGGTTGCTAAAATTATATTTTTTTATGTGATATATTAAGAAAATCATCAATTTTGGCTGTTTAAGTTTAGAATATAAGAATACATAAAGTTTAGTTAAAATATGTTCTTTTATTCTATAAAATATCATTTTATTATAAAAGATTATATTTATATTAAGGTTCAATCTTATATATAATTACGAAATTTTCTTTTTATTTTATTTACTGCTTGATTGTAAGAAAATAATTACATCTTAGCCTTTTTTAGTCAAATTTATAAATATATTTGAAATTTTTTTATTAATATATTATTACTGACTTGTGTAATAAAATTGTTCTAATTTTTCTAATAAATATCAACTATGCATTATAGTATCTTTCATTAGCTCTAAAGACAAAATCAATCGCTTGGTTTGAACTCAGAATAATAAGAAGAAAGTACAATTAATGCGGGTAAAAAATTCGATAACTGACGTTGCAACAATTTAAAACACTAATATTCAAAAAATTGTTGCATGGTCTGTTTTTTTTTCATTTCTGAACATCTATACAAAGAAATCTCATATTACAAAATAAATAAAATCATATTATTCTCTAGGGAGTAATGGATTAAAGGTAAATATATAACTTATAAAAAATAAATCTGCAATTATCATCTCAGCTTTTCACGAACACAAAGATGAAAGATATAAAATTATAGTCTGGTTTTTGATGTCGATCAAATCCAAGAAACATACACTATATATAAAAATTCCCTCAACATAAAAGATTATGCTCTTATAAAATACTACTAACTGAAATGCACATTTTACTTAAAAAATCACAAATCCGAGCCCAAGAATAGAAACATATTTTCGTATATTTCCAAGGTTAATCACGTCTGTTATATTATTTACATGGTCAAATACAAAAATCTGGTTTTAAAACCAAAATTTCTTGCCGTTTAAGCTATAAAATATATAAGGTTAAACGTATTAAAAACAAAATATGAATAAAAAATTATAGAAATATTATTAAATTTTTCTTTACAGCTGAAGTCAACAATCATAAAGAAATCGGTATAATTACATTGATTTCTGCATAAATTTATAGGTTTTAACATGAAGGTATATCTATTTTGAACACACAGACTAATTTTTGTAAAAATAACGGATAAATAAAAAATCAAGTTAGATTTAAATTATCGCAAATTGAGTTGTTTTAATATATAATTACAACGCGAATTTCGTAGGAAACAGTTTGACTATTCTAAAAAATGAAAAATATAGTATAAAATAAGTTCTTGTGTCGTTTTTTTAGCTTTATAGCATACTGTAATAAAGTATATACATATCAATATACGAAATTTTGTAATAAAAGTATTCTATATTCATATTGACAAACAATTTTTTTTATTTTAGTTCACTACGTATGCTTTAGATCAAGAAATATACAACAAATCGAGACTATATAATTAAAAACCTGGTACATAATATGGAATGTAATTTTTGGCAATTTATATACCATACAAATATATTTAATATTATATTTACAATTACATATGCACAATAAATTAGTATCATAATCTTTAATTTATAGATTTTTACACAAGAAATGCATAATCACATAAATAAAAATGCTGATGTTTTTATAAGATTTTTGCAATGTAGTAGATTTTTATTAAAACTTCAATTTCACGTTAACTATATATGTTGGAGACATTTTGATTCATTTTTCTGACGATTAAAATGAAAGCCACAAAACTATCTAAACAATATACCACAAAATAAATTACATAGAAAAACCCTTCTTACAGTAATATGAAACACAAATACATCATAATATTAGATATTTTCGGTTCGATTATTTCACTACATCTCATTTTATTTTCTTTTTTCTCATATGAGAAAATAATATTTTGCCATAATTCTGATTCTTAATAGAAAAATAATATCTGCTCAATAATTCATTCCATTAAATACATTTAAAAAGCTGAATTTTTTAATTATGTCGATTTTATTGGGGGTAAATTATTTTATATAACTTTATTGTCATTCAATAAAAACTGTCATTTATTTGTCATATCAAAAATAATTTCCATGTTTTTAAATTTTAAATTGTAAATAAAAATAGGATGAATGAATCTAAACCGTTTGATGGGCCCATAAAAATCATATTATTTCTTCAATTAGTCTCGGATTTTTTTGCTGTTTTATATATGCATAATTGGCACATATCAAACGAAAATGAAAATAATGGAAAAATATAGTATATAAATATGTGTAAAATATAGCTTTATAAATATAAAAAAAACCGGGAATTCAAAGATTTAGCTTGTTTCCGCAGTGTATATATATGTTGAATACAACGTGAACTCCATTGTGCTATTCTTATGACTAATTCTAAAAAAAATTTCACGTATGACTTAAAAATTTCCATGATATTATAGTTATCGAGGATATGTCTGCAGTAAGATTTCTTTATATATTTTTTAAAATGCTTGATCTTTCTCTTTTTTATAAAAAAAAGTAATTAGTTCATAGTATTAGACAGATTGCTATTTAGAACCTGCATGTGTATTCGTGCAATATTTTGCATACTAATTCCAATATTCAATTATATTTATGATTATACAATAAATTTTAAATTTTATTAGTATGTTATCGTAAAATAATCATAAAAAAATATAACAGGGGCGGATCATGAATATTCAAAATTTGTTCACCATAAAGTAATTTGCTGTACTATTACTTTATAAAATAATTTTCTTCGATCGATGTGCAGGTATGCTTTATTTTAAATTCTAATGGTAAACCACTATCTTATACTTATATACCGGTATAAATATATTTCTTATGCCATATAAAATGTATTTTATAGTATAATATTTGCTCATGTGTCAATTTTAGTTCTATTCACATTAATAATTTTATATATATTTTTTGCGTTTCTATTTGTTGAAAAAATATACGAACCACACTTTCTGTGCACTAAAAAGAAATCAAACCTCGATTCTAGAGTTAGTTAGACATTATAAATGCAAAAACAATATTATTATTATTAAGTTTATATCGTTTTCTTTCAGTTTATATAAAACTTTGGTTATATATAATTTATTCTATCTACTGCTTTATATCTTTTTTCATGGCTTAGTTATGTTACTTTAAATCATATTAATGTAAATTTTCTATTTCCATATTTTTTGGTCATCATATATGTGGTTAACGAATAGGGCATTAATTGTAAATTATATATGATGTGTAGATTAAAGGTGGTCTTTAAATATTTTTACAATAGAAAATGACATATGATCTAAAAACTTAACATTGTCCTAAACATATCTAATATTCACAGTAGTTTTCCGTTAATATTAGTTTTATAAACTTGACAATGAACTTCTCATATATATTCATTTACTTATTTGCCGGTAATTTAAAACATATTTCAGTGGCTAGTATTGAATTTTCTTTGATCAAGCATCTATTTTAAATCGAAAAAATATTTTGCAATCTATAAATGAAGAACAGTAAAAATAACAGAATGTCATCTAAAACTTAAGTTTTACAAAATTCGTTATGAATAATATGTATGGATTTTGAGATCCTTTCCTTAAAATACCAGATTCAAGAGTATTAAAAATATAACCAATATCATATATTAATCTCTTGATTTGGTTAATAAGAGTTAATATGTAGAAAAAATTGCAACTAAACCTTTTTTCTATCTAAGGTGTGAAAAATCCCGTTGATTCTATAGTTAAAATCATTAAGATGGCATATTAGTGTATTAACACCCTATAATATATTTTTCATGCCTTGATCTTTCTTCAGCCCTCAACTAAACTAATTCAATCGAATAAATTTTACATTAAAAAATTCACATATGCGTATATGAGCCGAATGAAAATCGAGTAAAGTTTGATATAAATTGATATACATCTTATATATTTAAATCTTAGTTTCAAATTCACTTCATCGCATATGAATAGGTAGATCTATCTTATATATAAGCGGATTAATAAATTTTAAAAATATTAAATTTCTTTTAAAATATGACTTACAAGAGGCAGTATCTATATCAAGTGGGCATATTTATTACAAAATACTTTATTAATTTTTATTATGTTCTATTATAAATTTATTTTCTTTTCAATGGGAAATTTAATGGTTTGTTTTCGTATAATGGCATCTTGAATATGCAATTTTTACTTTCTAAATAATATTTATTGCCTTTTTCATAGAAAGTTCAAAAATTTTACAAGTAATATGCCATTAAAATATTTAATCCAATAATTTATTTATAAAATTCTTTTATTATATGGATCAAAGTTAATTTTAAATAGATAAACAAAATGATTTCAATAACAATATTCTCAATCATAAGTTATTGCTATATGTATAATTTTTATAAAAACATTTCTTATCGTATTTTGACGTACATTTATATGGAAAAGGAAGCATTTAATATTCGGATCTAAAATTTTTTCTGGAATAGGATAGACTATTTAATTCTTTAGTGCAATCATAGACAAAAATATAAACCCTTGTCTATTCTAATTTGTCACCTGGAATTTATTTAAATTTTTTTAATATTCAGTTCTAAGTTTAATAATTTAATACGTATCCAAATATTTCTATTAAAACGAAATTAAGGATAAAAATTGAATTTTACATAGTTTTGACACTGGACACTGACAATTTTTATTCTGTCGTAATTATTATCTAAAAATAGTCGTTAAATGAATATATCCTAAAATAGATTGGATTAACAGAAATCATACCGTTCGATCACCTATTACAAATCAAATTTTATTAATTTAAGGTCAACAAAAAAACACATGTATATGGCGCGTTTATCGATATGTTTTTTTATTTAATATTAGAAGAATTTTTCAATTGTGATTATTTAAAGATAGCTACATGAATTTCAACTTTTATTATACTCAGAATTACCCGATCTTTTAATTTCGCCGTTTATATCATGCAGTGGGTATTCATAAGCTTTATTTATGATTGTTATTGTGCGACTCGTCTTTCTGTTATGATGTAAAAAATCTGGATATTAATTTATGAACAATTCTAAAATGTTGTATTCTTTCATTCCTAATCTTCTAATCTGTCTGTATATACGTAACCTTACTAATACTCCCCAAATAGCATTTTTTGTGTAGCTTTAGTTCTTTTTGACACAAATTAAGCTAAACCTAAGCCAATTTTTATACTCGATACTTCAAAAGTTGCGAGCTAAGTATGATATCCAAACTCTTATTATGATATAACAGTAATTTATAGTTGATTGTTGTCTAATTTCTGAAAAACATACTCTATTTTCCAAGTTTTCTTAGGATCATTGCAGTGATGTCTGCTTATTATTTCTGTTTCTATCATTTTATCTGTTTGGTTTTATTTTCAAAATATTTTATGATTGCAATCGTTGTAAAAAGGGATTAGAAATATAAATTTATAAATATAAGCGATTTTTGGGAACTTTTAAATTTATATGACCGTTTATAATTTTTACTGCTGTATTTGTATAAATTTAACATTTATATACATTACTTATATTATACACATTCTAGCTATTTCACGAAGCGATTTAAAACATTTATCAACTCAGTATCCTATTGAGACAACGTAACTTATATCTATGAATTAAAATTCTAATTCTAGAAAAAAATATAAAGATTTCTTATCAGTGTTTAAATATAAAAATTTTCAATTTTTTGGATTAATCCAAATATTCAGTATATTTTATTCGCTGTCATAGTATCAAAAATATTCATATAATGCGAAAATTAATTTATTATATTATTTTATAATATATTAGAACTTTTCGGCAGACTTATAATTATATATGTGTTCCATTCTATTTCAGTTGTTTATTCTTCTTCTTTAGACTTATAAAAGTTAGGTTTTAAAATGGATTCGTCTAAATTTTAACTCGATTTATATGTAAAAGAAACAAGATACTGTAAACATTTTGATTCCTCATTATTAACTCATAATAAAGACGCGTGTATATAAACTCTATATATTAAGCATATATTATACGTTTGCTGTATGTGAGTACTGAACAGAAACCAATTTTTTGTGAATTTTCTATTTAACGTTATTTTAAAACAAACTGCTGACTATAAGATGTCCTTTGCGCAGTATTTATAAAAACCTAATATAAATATCCCTCATACAATAATATTAAAAAACAGCTTGAAATATTATTTTTTAATCAAAATAAATTGTTTAAGATCGCGAATCATTTGGCTGTAATACTATTTGATTTCACTAGAATAAATTATGTGTCTTTATTTATGGAAATCTATTATTGATAGACCAGATGCAATCGAACACTAAAAATGCAGTCTAACGCTGATATTATTATTAAGACATGAAAAAAGAATGTATTATGTTATTCAATCATACGCAAAATAAATCATTGTAAAAATCAATGCAAATTTTGTAAAAAAAGCCAAATTTTTTTTTACTGATATATTTGAGGCATGGCTTATAAATCTAGAGATTTATAAATATTAGATAGAACAAGATTGGATTAATGGCATTTTATATCTTAAAAATACAAAGAAATCTGGATTAATACCATAAAAAGATTGTTAAAATATCTTAAAATAACATGTTAGTAAATTTTACGATTATCATATGAAATTTTGTTCTGCAGTGGATCTATGCTAGCATGTAAGTTGTGTCCTTGAGTATTATAATAAGCTTGGAACTATGATTATGCTTAAAAAATTATCTGTAAAATATAATATTAAAATATTTATTCTAAAATTATACATGAAGACCAAATCTATATATACATTTGTGTTGAATGCTTATTTATGGTTTTCCTGGTTAGATAATACAGTGAAATAAGACATTAGATTTTATGTTATAGATTAAAATATACCTACATCTTTTGATAGATTCCGTTTATTTTTATAAATATAATGCACTGAATAATCAATTTTTTTCAATATTTTCGTATTTATTGATAGATTTAATACATAAGAATAATGAAGTATCACGAATTCTAATAAAAAAAACATACCTAGATAACTATTTAATCAAAACAATTGCCTATTATATAAATGATGCTACTAAATACATATTTTTTTGCCAAAACACAAAAAATACTGGCTCATTTGTAGAAATTCATAAGAACTTTAGATCTATTTGATTTATTCTACATATAAAATATTAAAAAAAATAAATGCTGATATATGTTCCGTATGCCTTTAAACATATATTATATCATGAATTATTTTAAGATACAAAAGAATTATTGTCTTTTTCACTAAAAAGGTTGCAAATCGATAAATTTTCAGACTATAAAATTTGTAATTTGCATGTTTATATCTTTTTTGTTTTATTTTATCTTATCGAATTCAATTTAAATAGATTTAAAATTTTTACTTGGTTTAAGTTTATTTATTGTAATTTTAACGTGTATTAGAATTCTATTTTCACATTAAAAACTATGCATCATATACACCTTAATAAAAGGAAACTTAGAAACCGTTTCTTTTTTACAGGTAAGATTTTTCAAAAAATATCTTATAATACAAATAATTGCTATTTTATGCAATTTATCTTTTTTTAGTCTCATTTAGTCAATCATATGAATAAATATGAAATTTCACATGTTAAATAAAAATTTAAAATGAATCTACAAAATAATAAATGTTTCTATAAGTAATATATGCGAATTATGTGAATTTTTCCCCAGCATATAAGTTTCCCATTTTTTTATTATAGCCAAAATTATAATAATTGATCTATTTCCATATTTTATATTGCACTTCGAATATTAAAAATAAAACAAAACTTACTAACAATAGCAATAAATAATAAGTTTTAATTTCAAAAAATTAGGTCGGCTTTATTTGTAATAATTTTATTGGCATTATAATTTTCATTATATAAATAATTTTTATTGCGATTATAATTATCATTATGTGGAATGGTTTTATTGATAGTAAGATTATGTAAAATGGCTTTATTTAGTAAATATTTAACACCATGGTACCCTTTATATGTCAGAAACAATTTTTCGAGTATATTTATATCGTTTTAAAGTAAGAAAAACTTGTCTTCTTATCCTACTTATTTAAAAGCAGACAATAGTATAGAATAAAAAAATATAAAACAAGCTATTTTATTTTACTGCTGCTTTACTACAGTTAACATATTAATCTTGTTATGCATTCATGCAATAAGCCATCTAATCAATAATTTTTAGCATACATTTTTAAATAATTTCTCGAATTTTTACGTCAAAAATAAATTCCACGATCAATTATATGAAAATTATGTTGTTTATTGACTCTAAAACTTGGAATCACAAATGAAAAATCATAAACACATATCTATCTAGAAATGTATTTTCAGCAATATTTTTTATTTTTTTGAATCGATTCTTGATCTTTTTATCTAGATTAATGATGTTACCATTAAATATGATATGTAATTCTTTCTATATAGATAATGGTTAGATACGAGAAGTTATACATAAATGAACAGAACTTGCTATGAGACTTCAAAATTTCCTTGTTTCTTTGTAATTTTTACAGATTATATTGTGCATTGTTTGTGTTTGATGTTGTTAATGTCGGATTTCGATAATATATAAACTAAAAACCAACACATGATTTATATAATATGTATGTTTAAAGCCAAAAATTTCTCTGCTTAACTTTTTTTATATTAAGTCAAATAAAAAACTATGCAAATATATTTTAAACTTATTATTTTATTCGATTTCAGGATATAATGCTTAGAAATATTCGTTAAATCTTAATAAAAAAGAAACTTTTTTATATTTAATATGCTTGTTTTACTTGCTAATTTTTTAAAGATAGTTTTTAAAGTAAAAAAAAAGATGTAATCTAAATTTTTCATGCGTTATCATTGAATGCAATTCGTCGGGCTAAAATTATTTTAAGGCTGTTAAAATTTTTAAACAATTCCTAAAAATATTACTAAGTATTCTATAAGATATAGGAAAATATATTCTTTATCTTGCATCAAAAATAATACAATATTTTTTTAAATAAAAATACATAACAAAGTTTAAGAATGTTTATCTAATTTATGTTTTTTATATACATTTTTTTGATGATTCATTTATATTTCAAGTTATAGTATAGAAATTAGCAAATCATATACATATACTATACAATATTTTAATCTTGTATTTATAAGTATGCTTAACTATATATTTTCTATGAATGAGAAAAGTTATTTCACTGTTTTTAATTACTGAAAATGTATTTTTTGTTTATTTTTTGCAAATTCTTAGCATGAAAACTATACATATGTTTACTATGTATTTGGTAGTATAAATAGCCTTTAATATAAGTATATCCACATTCTCAAATTATTGTAACTAATAAATATCTTACATAAAATTATGAATTGAATTTATATGAACTATGACTTCGGGTTATTTTTTTTAGGCCGTAAAAACCTTTAAATATTCTAAGAATTCTCTTGATACTAATATAGCTTATTTACAACTACATTAAAGCGCAAAAATAAAAATAATTTACATGAAATAGACACAAACATAACTTCTCAACATATGATCATGCATTTAAATCAAACTTACATACATGTAAATTTTGATATAAATAAGTAAAGACAATTATATTCGAATTATGTCATAATGTATACTACTTTATTTCGTATATTTTATGAGGGTGCATTGTATCTAATGAACAATTAGTGACCTCTAATAATTTATTTATGTGTATTAATAAATGAAAAAAAAATGAGAATAGCATTTGATATAACTATTTCATTATTTTTTATTTTGTTACAACATTTACGGAATTTTTAACAAATTGGAAAATACATAAGTATAAACGGGTGAAAACATTAATTCTATTGTTTCGCACATTCAAAGATATAAGTCTTCAAATGAAAGGCCATTCTAGAGTCAAAAAAAAGGTGTTTAATGCTACTTATCTAAATAGACAAAGAAAGAACAAATAAAATCAATCATTAGAAGAAGAAAGATTTTTAAGTGGGCATTGAATATTATTTTAGAGCTAACAAATAAAATGTACTCTTAAACGTAGAAAATTTGTTTAGAGTCGCTATATTTATTTTGCGGATATCTACTCTACATGTGAACCATTTAATATGTTGATGCAAAACTAAAATTGTTTGGAAATTAGCCTGCTTGATGTGAGAAATTGTAGATATTATAATTTATGATCCCATCTATACAACTATACATGACAATCAATTACATAGAAATTTCGAATATATGTCAATTCAAATATTGAAAGATAAAAATGTTGGTTTTATATAATTTTACATATACTTTGTGAGTGTATATGTATAAACTATAATGTGATCAGTATATTCCTACAAAAAGATTGCATGATTTCGATGCAAATAAAATAGTATTGTAACTCTAAAGCTGATGTAATTCGGTGATGTCAGATTATATAAAGTATAAATAGATAAAATTTCGCCTTGATGGAATGGAATTAGATCATGTATTATTTTATAAGAATCTTTTAGGCATCATTGCAATACATAAAAACCTTCGATCTTTATTAGTGCTTATGATTTTAGATGATTTTCATATATTCATTAAAGTTTTTCGATAAATCTGCCTCAGAGCAATACGAAGACAGAAAATATTGAATGAAATAAAGCTCTATTTTCTAACATATTATTAAAAAAAATATTTAACGTACTATTGTTATATTTAATTTACTCATATAGCATAAGAGTATACTTTCGCTATCATCATAATTATGCAGTCAGGAATTCTTTTTTGATATTTAAAATTTTACATTTAATGTGTATGATATAATTATGTATCATATCGATAAATTAATTATGATTTTTATTTTATTATCAAATTGTAATTTATATTTTCGCAAAGTTAGGTATATGGTGATTTTTCATAATAATAAGTTTAATTCTATTTTTTTAAAGTTGATTAAATACTTCAATTTTCTTTTGTTTTTTTAATATATTATAAGTATATGAACAGCAAATTTTTTTTTCTTTATATGAAAAAGTCAAAAAATTGAGTTTAATGATTTATATAATATGAAATGAAAATATATACGCAATACATAACATAAAATTTCAATAATGATATAATTATTGTACATTAAAACTTATAATTCCTATTAAAAGTATATTTGAAACCTTACAAGATTTAAATCTTTAGCCATATAGTTTCAGACTACTTTCAGCATTCCATGTATGATTTTATATCTGATCAAAATCTTGTTATTTTTTAATACAAAAAAATCTGTATCTACGTAAAAAAAAGGATAAGAACACGTGCTTTTTCTTTATATAACGAGTATGTTTTTTTGGCATCGTAAAAACTGTATGTCAGAGGTAAATCTTTTGTTCAGTGAGGCAGTTAACTGGTGTATGTACTGATTTTTATAGATGGGCGGATGTAAATTGCAGTTTGATGTTTTTAAATGCTGTAGAAGAAGAGTATTTGAAGCCCAAATTATTATCTTCAGTCTTATATTAATGCTATAATTACACAAAAAATATAAAATCACAACATTTTCTTTATTATGGTATATCAAGCGATACAAGAAAGAAAACATACACAAAAAACAGAAAGATATTGCTTTACTTTGAATAGAGTCACAATAAATATCTGAAAAGGGTATAAAACATTTAAATTATAATATGCTGATCAAATTTTGCACAATTTTTAAAATTTAGAAAATGGCGTATAATAAAAAACATAACCCTTTCGATCAGCAGAAATAAAGAAGTGAAAAATATGGGTATTATTATGATAGAACTGAAATTTTAGCTGAATAGCATATCCACTTTTTTAAACTAAGAAAATGATGAAGCAAAACGTGTAGAAGATAATTTAAAACATAAAAGCCAGTTTTATTAATGCTTGAAGATCCAAATAAAGATTTATTTCGCCATAAATCTTGCAATTTAAATGTTAATAGCTCTTTGATCACTCATACTGCATATGATTCATCATATTATCAGAAAATTATATTCCATTTCCAGCATTTTAAATGTGTATTTTTTATATATGGGCTAAGTTTATAGTTCTAATTTATTTTATTCTCGAGCACAATTTCTCGATTCCCGACGCCACGGCGTATTTACACTTTAAGTTATCTTCTCCCCTCTAAATTCTCCAATGCATCACCATCAGTCGAGATCTTCCATTCATATGTTTTCTACAATTACAAGGTTTTCATATATGCCTCATTCAGATTCGTGATATCTAGTTTCTTCATGTACCTTATCGAATATAAACAATAATACATGTTTAAATTTCAAAACAATCAAAAAAGAAGCTTGGGATAAAAATCATGCTATTTATTTTTTGAAAAATAGATTATATGTTCAATGAATATAAGAAATTTTTCAGATATAATATATAACTTTATACATACTTATTTAGAATTTATGAGTTAAGTTTCTTATAAACAATTAGTTCTATTATGACATGGTCACCCCATCGGGAATATTACACAGCTCCTTTTTACATCTTTGACACCTTTCTCTGAAATATCTTCATCGATTGCTCTTCTTCTCTTCAATGTGATGAGTTCAAATGTCTTGCGAAGTGTGATAGCTTATTAAAATGCTTCTACTATGTCACTTTAAACATATAGATATATTTCATATAAAAAATATTGACTTTTTAGAATCGACAATATCATCCGTAAAAGATATTTAGCCTATGTATAATAAATAAAAGCAATTTTTTACTTATTATAGAAATTTTGTATCAGAAAGTGCATCAAAGGCATAAAATGCATGAATGAAGAATTAATTTAAATATAAGCTAATAAGAATGAATATATATATGATAAGCAAATATATATTCCGAGTCATAGTTCTAAAAAAACGAACAAACATATTTTAAAAATCATAAGAAACAGATAAACAAAAAAATAAGAAAAATGAAGCATGTAAAAATATTGAGACACATTCATTCATTCAAAAACATTAATCTATGCTTATTAACTTATTTTCATGATAATACCAATCAAAAATTGATCTATAAATACCACGTATGTTATACATACAAATAATGGTTAATATACATAATTTGTGGATTTTTGAGCTTTTTAAAGCTACTTTGATTAAAGTTTTATTTCATGCATAAATTGAGGATTTTATATTTTTCAATTCCAAAGGTTATTATTTTTATATATATAATCCGATCGGATAAATTCAACACCATTTTTATATTATTTAAAAAATCCGAATAAAATGCAAATTTTTATTAAAAGCCATTTTTAGTGAAATTAAATTGATACAACTTCAATAATTCAGAGTTTAAAATATAAATTTTCAGAAAAGTGCTGATTAGATATTCATACCCTCTATATATAAAATTTACTTTATAATAAAAAACTGATGTGGCGCTGTTAGCTTACACTAATGTCATTTTAATTTTTATAATAATTACTCTAAAAAATTACAGTAATTAACAGTGAGAAATCAGAAATTATTGTAATCATAATGTAGCAAATTCAAATTTCTCGATATATTATGTAATTATTAATAGGGGATATTTACGTTATTTTTGACTTCCTTTTAACGTCGTAACTTTATACGCCTATCTGGTGCATAATTGCATAATTATGCTCTTATGATATTTAAATAAATAATAATAGTTATGCATTTCAAAAAGTTGCATGGCAACTACATAAACTTAGAAATTACTTATTGTATAAACATATAAAATTATTTTAAAGAAAAATAATTTCAAATATTTATGATGAAATCTGGTAAAAATCCATTTATATGGCTCATATTTTTCTTCTAAATTATACATTAAGCATATATTTTCTATTAATGACAAGTAAATTACACATTTTCATCAATGAGTAGACAATAGTATTTCTACCAAATATTTATTGTATATTCATATACACGAAAAATGCGGTAGAAAAATATATACTTGAATTTTTTAAGGCACCTTTTAAAGAATACTTATTTGCAATAATTATAAAATATAAAAAATCTAGACTATTCGCCTTTTCAGTATATAAAATTGTCATTTATGATCGCTTAATCATTTTATAAAACACTTTAAATAATAAAAAATCTTTATGAAAATAGAATGTGATTATATTTTTGATTCACAATATTATATTATACAAACAAAATTGTAAACTATCTTAGATTTATATTCTAACAATTTGAGGATACATGTATTACATTTGAATCACACACACTAAAATTTTCCACATACAATTACACTTTTTAATCAATTTATTGAAATCATCTCAAATTTCCCATTAAAATATTGATATATTCGATCAAGAGGATCTAAAGCGTATATAATTGCTATTATCTATCGTGTTGATTTGATATAAATACTCTTAAATTAATTAAGAAATATAAAAAACATTGAAGTTCTATATGACCAACGATACATATATATATGTTATAATAATAAAAAAAACTATGAGTTAATTAAAGTAGCTATTTAGACGTTGTTTTTGATTTAAATAGTAAAATACTGTTCAATTTTAAATACTTGAGGGTGGCCGAAACTAGGTTGCAACGCATAATATATAAATATATGTTAAGATGTATGATGTTATGTCGAAAAAGCTCTATTGTGTATGTAGAGATGTTTAATTTCAAAAAAAACAATAAAAATATATAAAACAATATAGGCTTGGCTAAAACTTGTTTTACAGGAATTTTTGTATAAAATGAATTGTGTTTGTTATCGAGATATTGTGATTAAACGTGAAAAATGCATAGTCTACATGTTAACTTTTAAATTATATAGATATAATATTTTAAAATGCTAAAACGTGAAATTAATAAACTGAAACATTATTATCTACATATGTCCTTTAAATTTATATATACGTTGAAGTAAAAAAACTTTAGATTGTTATAAAAATATACTATTGATATATTTCGAAATATTTGGTTTAGGCAATAAAATAGCTGGATATGTAATTGTAATAAAGGTTACAAGAAATAAAACTTTCAGTTATAATCGAAAGCTATTGTATTGTTAATTTGTAATGTAAAAAAATTAATTAAAGCATATTGAATATAATTTATATTTACGTGCTTATTAATTTTTTATTTATGGGTCATATTTATAGTCGTAATTTTAGTTTTTGTTCTTTGGCACAGCTTGCTTGATTCTCTGTACGCACAGCGTATTTATACTTTCAGCTTCCTTATCCTCTCCAAAGTCTTCTTCAATACCCTCCTTCTTTCGAGACCTATTAATTCAAGGGTTTTTCTCAATCCCAAGGTGATTATAAATATAATAAATATTTAGTTTTAAATAAATCCTTTATTGTTAATTTATTTTATTTTTGCTGATTTTCATGCTATCGATTTCTATAAAATTTTGTTTTAAAATATAAAAATATGAATAATTAATAATTGATATAAAAAGAAAAAGTTTGCATAAAAACCAAATAAATCAAGCAACTGACATTTTCTTTAACTTTATCGAACAGAAAATTGGACCATAGAAAGTGTTTTACCAACTTATGCCAATAACATAGATATATATTAAAGCTATTTACTGCAAATAACCTTTTTATATATTAAAAATACATTCAGAGTCCTTAAATATAAAAATGAATTAGTTTATAAAAAATAATAATGATAAAATTACATTATAAAGACAAAATACTAGTTTTATAAAGGTCAAAATCAATCATTAAATAAGTATTATTTTTTTCAAATAGTATATTTGATCAAACTTGAATTTATTAAAACTACATTTCCCATAATTTTATTTATAAAAAGAAATAAGAAAGTTATTTAAACCACATATAAAGATGATGAGAGTGTAAATATTTACTATGTATATAATAAATATAAAATTTTTCGATAATTTGATAATTAATATATGAATATAATGAATTGTAGGGAGTTTTAAGTGAATTTAATTTTTTTTACACTTTTTTCGTTTTAATCCAATTTCAATTATTTTAATTTGTTAATATTACAGATAATTAAAATCGAAAACTATGTGCTTTGAAATATGATTAAATTTACATAAAATTATATACATAGTAAATAATACTTTATATTTGGAATATTTAATTATTGTTATTTAATAATTTTCATTCGTATATATTGTAGTATCAACATTTTATGCGATCTAACGTATTTATTGTTGATTATATATAAAATTTTTAGCATTGATGGTTAATTTGAATTTTAGATATTTAATATTATATAAGTAAAACTTCGGAATGATTTAGAGTGCTATAAAACAGATTATATTTTACGCCTTGACATCTTAAAAATCTTTATATTACCCTTAAATTCGCAGAATGATGTCTTCGATAGTTTCTTCTATCCTATTCCTTTTGTTTGTGATTATGTTTAAATTGATAATCAAACTTTTTTATACGAATTTTGTATTTGTAATCACACTAATCTATGTAAAGACGTATGTTACTGTTCGTGTTCCACATTTGCAAATGATTACATTTTTATTTATTAATGATCACATTTTTTAGCCTCTATTCAACATGTACAAGATATCTATTATTTCAGTTCATTTTTCTATTAATGCAATTGTAATTTTATTTTTAATGTAGACAAAGATATTTTGTTTCTCAAAGCAGTAATTTTAAATCGTTTTATTTGTATGTGATCCGTTTTTTGGCCTGTTTGGTTCATTATTTTTTTATAAACAGTCTCTTCTAATCCTTTTTGAAAGTTTAAAATTGATTTTTCTTGCCGTATAAAGTTTATTTATATTAAAAATTCGTTATGTCTCCGTTTATAGTTATAAACAAGCATTTTTTTACATCTAATTGCAATTTATCTACTTTTATCATGATTCTTCGTAGGCTTGACATTTTGAATATTTTAGAGGATAAAGTATTATCTAGAATATGAAATTTAATGCTTTTTGTTTCTTTTTTATACCAACATAATATCTGGCTGCGTAAACAATATATTATATTATTGATCATAAAATTTTTTGATTGATTTGCTTCTTTTAGCATATACGAAACTTCATTTTTGTGTCTTCTAAAATGTTTCATGTCAAATGTTGTAAAGTTACTTTACTTGGTAAAATAGTCGTTTATTAGTGCATCATTTTATTTTTTTACACCTACATATTACCGCTCTTATTTAAATTTACATCATCCGTTCCGAGTATCTTATTATCTGATAATGCATTTTATGAACAAAAAGTCTATAAGATAATCTATTCATAGTTTTATCTACTTAAAGTATAAAATTTATTTTTTTTATCTGCAAATATGTTGATTCTTATACCAGAACTTTTTTTATTCAAACACTTATTTTAAACAAAGGGTTTTGGTTCTAGGTTCAAAACGATTATATAGTAGTTTATGATTAAATTTCATGCTTCTAAAAAATATGTTTAAATTTATACCGTTAAGATTGGTTTTGGTTTTATTTATAATTCTAAAAAAAAATAGATCACAAATCATGCCTAATGTCTTTACTTTAGTGCTGAAAGGCTATCTTACAAAATTCTTTGCTATTAAAGACAATATTTTCTTCTTTTGAATTTTATGTATTCAGCATCCAACACCATTTGTTGCAGTCTATCACCTAAATAAAACAAACCTCATTGTTTTTCGAATTGTAAAGTTTTAAATATTAAGAATGCAGTGTAAAATCCTGTTTAAATGCAAAATTTTGCTTATGTTCATCATGTGTGAAAAAAATTTGAAATAATTTTATATTTAGCAACCAGTTGTTTTATAATAGCATTATATATCACCAAAATGAACATTTTAAAGCTATATAGCATATAAAATTTCTTCAGAATAACAAAAATTGAAGATAACATTTAAACTACTTTGGTTGCACTTTAGTTTTCAGTGATCTGTTTTATTATAATTTAATATCCTATTTAGCAGTGGAAAATATCTAAATTAATGTTTAGAGTTATTATATGAACCGAATAAGGCCTGGCAGAAAAATAAGGATTTAAATTATTTTGTACACAATTTCGTATTGTTATACCAACACATGATGCCCTGATAGATAAATGTAATACAAAATTTGTTTTATTTTAGTCATCCTTTAACAAAATTATTCGTTTACGGTCCCAAAATAAATTAAATATCCTAGCTATTTAATAACCAAACAATAATTCATATCATAAGAAAATATACCAGCATAAATATATTAAGACCTGTTTTATTATCTTTGTATGCTTTAAAAAATATATATAACGTTTTTGATCATATTATAGTTTTTTACAGTTAACCAGTGTATTATTTAAACCATTAAATATATGCTTTTGCATTTGATAGTTTTTCAGTAAATTAATTTTATTTATATGTGTTTTTATGAAAGAATTTTTTTTTGTGTCATATTTAAAGGCCAAAATTTTTAGTTTAATTTTAATTTAAAATTTACCATTTATGACTAAACTGTTCAAGTTTAAAAATTATGGTAAGTATTTTTTTATAATAAATTTAATGCATCTTGATGTCCTAATATTACTTACATATATAAACTATTGTTGATTTTTTTCTTTCTATTTATAAAATTCTTTAAGATGTTTATATTACCAATCTTTACAATTTTAATGAAGTTTAGTTATGCGTTTTTCGCACATATTATGTTAAATTTAATGTGTTTGATACTTTTTTTGTGCATGTATCTTCATTATGATTTTTTCATCAAATATATTCAACTAAGCATAAAATTTTATTCAAAATACAATTTTTCTAAACTATTGAACAAGAAAACATTCTTATCTTTTATTTATCTATGATGTAAATGTTGAGGTTATAATGTGAATTAATATTAATTTGAAATTACATATTAAAATAATTATGCCAGAGCTAACAGAAAAAAATAAATGATATTTTGGTCAAAGATTAAGTTTAGAATTAATCTAAAAATTCTTAATTATCAAATAAAATTGTATAGAACGATTACGGATTTGATTAGCCCTGTATATGTTAATCACGAACTTCATTAATGGTTTATTTGTTTCCAACAGTGTTTTTATATGGATGAATCTAAAAGAATTAGATTGATTTTATTGATAATCCTATAAATTTGAAAATTTTAAAATTTGTAATGGTATAAAGTAGTAGGATAAATATCAATAAAAATAATAATAGTGACATAACTAATAATATATCTATTTTTATTAAAAAAACGGCTGCTATAGGTGCTTATTTCAACGTTAAAACATATCTTTTTGAGCTAAAATCTTAAAATCATTGGCATTATCTTAAAATAAAGTATGTTCTCGTTCGTCATTGATCAGAATATATTGAACTTCTTTCAAAGCTACATTAGAATAACATTTTAAATGTAACATTAGTTCGAAATTTCAAAATGTAAAGATGTACTTTATATACTAATATCTTTATCTTTTCTTTTTCAATTAAAAAAAATCGAAACCTAATTCATAATTATCTCTTTTGATTTCTGGTCTGATTTTTAAATACTAGTTTCATTAAAGAGATATCCATTGTATGGGGCATAAAAATTAAAATTACGGGTCTATAATTTTAAATTGATCTCAATATGTTTTTAACATATCAGGATATAACAAACTATAACATGATAGATAAAATATAATAACCTTTGGGCATTAAATTTATATTGTTTATGATACAATATATATAAGCAACCATAAAAGCCGAATTCAATTTATTATTTTTGTATTATTTATGTTCACGGCTAATTCTATTTAGAATTATAAAAAGTGACTCGACTGATTTTCATAATAATTGAGTCAATAATGATATATTAACTGTCTCTTATAAAAGATGAACATACAATGTCATTATATCATTTTATATTATTATAACTTAAGGCTAAATTTACAGTACAAAAATTCAATCGATTTTGATAATGTTTTTTATACATACAGATGTTTAATGCATAAAAATGTGTCCATATATTCTTTAAGCAGCATAATTGACAAATTCATTAAATATAGACCCATATAGTAAAATACGTCCAATCTGCTAGTCGAACTTAGAAAATCAGCAATGACAGATAGACCTACAGCTAACTTATACAGAAATAAATTGGGCTGAAATTTGATTTAATTGTGTTGAAGTGGTTAACGATACTAAGAAAGAAAATTTACACCACATTTAACTTAGCATTATCGTTGCTTTCATATCTTAAAAGCTGTGTATGAATACAAAGTCGTCTTTTCTGCACAATCGTGAAATACATCATGTTAAATAATTATAAATTTTCCATAATTTGATTCGCAGATATTATAGATATTGTTTCTGGGTTCTTCAATAAATTATTATTCAATTTGGCAAATATAATATTAGACTGACTCTAAGGGATCTGGATAGTATTTATATGCATCAAAATTATATTTTATAAAACCTTTGTAAAAATTGTTAATTTGACTAAAATTAAAGAGTAAAATTATAATTAAATTGAATGAAGCTATTTTTGATTCTGGAGAATATCATTAAAGCAATATTAAAAAGATACACGTATATTCATTAAAAATTTACCATTAATAATTTGAATAAAAAAAAGAAGTAGTTATATATTTGGTTATGTGAATTATTATCTGTTATTAGTGTTTATATTGGTGAATAAACATCTAATATTTCATTTGCAATTATACTATATTCTTACATAGTTAATTATTTTTAAACATTTTCATTGTGGTATATACTGTTCAAACAACGTACTTGATTAATTTAAGTAATTGTTTACATGTGAAGTATGCATTTTGTATATTTTGCTCAAACTGTATATTTATTTTTGTTAGTGCTAGACCTACATTCACATTATGATTTTTTCATGATAAAGATATAGAGTATGTGTAATACCGAATTTCACGTTATCTTTAAAGTCTCATTTATAAAAATAGCTCAGTTGTATAATCCAAGCATGTTTTTTATAAAAATTCAGAAATGTGATAAACATGGCTGACCACATGCTAAGGAGCGCAGATAAGGTTACCGTATTTTAAAAATTAATAATATTTGTTGTTTTATATTTTATATAATGAGATCGTTTTATTTACAAATACACTAGAAAGCTTTCATTTTTGCAATTATCAATCTTTTTTTTTAAAGTTCAAAAAATTTCATGATAATAAAAAATTTTTCTGTGTATTTGCATACTAAAATAGAATTCTCCATGTTTTCAAGGCACTGCAAAATGTATTAGGTGGTTTTCAATATATTAGCTATTATTATTATAGATAAATATGCCAAAAAAACCCAGGTTTATTTTCTAATACAAAAAAATCATATACACATTACAATTTTGCATGAGCAGAATCTATTATATATTTACTAGCTATTTTGATACGCTTCCTATTATTATTTCTTATTCTTTTTACTATGAATTTGTACATTTATACACGAAAACACTGTTCTTTTAGTAGTATTATTTATTATAGATATCGGATTATGCAGAAATTTTCATGTATTTATAATATATCGATTAGTATATTTTTTATGGGAATTTCTTTTATATTGTTAAAGCAAACATTTTATGTCATTTTTTTATATTTGATATATTATTGCACTCTATCCCATCTCTTTGAAATATTCTATATGCATAATCATCTTTGTTTGTATATATAAATGCCGGAATTAATTATTTTCTCTGTGGCTATGCTAACCTTATAATTCCTTATTTCTAGTAAACGGCTTTCGATTTTCATCATGTGATATCTTAATTTTATTACGCTGTAAAATGGCATCAATTCTTTTGTTTTTATGCCCCAGAGTAATATTAATGTTGATTTACTGTCTTTTAATTTTTTTACGGCTCAGTAAATCGAATCGTCAAATAATATAGAATTTTTGCAAAAATTATCTCTTATTTTTGATTTTATGTTTTAAATAAATTATCTGCATAAGCCAGAATAAAAAATTTATTCATGTGAATTTGAATTGTTAAAATAAATTACGTTTTGTTTGTAATTTTATGTAAAAATAGCCCAGATTTATATCAAATTAAGTTATATAGTTATGTGTTTCCCATTCAGAATTTTATAAAATTATGGATGCATATCAATTTTTGCAATTAGTATTAGAATATAAACTCTAGCGTACATAATTATATTTTTTTCACGCAAATTTGAACGCACGAAAAAACAAAATGTGCTATATTTACATTATTTTTTCTTTTTTTTTAGCTGTGATATGACGTCGTTTAATGTATTTATGGAATAATTGGTTATTTCGGCAAACATCGAAAAGCTACATGTGACTTAAGCTTAATTAAATTTTTGCGCAATTTTTTTATTATTACTAATATAACTGTTTCGGAAAATATAATTTTATAATGGTTATAAAATCGTAAATAATATTTTATAATGTCTATTGTATATGTAAGATAAATAATCTATATCACAAAATTCAATATTAGTGATTAATTAAAGGAAAAAATAGCTAAATAATCAAATACTTAAGGCTATAATTGATATCGAATTTTGTTTTGTTGTTTGTATACAAGTTAGCATATGAAGATATTTGTTCATTTATATCATGTAAAATGGGTTATGATTTTTTATCACTACGTAACATATAAAATCAGGAATAAGCATTTTAGTAAATCTTATTTGCGAAAAAAAAAATCTATAAATTTTAAAAGATAATATAAATACTTACATATTCGCATATATATAATATTCAAAATATTTATCAAAAGGGATGTAAAATTGTTTTTCAATGCTATAACTGTTATTCTAAAAAAAGCACGGTCAAAATGCATTCAAACATTTTAAAAATTGTGTCATTATTTCTTTTCTTCGTGTATGCAAAGATTTAAAAATAGATGTGTTTAAAGAAAACAGCAATATTTATATTGTTTTTCAACAAACATACAACATTTGATTTTCTTATATGGATATTGTATCTTTTAAAATATATATTATGGATTTAAAATATATCACATAGAACAAAAGAATAATTTATTATTGTCAAAATTTTAGCTATAAAATATGATGATTCTCTATCTTTTGCTCTTCCTGCTGAGGGTTTTATAAAATAAAAAAAAGCAGACAAAAATGATTCTATATGGCTAATTATAGAGACAAATATGTTTTTTTTTGCAAAAATATTCTGGATTTTTATTTTCTTGGTAATTTAACAAAATATAAAACATTTGATTTCGCAGAACATTTTTAAATTTACAAAAAGTAATATCATAACTTAAATTGAAATATATCAGCATTTCAAAAGCGAGAAGATGCATTTACAACACCTTGATAAAATTGAGAAGCATATTAAAACTTTAATAATACAAGTTATGCAGAATAACTATTTCATTAAAACGTTAATATTATAATATATTTACGGTAAAGAAAATGAATAATTATATTTCTGTTAAGTATTATCTTATTTTACCACACACATCAATATATAAATCTTATTCAAGCTTAAGAATCGTCTTTATTATGAATTTAAATTTCTTTAAGGGTATATTTGATTCTTTGCTTTTTATTTATGATCAAGACAAGCAAAAAATTTAATTTGCTTAAAGGAATAAACTTAGCAATTACTCCATTATAGCTCAATACATTTACAATCATCCTAGATACTTCTTCTCACAAGCCTTTTTTGTGCATTAAATGCTCAATCCTATCACTTGTGTTATGTTTATGCTTGGTTTTATATTCCATACATATTAATATATGACTTACGGTATTTTTTAACAACCCATACCAAGATTCAACGTAAGATATATTCAGTTCTAAATTTGTCTATAAGGAAAGGTTCATTTGTCAATAGATCATAATATATGCTCTTATTTCTAAAAACATTCAAATTATCTATACTCGTTATTCCTTTTTCTATAAATATGATCAATGGTTTATACTTATCGTACAGGAGAATGTCTGGTTGATGATTTACCTGTTAAATATCAGCTTTTATTTTATAATATACATATAAAAAATTAGCATATTACAACTCTGTTTATATGTCTCTTCAAATCTGATATCTTATTAGATACCCAATGAAAAAAAACATTTTGATATATATTAAGAAAATATGCATGCTGTAATTATATTTGCATTTACAAATTATATCGCAATTTTTATATGACAAAAAATGTTAAATGAATTCAATTGTAATAATATTGCAATTTTTCATATTATAATTTTACCGATAAAATATACACTTATAGGTAAAAAAGATTTTTTACTTTGCTTGCATGTATAGAGAATTCAGGATCATCAATTTTTGTGTTTTAAGGTAATAATATCGCAAAGTTTGTTATATATTTTAGAAAAATTTATAGTTTTTAAAGATTTACTCATAGATTTTTTGAACTCATAAACTTATAAAATTCCAATAAGCCCCATAACAAGTCGTACTTTCTACATTTAACATGCATTATTGTCACTTTCTTATTAAGATAAACGCTAAACTGCTGAAGAAAGTGCGTTTTTTCAATCCCATTGCTTTGTATATGGTATATATTTTCTTGGGTTTAAATACTCTATCAGAGAGCTAAGGTGCTTTTTTGTTTACATTTGATTTTTTACGCAAGATATCATTTTTGTGTGGCTCTTGTAAATTATAAAGAAATTTTTCTTGAACTAGCCATGGTCTATTTCTTTTTAGCAGAGTAAAGTCATAATCAATATTATTTTATTCTAATATATACGTCAAAAGTTAGATATGATGATGTACAGGCATCGTTTTGGTCATATATAATCGTATATTTTTTATTCCAACATAAATCATAGTCCAGCTAGTTCCTACACGATTAATACATCTCTAATGGCTTCTAATTTAAAGTACAATTTAAAATCAAATCATAGAATTTAAATGTATAATAAAAAGATTATCTAAACATGCCAAGTTATGTATTCATATTCTATATGTTTTAGGTTGGGTGGCCGGAATATACATTTATAAGACTTTCAAATAAACAAATAGTTAATTTTATGCTTTATTTGTCGTATTTGTTTTTTCAGGCTGTACTAACTATTAACTATACGTTTATGATGTCACTTTACTTAGAGCAGTGTATAATTTTCACAGCTATAAAATATTCAAAATTTACCAGAAAAATAACAAGAAATATGTAAATGATATAGCCGTTGATTTTGATTTATGGGATAAAAACGAATTAAACTTAAATTATAAGTTTGTTTTGAATCGGGATAATTTTGCAAGAATATAAATTGTTCATTATAATTTTTCATGTCAATATTAGAAGCCATTTCATAAATTATGGGGTGTTGATTAGTGGTTTTTTATTTTAATGTCTGAACATTTTGTTTTATTCGGTATCTCATGCTTTGGAATTTTTTTACCCTGTTAAAACTCTGTATTTGATAAAGATGATAACAAATAGGTTCTTTGCAATTTGATTTCGCTGTGCTTACATTTATCTGCCGATTTTTGACATTAACTAAGTCATTTAAGCCTAAACTTCTGATGCGATAATTCTGAAAGCTTTTATTAAGGTTGAGTTACTGCAGTGCGAAATATATAATTTTTTGATTTTTTTTGCTCTGAACATAAATTTTGTTGCTAAAATATTAATTTTTTGATCACGTTTAAAATAGTATTCATTTAATCTCATCTTGATTTTTGCCGTGTGTATCTCGTTTATTTTACCTTTAACTTATTGCAAAACCTCGCATTTTTCTTTGAATTTAATCTTGCATTGAATTTTCTTACCTTTATAAATTCATTTCTAAATTTGTATATGGCTTTCTCATACTTATCTATGTTCAATTTAATATTTAATGTTGATTTCATGTACCGAAATCGTAAATTAATATAATAGCTTTTTCTGATGACTTTTTGATAAGCTAAAAACACACACAGATATATATATATTCACTTGACTATACTATTACTATCCTTGAAAAACTTTTAATAGCTATTTAAAGTTCCTATGATTTTAGTACATCAGACCATCTTGGTTCTTGGAAAGTAAACGACTTCCATTTGTATTGTTCTAGAATGAGCTCAGTGTGTTGTTCGAATCTCTCCGATTCATGCATATTGTTAGAGTTAATACTTATCTTATCTATCATAAATATTGCTTCTCTTTCTCGGATAATTTAAGTTCCATGCGTTGTGTTCATCATTATATTAAATAAAAATATATGTCAATTATTAATTTCACTTACCTTTTTAAAAAATTAAAAAAGCTTATTAGACATAAATAAATTCTATAAACAGTTTCGTAGATTTTTTGGAATCTTTTATGCATCTTAATTTAAATCCTTCAAGCCCAATGATCAATATTAGAGGTTTTTTCCTATTACTTCGTGCGTGACATAAGACATGTTTTATCGTTTTCAAAACATATTTACATTCAATTTACGGATTAAATGTCCGTTTTATGACAATTTTCAGACTGTTTTATTTGAAATCTCTCCTCTTGCATTTTTCTACATTCCTTGTATTTACAGTGGGTAAAAAATATACGAATATTTGATAATCAGATTTTAAATAATTTAAAAGAAAAGTATATTCTAATTCCCATATTCCTATGTTAAACATAACATAAATAATAGATCAAGCAATTAAAAATATAAATAGTAGCAATAAGAATCACAATAAACTAAATATATATAAAATGCTAAAATATCTTAAAAATAAATATTGCATAATATATAAACCCCAAAAAATAAATCATTACTCATTAAGGTTTTCCTTAATTAAATAAACCAATGTATATTTAAACACAAAACTGTTAATTTTAAGGAACTTCTGAGATGCGAAAAGAATGATGATAAGTGTAGCGTATATAAAAGGGTAATTAGATCTTAAAACAGTTATTAAGCAATAAAAGCTATAATAGAATATACACATTTAAATTATTATTGAATAAAAATAATATAAACCATAAAAATTTCATCATGTTAGGGGTCAAATTGTTTTCCAAAAATAAAATTAAATATTTGATTTGATAAAAAAATATGATATGTATAATATTCATATAAAGGAATATAGGCTGAAAATTAATAGCTTCTTTTCCATTGTAATTATAACCTTAACGTGTCATAGTAATACTGTATGAACTGTATTTGGTTTTATATGCCAAAGTATCATTTAATTTGATATATTAAATTTAAGATATTATAAATCATGGTAAATTATATCATTTTTATAAAATTATACTAAGTAATACAAATTAAAGGAAGATTAATATATTTTATTTGTTATTTAAAGTATCATAATTGAATACATACATACATACTTTAACTTGGTTTTATTACTATACTGCAATAAAAATGCTATTTTCGATTTTAGCGACACTTAGCAGAAATAATGGCAATAATTTCTTTTTGGTACATTTTATTATTCTTATGTTATATCATTCTTTCAATTTACTTTATTATAAATCGAAAATAAATTCAATATATGTGTTTTTAAAAACGTTTTGCAAAATTTACTTGCAATTATATACTTTTTTAACAAAATGGATTTTTTAGGTCTTTTGGGCATTGTTATACGCATAAAATTTTTTTGGATTTAAACAATGATTTAAGAATTATTTATAAAGGTTGTCAAATTTAAATTAAATGGAAATTATTTAGATAGCTAATTGTTACAATGCATAAATTCTATTTATATTAAAAAAACATTTAAAAATAGAAAATCTAAACATCTATTATATGTTATATTTATATCTATAAATACTATGAATCTAAGTAGTTTTCAATACCATTATAAAAAATATTTTTTGGCATAAATACATTGTAATTTCTCAGTTTTTGACATTAAAGAATATATTCATGGATAAAAATCAATTTAAGACTTTAAATTAAACCTTAAAAAACCAAAATTATGATTAGCTAATATGAAAGTCCAATGTATCTAAACGAAACTTTAAACATAACTAGAAAAGACACACTGATCTAACAAAAAAAATTAACTATTAATTACGTGTTTAAAAATAGAGAAAAGAATATGCAGAGTACATAAGATAATAAAAATCGCATATTCCATATTTAGTTTATCATTATATGGAAGCAGGATTACAATATGAATAGGCATAATTTTAACGATAATGATATAAAAGAAAAAAATAAAAAGTTTATTGGTTCTAAACCAAGTTGGTATATTTATTTTGCTTTGTATTATTCACACACAACCTTGTTTTATTGCATCTATATAAACCGTTGTTGCTTGTAAAGTCTGTTATTCGTCAATATAGGTAGAAAATATCATTGTATTTTTTTATTAATATAAATCCATAATATTTGTTGGAAAAAACCATTTTTTTTTGTATTTGTAAGTTTTGGCTGTTTAATTTTATTTATTCTTTTTATGCATATAATCAAAAAAAAACATTTAAATCGATCAATTTTTGAGGTCGACATCGTATGTTCATGTGGAAAAACCAAGAAACTCACTTTAATATGATAGCAAAATACATAAAAGTATTTTATAAAAAAGCAAATAACATTCTGACCTTCCATCTCCATCTAGACTATAAATATAGACACAAAATTTAGATAAATATCCTTTAATAGTTTTTTTTATTGATAAATATACTTTGAGTATCTTGAAATATTTATATAGTCCTATTCTAGACATACATCTAAAAAAATTCTAATCATTATTTTGTGATTTTATTGTTTTTTAACTATTTTTACCTTCATAATATGATCAAACTGTATATTTATAATTTAAACTCAAAATCTTTTTGTACAATATTATACAAAATATAAATTTTTAACTCAAGTATTAACAACTTATCACAAGGATACTTCAGACGACTTGAAATCAAGCCCCACACGAAAGCTTTAATAAGCTTATTGTTTATAAAAAAAAACATTGAAGACTTCACTACGGACAAAAGAAGTGTAATCTTGCAACTAAAGAAAGCCAAAATATGAGAGTTGTGTAAGGACGCGAAAAAATTACAAAGATGGTGGAAAGACAGAAAATGCCGCTTTTAAAATAAATAATAATCAATTGTACACTATAAAATTATTTTGTGTCCGATACAAAACCAATGTTGATCTTTTACGATTTTTTTAAATCAAATTTTAATTCATTTAGACCCATGATTATACTTCTCATAAAAAATATACTTATACTCGTAAATCTCTATATTAAATGTATATTTGCCAAATTATTTAATTCTCTGCTTATTATATGTGTATATTAAACGTTTGATAAATATTATCTCTGTTTCTGATTAGAACTTATGCCATCGATAATAATATTATAAATATTAAAAAAGGCTATTATCGCAGTAAAAAAATTATTTTTTTGTTTAGAAAATTTTATTTTATCATACTTTATCTAGACTTTAAAAAAAACCCCCAATTGATAAATTTTATGCTGCCTGATTTTGCAGGGAAAATATTTTTTTAACAACTTGTTATCTTCAAAAAAAAAGTTCGTGATAAAAAATTTATCAGAAAAAGATGTGCTTCTTGTCTACCAATTAAATAAGATCATTTGCTAAGAATTGAATAATGCAATATATATGTATTTTATTTTAGTTCATGTAAGAAAAAAAGCATTTAACAAATCCATTTGTAAGACTTCAGTTAAAATTTGAATAAGAAGGTCAAATCACAAATTTAAGCAACTGTATGGATCAGAGTAAAAACCTTCAAACTAGAAATGTGCATCCTTTATATACAAAAAGCACATTTTTATGCATAAATTTATCTTTTTATGCATTATTGTACATTTAAATGAAGGATTTAAATGTCTTTCTTATTTCATCATAAGGTTTTTTTTGTCTTGAATATACTTCATACCATAAATCGCCTAAAACTCTTGCAGATATCATAAAATCCAGTTAGTAAAATCTTCATCATACTCATCACACCGATAAAATTTTTATTTTTTATTTATCTTGGCGAAATAGGCATCAAATTTGCTTATTTTATGAGCAAAGGGCAGATAAATACTATTTTTAATGTTCCCAGTATAAAAAATTGGATTACGTAATTTTTGAAGCTGATACATACTAAATATAAAATTTTTTTTTAATTTTTGATCTTCTAAATTCATATTATACATTTCTGCGACCCAAAAGTCACTTATTCTATTTGCTAAAGTGATATATTGATCATCTACAAAATTTAACTAATAATTTAAAATACATTTTCATTTAAAAAACATGTAAATATTATATCAAAAAAAAATCAATCTAATATATTTTTATAGCTTATTTGAGTATATTGGGAAAATAATATGATTAAATATGTTGATCATAAATTAAATAGGCTTACAATGTTACACATGCATGTCATTTGGCAAGGATTTTTATTTATGTACAAACAAATTACTTAAATTCCTCTTAAAATCGCAAATGAATTGTAATGAAAAAAAGAGCTGCAAATAGAATATACCTATACATTTATGAATCTTTATATTTTTTTAAGATCATAGTTAACCATATAATCGATTTAGTAAGTTATTAGATCAAGTATTAAATTATACCTCTATATACAGCACTTGATCATTAATAACATTTAAGCAAGCTTTTACACATAAAAATACTTCTTAATATATTTTAGTAAGTTAATACATATCTTAGGTTTGAAATGCATTTTTGTGTCAGAAAATTACTATTTATGCGATTCTCTACAATTCGTTTAATTTAAAAATATTAATTCGAAATTTGTTTTTTAACCTACATCTTGCCTTATATTGAATGCGTTGTCTTGACAACAAAAAAATTCAGGTAATACGTTTTTAAATTTATGAAATTCTACATAATTTAAATCTTCTTACTATTTATATTATATAAAATACATGTAATATTTAATATAATTTTTGGCACATCTGGTATATATGTTTTATTTATAAGCTATTAAAGAATGCCTATTTAGTTCGCAAAACTAATTCTTCAGAAAAAAATTACTTTATATATTTAATATGCAAAATCATTGTTTCGTCTTATGTTTTTGGTATATTTCAAAAGATAGACAGATATAACAACAAACAACTATAATATATAAAAAATAATTAATTATGCATGAAACAAGTTTACATCAAAAAGTTATGCTTATCAACTTTTGAAAATATAAATCATAACATTTCGAATTGTGTAATTTGAAAGTATATATTTGAATGAGCCTCATTTCCAGGGTTGAAATTTAGCAGTATCAAGAAGTATGATTTTTGTCAACAGTATAGGAAATTGTTTCCCTGGCAGCATATTTAATATAAAATTTTTTGCATGCGTTTTTAATTGAAAGTATCTGCGCAGATTAAAATATATATGTTATATAGGATCGTTTGTAATTTTATGAATACTTTATATAAAGCTAGCTCCTTTAATATGCATTTTGAATTATTTGAGCCAGTAAGATATCACTCTTTTAAAATCATATCCAAGAAATTTGAAAAAGGGTTCATATTGACCATTATATAAAGGACTTAATAGAAAGATTGATTTACATAAAGCAACAAAAGTAAATTTTACCCGGACTATATGTTTCTTGCTTTAGTTATCGTCTATCAATACATGAATATCATATTTTTTGTGTTTTCTTTAAAACAGTTAATGTATGAATAATATTATTTTTGCCGATTATAGCATGAGTTAAATAATTAACACACTTTAATAAAACAAAAAATTATATGTATTTTATTGTAAGGATTGATTAAGAAAAAAAAAGTAAAATGGTCTAATATTTTCAATGTTTTTTTATGCACTATAAAACCATGGAATTTAGAAATAAGCTAAATACAACTAAAAACAGATTAAAAGAGTGTTAAGACTAAACATGATAGCATATGTAATTTTTTCTATTTTTGAGCTAATTTATATATAAATTTGCTTTAAAAATTTGTATTCTGTTTTTATTACGAGTTCAAAGATATATTTAGGGTTTTTATAAGCTAAAATCATGCAAATTAATTGTAAAAAATACATTCACATGTATAAAAAATATAATATGTATATCAAAATATAATTGCAAGCCTTGAACTTTATCTTTTAAAATAAACAGTTTAAATACTATTCCAGTAAAATTTGATACGTTTTTATACAACCATATGATTTATTCACTATAAAACTAGCTTCATTTTTATATTAATAAAAAAATATGCTATAATCGAAAAAAAGCATGTTACGATTTTTGTGTATTTACGCATTGTATTTTTACATAGAAAACTTGGTTTCTTATAAATATAAAGTTTGCTGTCTCGTATAAAACGGTTATAGACAAACTAAGAATAGAAAACTAATTATAATTAATAATTTTTCATTCTTTTTCTGTTTACTGGATCATTATAATTTTATTTATAAATTAAAAAAGATATCTATTATACATATACATAAAAATACATCTGAAAAATAAGTATAGTATTATTTTATCGAAGGACGGAGAATAATTTACAATCATGATTCTATAGATCAAGTCTTAATACATTTTAATAAGAATCCATATAAAAATCACTTCCTTAATAAATAAAAAGCTGGAAATTAATGTATTTCTTATATAAATATGATGGCTTAAACTATAAAAGATATCTAATTAAAACCCTTCCTGTTATGATATTGTAACATTTTCAAGAAATTTTAGAACGAGCAATAATCTGACTTTCTTCTATAATTTACTAATTACAAGCTAATATTTACTTTATTTTTGTGTCATTTATATGCTATGTACGATCTATTCTCAGAATCATTGATTACTGCGATTGAAACTAAAAAAATTGGAAATATAATACAAATTTATGTTATTCTCTATGATGCATTCACTATTTATCAGCAGAACATATATTGAAAAATTAATCCGGATTATTAGAATATGTCATATTTATTCTAAAAATCGACATGTAAAACGACCAATATTATATTCAAAATAAAATTTAACACAAGTAAATTTTATTGACAGATGTTTTATCTATTTTTCTGCAATATTGAACTATGTAAAAGCATATTTTGTAATGATTTATATAAAAACCTTTTTAGCAAATTTTAAAAATCGTAATAAAACAGAAATATCAATAAACAAAACAGACGAAATCGTAAGAAAAAAAGATTGATGTATATATGTTATTTATTTTGATATGAAGTTTTTGGATCTTATAGTATGAATCCTTTGATCATTACACAATACAAATTCCTTTGGATTATAAAATAGTATAATTATATGGATAAAAAAAGTTAATAATATGAATGCAAAGATAGTTAAAAATAAACCACAACAATATTAATCCTTTATATTTTGATGCTATACCTTAGTAGCTGTCATTACTGCAATTAACTATAGGGTTTTTTTAAATAAAGTGTGTTTATCTGTTAAAACTATGATGTTACTCTTTATTACATACGAAATTAGATATAATATATGTTTTTAATACTTAAATTTTTTTGTGACTTTTAATAGTCTTTTTTTAATATTTGGCTAACAATAAATAATAATTTAAAGTCGAATTTTTATAGTTTGAAGTGTCTGGTATTTATAAAATCAAAAAACGGGGGCTTTTATTATACAAAAGGTATAAATGGGAATATTTACAATTTAAACTATGAATCTTATCCATTTATGTAGCAGAAACTCTTGTCTTTTTCTGGTTTATAAACGGAAAACAAAAAAAATAAAAAATTTGAAATAGAAAGCAAAACGGCTTCACCTTTCTTGGTAAAAAAATATCTCATTATTTTATTGTAAATTTATACTTTTTTGTGTGATTTTTAGTGGATATTTAAAGATATTTTTTCTGTCTCTCTAACATTTAGATTATTTTCGCAAATTATAGAAGTAAATATTGAACAACGAGTGAAGTGTTTGAATCAGTTACATCTTTTGAAAGTCAGTTTTATTCGATTATGTTTTTTTTGTGTTTTTGAAATACAAACAAATCATAATGCGTTATATAAGAGTACACGAGAGAAATATAAATATTTTTATAAATCAGAAAATATCTAAGATTTGTGTGTAATATAACGAACATGCCATAGTTTAACATAAAATTACAATCGTTTATCTATCACATACGTTAAATTGTATCTAATTTACTTTTAATAAAATAAAAGATCAATATATAACTAAATTTGTCACCAAAAATGTAAAAAATCATGTTTTGTATTATTTTTTACGTGATAAAAATTTTATAAGCGTAAATTCTTCGCATTTCATTTGACTTTTATTATATATTTCTTGACAATTTATATATATATATTGTACGTTCAAAACTTAGTTTAAAAGATCTATTTGTATGGTGAAAATTCAAAACAGAAATGTAATAACAATGAGTGAGAAATTTTACTATAAAAAATTCCAGTTATATGTAAATTAAAGCCATGATATATAGATTAAAATATTTATGCGCATGTTTTGTCGAAAAAAAGAAAAATGCAATAAGAGAACATTGTAATATCCATTGTACGAACTTATTGACCTAAAATATATTTTCTAAAAAAAGTACTTAGTTCATAATCGAACGTGTGTAATCTGAACATGTATTTATATAAATATCCTTTTGACGCTGATAGAATTTTTTGAACATATTATCCATAGATAAATTCTATTCGACGGTAAAAAAAATTAAGAAGTTATTATTATTGAATATTATTCTATTTATGCTAAAAAATATAATACGCATACTTTTCGTTATAAAAACTTGCAATTTTTTATTATAATAAAAAATAAATTATTTTTTTATAATAGCTGTTTATGCGACTTAAATTTCATTCAATCATAAATCTATTATATTCTAATCTTTTTATAGCAACTTTTCATTTTGAGTAAAAAGCTTTTTTTTGTAAATAGAAGTTTCTGTGTAGTGATTATGATCAGTTTTAGCAATATGTTTATTTATCTTAGATATAGAATAGCATAAAATTTTAAACAAAACAAAGGATAAAATATCTGTACAATTAAGGATCTATTGGATACGACATACAGATTTTGGGTGCGTAATGCATATTTTTATAATGATGATTTACATTTTTAAAATCCTGCACATAAAAAAAAAATCTCATTATAAAATAAAGTTTATTTGTTTTTTAGACTTGAAATACATAAAAAAATGAATTTTAAAAAAGATATTCTTCCCTAATAGTAGAAATATAAAATATTTTATATAAAATGTATATAAAGAATTATAAATGTGAAATAATCTTCATTTTTATATTAAATAAGAATTTCGACTATAATGTATTTTTTGTTATGTAATTCGCAGACTACATTTCAATTTCATTTTTTTCCTGAATATAATAAAATAGAATATAAGCTTTCAAATGGCGAAAAATATATAAATGTAATATATAAAACTCGCAAAGTTCACATAAGATAATTATAAATAGGAAAAAACATATTTTTAAAAAAGATTTTCAAGTATTCTATCGATTTAAACATGTTCTATGTATAATATGATATAATGCATAGCAATGAAAACAAAAATATTAAAAGTGAGGCTATATTTTAAATAAAAATAATTTAAATGTTTGCTTTTTGGTATCTTTTTGATGATGATTATGCATATTTACATGATAAATTAGTCAATTAGTCTTAAATACGCACATATATGCTTATCGGGTGGAAAACTAATTGTAAAAACGATTCGGGAATACAGTATATTGCACCTTCGTACAATATTTCTGCACACACGCCTCAGAAGCATACTTACTTAGATATTATGCTAGCTACTATAACGGAAACATAGTGATTTATATTTTAAAAATTTAAAAACATCAAAATAATTATACTTATACAGACTATCAGTATCCTTTTAGCAAATTTATATTGATGCATATATTGCAATTTATATTATAAATCTAATTAGTACTGGTTTTTATCATGTATGGTATATTTAGAATAGCTTAATCATGCATATTTAAATATTTTTATATAATTTAAATTGTACTTAAACATTGAATACAAATATATTATTATATTTTTAATAAAATAATGGAAAAAAATCAATAAAAAATGACAAAGGAGACTTTTTTATATCTAAAATAACGTATAAACAATCAAAAAAACAAAAGGGATTTTTTATTATAAACTATTTAATAAATTTGTATGTTGGTAGATTCCATGAAGACCAGAAGATATATTATTATGAAGTTGACAAATGAAGATTGAAATATGCATATCGACTATATGTGACTTGAAAACTATTAAACTAGCAATATATTGACTGAAAAACGCACGTAACGGTTTACTTAAAATTTATGAATGTGATATCTTTGTTAATAGAATGAACACAAAAACAAATTTATGTCTAAAGAGAAGAGTAATTTCATAACATTGCACATTCTAAAAGGTAGCTATGTATAATGGATACAATTATGCTCTAATCAGATTAAAATTGCCCTCAATATACAAATATAAAGTAATAAACAGGATTTTATTAACCGCATTTATTTTAACGAAATAAAGTCTGGGATTTAAACTTTTTTCGGTTTAAAAAGAACGCAAAATTAAAATATATCAGAAATTTCGGGTATTTTTAATCATATACAAATCAAGAATAAAATCTTTTTAATTATAACAATCTAAGTTCGAACAATTCGACATCCTTATTCTTAGGTTCGTATAAGATTCATTAAAAATTTTCAACATAAAAAGTCATTTTAAAAAATATACATTCAATATATCTATAAAAATACAGAATTAAATATCTGCGGAAATACAAATAAGTCTATATTTATTTTATTATTTCGTGCAATACAAAACACTAGACTAAAGTCTTATAAAATATTAAAATATGTTGATAAAAAATACCGCTTATTAAAAATAAACAATATAATATCAATTCATAGAAACAGAGAGCACCAGCAAAGCATGGAAGCTTTCGATTCATTTTTTAATTTGTAAGATAAACATAAATGCAAAAAGATTTCTGGAATTAGGAAAAGTGCGTGAATTAATTAGATAAAAATATTACAAAAACATAGTCAATCAAGCAAAACAAATTAGAATATTACATGCAGTTTATAGAAATAAATATAAGCGTAAAGAATTAGCGATAGTTAACAACTGTTATGATAAAGCTTAAGCATTAAAAAGTTAAAAGCAAACATTTTATATAAAATAAAATTATAAAAAAATCATGATTGTAAATATGATGATTCTATATATAAAAAATATCAGTTCTTAACAGGACAAACTTTAACTATTGACTTTTTTTAACTAATAAAAATAATATTCCTGGCAATAATCAATATATGATACCTATTTTTTCAATGAGAATAATCTACCAGTTATTCACTGAGGTAAATAAAATTTTGATAAAATAAAAATAAATGTAAAAACTTATAAAATTATTTTAAAATTTTATAAATCGCAAATTTCACTTTTGCAATATTAAGGTAATAAAGTCAATTAATTCAATGTTTTATTCTGCAAGCTGCAATTTTTTTGATATTTAATAAAATGAAATGATGCACTTTATGTCATAATAAACGGAAAATTGGATTTTCTGCTTTTGATTTTAACAAAATATCTTATATAATTTCATGTAATGGCTGCGATATACCAACACATGAAAAAAAATTTATTATATACAAAACAGTATAAAGATAAAGAAATGTCAATTTAACAAAAATACAAAAATTGTCGACAAAATATACTATATAATTTCTTTTTTTGTGTAAAAATTCCTCTGTAGTTGTATAAATAAAAGTATGTAGGAAAAATCATACCGTACTTGTCGGATGTTTCTTATTATTTTTGATCAGTAAAATTGTTACGGTTAAGGCTTTTTTGGCGTGTTGCTTTTGATACAATTTTAATAGATAAAAAGCAAAACGATATTAAGTTTTATACATCCAGAATGTCATTATTTACTTTTTATTAATTTTGAAAAGGAATTTTAAATAAAACGACTACACAAGAAAATCAATTCTTTTTATATAATAGAATAACTATGAATATTTATAATACATAAAAAAAATACACTGTTTTTGGTACTATTTTTATGATCATTGCAGAATATAACATAATTACATTGAATTGCAATGCATAATGGAATTTTTATTTTGCAATAAGCATTAATTTGTGCCTTTTATGTAAAATATGGACTTTTAATAAATGAATATCTCTTTTTTCGAAATAAATATATTTTTCAAATGCCATCCATTCCATATCTAGAAGCATGTGCAAAAGCCATCATCTATATACTCTAAGCATATAACTAAATTTTAGTTAAATGTATATCAACTTGGAATAAGATAATCATTATAAAAATTTTAGATTTATATTTTTATAAAGCTGTTATTCAAACATAATAAAAAAAACAAAAATATTTTTTTTATCTTTTCAAATATGTCCTGTATTCCTAAATTTAACATTAGTATCACATATAGAGGTATTATAGTACTACATCTGTCGAGTTATAAGAATATAGGATCTTTATAGTTCTCAAGCTCTTAAAAACAGAAGTTTTTCTGTAATATTCATCCGTCTAGTCTTCGCAATCTGAATTTATTTATTGTATAAGATAATAAAACGCCATTCAATGCAACTATCCACCTTTTTATCAAATTTAAAAAAAGCAATCGATCAGCAATCTAGACAATATAAAATATGCGGGTTGCTTTTGTGTGATGTATAAGATATTCTATTTTTTCTATATTTTTTTTGCTGGTTAAAAGATCTTAAACATGTCATAACACCTTAATAAAGGTTTTTAATATTGTTCCTAACTCAAAATAACAATACTTTTAGCTCTAAAATTGAATGCTACATTGTCCCTTCCTATAAATTTTTTTGGAACCATGGCAGGAATCGCCCGCGAAAATTTTAGACCAAGGATAAAAAAGTAAAGAAAAGATAATTTGATATACAGTTTTTTCGAAAAAACAAGATAGAATGCTGTAAATATATACATATAAAATACGAACAAGTAAAGGTATACCTAACCAACAACACAGTTTCAATTCTTGTAAGCAAACAGAAAAACCACCTCATATTACTCTGAAGCTATCATCATCTTTAAACTAGCTATAAACGCCTATTAGTCAAAAGAGGCCACAAACTAATCTATAAATGATTCGGAAGAATACAAAAACAAGGCTGATAATAAATTAATAAGAAAATATAATGGAATCTTATAATGTTTTATGTGTATAGCATAAATTATTTAAAATGCATCAAATGCTCTTATCGATCATTTCTATATTAGAAGGCAGTTCTGCAATCAAAAAGTAACTGTAACGAAAAGAAGGGGAAAAAGCACATACAGGATCAAGGTTTTAACATTATGATAATAAAATATCCTCATAAAAACAAAAACATTCTTAAAGGTTAAAGCTTTAATAGTTTTATATCTATTAAGAGTTTTAAAGAATCACAACAGTTCCTTGAACATCTGTTTTTTTTAAAATTAACATCGAATAAAAATATGTGACCAATATCTATATCACAACCTATCGTTCCCTAAACATTTTTTATATATCAATATCTATAAGCTGTATAGAGGGGTTTCTCGGAAATGTTTATAAACCAGCTGCGGAAGAATTAAATATTGTTGTAATAAAAAAAAGCAAAATTCAAAGTTATAATTACCATAACATAGAACTGAAATCTTACGAAATGGCTTATATGTATATAAGCTGTGAATATATATAGCTTTTAATCAATAATGTGCGACAATACATCTCAATACTACGAAACATATTGATTTTCTAGAAGTGATCAGCAAGAACAATGTAAGACATGAAATATGATGCTAGAAATAGATGAATAAATAAAAACAAATACTAATGTAAACAGAATGCAACACCTCAGGCTTCTAACAGGCACATAAAAACAGCAAGTAAAATATTATGAATTTTTGCAAAAAAAATAACACAAAAACGCAAAGTAAAATAAATAATATTTTTCAAATAGCTGAAATCATATAAAAACACACCTTATGTGTTTTGTTAATCACAATTACTATTTTCATTTAAGTAATCTATATCTACATAACCGATAAGCCCAACAGTTTGTGGGTAGAAGCAACTCCTTTAAAAGAAAAATAAAAATTGTGCTGTATCTTATTCGAGTTTATAAAAATAAATATGACCAGAAATTAAAGTAATAAAAAACTGATAAATTTCCGATTTATGATATTTAAAACCAATCATACATTCTCTAAAAAGATCGGAGTATAAGTTTATTAATGTATGTGATACATGTATTAAAATACACAAAGACTGCGTAATTGATAATTTAAAACATATGATACTAATACTAACGCTGCGATAAAACCAAATTGGAACAATCTGAATAGTTCAGAACGCTATAGTACAGGACATGATTACATCGTTAAGATAAATAGCGATCAAAAAAAAAGACAAATGGTACAAAGTTTAACTGGAGGATCATTTGTAATTTTTAAGCTGCTTCTTAGTGTTAACATACAAGAATCAATGATTGAATAAAAATTAAAAATAAAAAACGAGACATAACACTGAGTGAAACGTAAATGAAATAATCAAGAAGAATATATAAAATTTCTTAGTACAAGGTGACAGCTTAATATCAATATCATTAGTATTTTGATTGAATTCAGTTTTTTGCAGATTATAAGAAAAAAATTAATCACAGGCAATTAAAATATAAATTAAAACACCGAAACTACTAATTTAGGATATTAGTCTCTAAAAAATAGTGACAAAAAATACAAGTAACTTTATACCGCTGTCTATGTAATTAAGAACATTTTTCAAATGTATTGGGATGAAAAAAACATATTTATGTCTGCTACTGGCAACGAAGACGCAAAGATATTGCAACATTCAAAGACAGAAAAAATGTATTTAGATACATAGAAATATTAGAATTAAAAAATGGATGCAAAACCAGAAACAAAGATAAAAATTAATGTGAAAATGTTTAAATGGATCAAAACTTGAAGTCAAAATAACTTTCGATTTAATGTTGATGTAGGCAATTTCTTAACATGCAATATCTTTTACCAAATATTACGCAAGGTTATTTTTGCTAGAGTCATGAATTTTATATGAGCATGACGATAAAATAGAACATATATAATGCAAAAAAGTTATACATATGCAACCAGCCTAAATAAAATAACTCCGCAACAAAGGAAAGGAACCTGAGCGTTGTCTTGAAAACATAAAATTAAAATTAAAAGATATTCATTCAATACTAAGATACTAGATCAATACAGAGTATAAACATCTAGGATAGCGGATCTGCGCAGATGAAAAAAAGGCAAAGCACCTAGATATAATCTATCGTTTCTATAGAAAATACGAAATAGTCTAACTTGATTGTTCTGAGCTGTAAAATAAGCAAAAAGGGAGTTAAATATGTAAAGTAAAACAAAAATAATACATATAAAAGTCTTCAATGTGCAAAATAAATCAACGCAAGATATAATAGGAACAACAAAGAAGCTACATTAGAAATTGCTTAGGAATGATTTTAGCTTGTGTCAATTTCTTTCTGGTGAGAATATTGTATAGGTGTGCGAGAAATATGATTTCACTGTAAATACTCGTTAAAAATTGTCGATCACTCAGCAAACAGATGTAAAAAATATTTTTTTTATCATTTTACAAGAATAAATAATTAAAAGGATCAGTTTCAGTACTTTAATATAGCACGCTAATATAATTTGAAAAAAACCAATAAAAATTAGTCTATAATCAAAACAAGAAAAAACAAAAAACATATGCATGAAGATAAAATTGAGACATGAATTAGAACTTGAATGTAAATTATAACGTGATACCAGAACATGTTTAATATCTAAAAAGAATATCTGTATTACAACATATAAATTATTGTGATTAGTATTGAAAATTTAAAAAAGTTTAAAATATTAATACTAAAAGTTAGATCTGCTAGAATGCGTTCTGTCCTATATTTACAAGTGCAAGATATATATTTTGGCATTTTTTTAACTATGGATATTGTGTAACACAATCACATATAGAAATCAGAAAGAACTCGAAGTAACTAACCTAATTGTGAAATATATACAAACCTTAGGATTATAACAAGCTCTTGAATTGTTAAGTATTTACGGAGTACTCGTAGTAAAAACGGCTTAAGAGATGAGAAAATCGCCTAAAGTATTAATACTCTGTATGCACGAAAGGTCTAGTAAGTTGCGCTTTTCAGCACAAAATTAAGTTACAACGAGTATAAAATATGTTGTGCTGACATTTTTTTTAGATATTCTTGCTTTAAACTTGTATTCTGTGTACATAAAATAACCAGCGATTTGAAATCCAATATTTATTTAGTAAATATGTATAATTAATTCCAAATAAATGAGTTAAAATACATATTTAACGTTTAAGATTTCATCCATTTTTTCATATATTTGTAATCCATCAATTAATAGCTAATATGTTATTTATATATTTAAAAACCCGGTATTTTAGATTTATTTTGTGTATTTACTGCCATCTATATCTTTTTTGTTATATATCCATAATCGCAAGTAATTTTTAGTTGAAAATAAAATAATTTTATAATTTATTGTTCGAGAATTATGATGTCTAAATCTAGATGACTCCATATTTTATGATTGATTTGTTTTTATTTCTATTCATTTTTATTGATCTGATTATAAACACTTAAAATAAAAGGTATAAATGTTTTTCTTTACAATTGTGGAATTAAAAATTGAAAGATATTTAAACAAAAAATTTATGACAAATTAAATTTTAAAAATTAAGCTTATAAATTAAAATTAATATAGTACTTAAACCTTTCGTTGATCAAAAAAGATCCTTGTAATTCACTAGAATACAAATTTAATAATTTCAATCTGTTTTATATGTATAGTATATAGTTTTGATGTTTATAGTAGTATTATTATTTTGTAACTGTAAAATTTATTGTTTATTGTTAGGTTCAACGTTTAAATTTTGCTATTTTTTGTATAAAAAACACTCGGAATATTGAAATTTCTTCAATTTTCGATTTTTAAAATATTTTTTCCAATATAAGAATTTATTTATTAATTTAATTTTTAGAAATACATTAATTCTAATGCTAACAGTAGAAAATATAGGTTTTAATTAAGTGTAAATCATAATATAGATAAATCATATAATTTACTTTAAAATACTTCTAATAATCAATATTATTTTTTTATTTTTATTTATTTATTAGTATATTCTGTTTTGTAAAGCCAATGCCCTAATATTGCAGCTGAGATGTATAAATATTTAGACCAGAAATACTATTCCGCAAATAAAACACACTTTCATTGCTTACCTTTGACTGATTTAGTTTTAGGCCCGCATTATTGGCCTGCTTTGCAAGGCGTTTTCGCCGCCTCGTCTTGCGGGTTTCCTTGACCGACATCTGAGATTTTTCAGCCCCCAAAAGCTTCAAGGATGTATCCTCATCTTTAAAATCTTTATCATTAAAAATATTCTTTCTATCTATCTTTGTAAAATATAGAATATCGCCAACACTAAATTTTATATTTAGTTGACTTTGTCCCCCTAGTGCTGGGAAGACATTTGCGAGGGTTAAGTCCGAGCAATCGCTGTAGACTACCATCCTATATATTCTCTATGATTGTTTAACACGATTTTTATAAAAACTGTGCTTAGCGAATTTTTTATTGATTTCATTTCATTCATGTAATTTAAAAAAGGTTTGTTTATTTAAAATTGATATTCTAGATAGGGATAAATTAAATTAAATTAACATAAATGAAAATTATAATTATTAAAAATATTTATAAAACAACTTTGAAAGAATAAGTAATTATATTTTATTCGAATTGATTTCTTTTGAATTTATAAAAGGGGTATTTGAATCACATCAAGTAAGTTTTATCCAATATTATTATATGAATAAACCTTAAAGAATATTTATCTAGTAGAAATATTTCTATCAATATCGACTATCTAGAGTTAAAAGCTTTTGTATAATGTTATGGTTTACAAAACTGATCTACTGTGTGTTAAAAGAAAACTTATGTAATTATATTTACAAAATATAGAAGATATACAAATTAAATAATCAGTTTGAAGGCTATATGAAATTTTATCAATAAATTATATATCAATGATATTTTTTATCCACAACACAATATTTAAAATGAAATATTTTTGTAATAAATTACCAGTAAGACGCTTTATTTCTCAAATTTAGACAATCTGTTAAAAAGGATCTTTCTATTACGTAATAAATAGATATTTTGCATATCAAATAGTATTTGATTAAGAAATTGTATTTTTATTTATGATTAGAATTTTATATCCCCAATTTAAAACCAAGGTAGAAATTTGATATAGGTAAAAATTACCATATATGCGAATGCTTTCAAAATTTTTCTTTGAAAATTAATACAACAGTTTTTTGGATTATCATAGCATATAGTGAAAAACGAAATTGAGAACTATATTCAATTATAGATGAGGGAATCCCTTGTACTAAATGGTATTGATTAAATAAGTTGCAATAAAAAACACATTGAAGAATTAACTATTTATATAGCTTATAAAAATGATTTTCGCACGGAGCATCGATCAAGTTAAGCTTTAAGAAAGAATATGAAGTTAAAATAACAAAAATAACCCGATAAAATAAATTATATTAATAATATAACACTGTAATTTGACACCTCAAAAGTTAAATTTGACAATCTAATATCTAAATATGAATGTTTCAAATAGAAAACACCTCTCAATTGTATCATAATACGGTAAATATATTTTATATTAATATATATGCTTAAAAAGGATTTTTCTATATTCAAATTTTTGGAAATAACACTTTTTCCAGCCAATTTTATTTCAACCCTTTATATCGACATTTAATAAAATGCTTTAAACACATAAAATATTTTTTTCTAGAGATTATATTTTTAGATGATCCCCAACGAATTCTATTTGATATTCATTTAATATTTCTTTTCGCATTATATTTATAAAACTCAATGATAAGATAATCTTAGTGTTTACTATTCAAAAAATAAATTATATGCTTCCCTAAATAAACAGATTTTTTTTTAAAAACCAAAGTTTAATTCTACTGACGCAAAATATTGTAAAAATATACTGCGATAAATTTTATATAATAAAATATAATTTAAATCCACAAAGAATAAATTTAAAAGCTTGTATGATAATATTTACTCGAACATAATTCATCAAAGGTATAATTGACTGTGCAAGCTTATTTGTTAATTTATTAATTGACAATAAAATTGTTTTAAGTGAAAAATATCATATATATTAAAACATAATTACCAGAAAATAATATTAAGCGTGAATTTTCATTTGTAATCACGAAATTAGATGAATATAACGGATTAAAATATTTTTTATAACCTTTTAATCATTTATATTTGCCTGAACAACGTTTTGTGATCAGTATAATGATGTATTTGACAGAATTATGCCTTTAGATAAATCCTATTTCTGCTCTAAATCTGAATTCAAAAAATTCTAAATGGATTGTTTGACAATTCCACACATACCTTTGTATTTTCAAAATTCGAAGACATTAGTCTTGCTTACACTTTTTATTTAATAAACTATGCTTTTTTGTCAGTTGATACCTTTACATCCTTATTGTTAGAATTATCCATAAAAAATGTTTCAAATGCAACTAGATAAATCCAATATTTCAATATATTTATGTATCAACAGTAATTCATGGGTGTTTATCTCAACCTATAATATATTGATCAACATCTGATCCAAACAAAAAAATTATTTGAAAATAGAATTAGAAATATACTTGCATGATTAATTTCGAATAAAAAAATAAAATCATTTAACCGTTGTTGTAACGATACATTTTACATGAAGTATATATGATAAATAGGGTTATTATCTTTGTGATTTTAGTTATCGTAACCAGTATTCTAGTGAATTAATTAAACATGGCCTATATGTATTATAAGGCAAATACACAAATATTTTAATTAGATATTACAATCAGGTTTAATTGTTGCTAATTCTGTCTCTTTTCTAATTTATTTGTTGATTAATGTAAATTTTTTTATTTTAAAAACATATTCATAGCAGAAAATCGTATTTTCTACAAGATTAATGTCGTTGTAAAGTTACTTTCAGTTCAAATTCGCTTTTTTACTATTTTTATTTTTATATCCCACGTGTTTATCTATATTTTTTTATAATTTTGGCTGTGTAAATAGATAGATAACTCACGTTATAAAATAAAAAAATTTCTTAGATAAGTTATATATTTACTATATATGCACCTCTTGGTTATAATATTATATGTTCTATATTATATGGGTAAGGAATCATTTATTTGGCTATATTTATAAAATTATTATTTTTTTGAAATTTTATAGCCAATTTAATTTAGATTTACCTAATGTGCTCAAGGAGAAAATATAAATCACTCGATAATCTTTGAATAAAATCTTCTGGTTAAAAATAGTATCAACCCAAATATTTCTAAAAAAGAGAAACTCGATAATATTTAAGTATTTGATTCGCATATATAATTGGCATAACAAATATATTATGCCGATAATCTTGTTCTAACATCCACCAATAATCTTTTGTGTCAAATATTATTTAAAAATTCCAGTAAATTAGCACTGGTTGAGTGGTATTAATATTCAAGCTAAGACCTTAATTGTGATGATTGAAGATAAGGGTAGATACACATAAAATAATAGTGCATTATTATAATGGAGCCCGGCTGCAATGGATACAGCAAACACTTCTAGACATATCGAAGTAATAGAAAGCTTTCAGCTATAAAAGTATACTTGATTGATGCGCTGAAACAATTTTACTCGATATTCGAACTCATGTGCACGTAATCGAAGCCAATATTGGTATGATGGGATTTTTTTTCTTTGTATTTGCGACGCTGTATGTGGTCAACACCGTTAGTTTTTTTATATAAATACCAAAAGTTTGATATTTGAAGAACTGCAACCTATGAATAGATTCGATTAACATAATCCAGGAATTATTATCTAGATTTTAATGTTTTCTTTAGCATCTGATTATTTTTCGAATGACAATTTAACGTTTCTAATTCATTTTTTGAATATTTTTAATCATGTAAAATTTTAAAGCGTTTCTCAAAAAATGAAATAAAAATTTACTTTCTTCATAAATACATAATTTTTTTTCAGTTCTATCTTTACATATTTACCCTGTAATATTCAAACCGACCTGTAGTATTATTTTAATCAAAATTATATGGTTAAAAACTTCTTTCAAATAGGTTAGTATTGCATTTGAGAATTAATAATATCATTCTCGCGCATTTTTATATATAAATAATGCTGGCTTGAATATAATTATTATAAAATATTATGTTAAATCAATATTAAAATTCAAATTATAGCAAAATTATGTATTTATTTGACAGAGAAGTTTGCAATTCTAAGAAAGATAAAAAAAAAGTATCATGAGTTAATTTTTAAAAACCAGACGATTAGTAGATTGACTATATTTTTATATGGCTATAGAAGGTTTTAAACTTATTCGATTGAAGAATGTCGGAGAAAAATGTGAAAATTAAATGTAAAAGAAATTATAAATTCACAAATTTTTATTTTTAAAAGATAACATAAATATTCATAGTAAAAAATTATATTTATTTTTAAGATGAATGAAATATATTATTGGTATATGTATATTTTTAATTATAAAATTCGAAAGTTATGTCTAATTAAATTTCTTCCATGGTCAAAATTTAATTTTAAAGTTTAATTATATATATAATTATATTATAACACAAAAAAATCATAAAATAAAGTTTCACGTTATAATATAACTTGATTTTTCTTTTTCATATTCACAACATAATATATAATATTGTTTCTAATTGTATATGAGCAGTTACTTTCCCATAATTGATATGTTAAAGTGTGATGTTTAAATGTACTGTCTAGTAAAAAAATTAGATATTATAATTTAAAACAACATGTTTTAGTTCATATTATAATATTTTCATATATCGCACCCTACCCTATAGATTTATATTTTCGTGTTTCAATTATCCTTGAATTATAAATTTTGATAAACGCCTCATAATAAAGAATATAGAAGTTGCAGAATCCGATTTTAAGCAAAAAGTAGTTTTAGAAAAGCTTAGATCCGATTGTAATATTAAGAAGGACGTCAAAATTCAAAAATTTTATCTTAAAATGGTGATATTAAGACCAGCAGAAATAAGCAAAGGTTTTTTCAACTTGATGAATGGTATTAATCACAAAACGATAAATTTAGTTTTGCGATCCAGAATGGAGAGCTAGAATTAGAAAGATGAAATTCAGACAGATAAGATCGATTGTTACGTAAAAAGGAGGAAAATTTGTTTGATGGTTCAGATTTCTATTAGAAAATATTAATATAATTTCTGATTTTATAAATAATATTATTTCGGCAATGAAACTGTAAAAATATATTTTTCGAAATAAACATTTACAAAATAAAAATTTTAGTGATGAAAATATGTCAGATTGTATATTAGAAGATCAAAATGAAATTGTAGATAATAAAGAGCATACACAAGTTTCTTCTTGAGAAAAATCCCATTAGATATGAAAAATCTTATTTATGTGAGTTATAAAATGTTTCAATCTGATTCTCTAAACTTAGAAACTCTCACAATTATTATACCTTATCTGTGCAATACACTTTTTGATTGACAGAAAAACCGATATTCTGGCTATAAAATCTATACGAAAATAAGCAAGGTGTCAATTTAGTCGATGGAATAGGGTTGGGAATAACAATACAAATTTTTGCTTTTTAGGGTCGATGTGCGCTTCCGAACAATTAAACATGTTTTAATTTTATCACCATCTACAGTTTTAAGCCATTAATTCAAAAAATTAAAAGGTTATTGTACTTTTGTATGCAAGGAAATTTTCACAAATCTTATATAAGAAAATTGAGCAAATAATAATAGAATGTAAGAAAATTTCCGCTGTATGTCTGTTATAAGACACACTGATCATCAATTTCTTAACTAAAGCTTTAATATGTTATTCTTGATGAAAAAACAAATTAAAACAAAAATGCTATTTTTCACAAAAAATATAAGTCTTTACCGTTATAGCCGGATTAATGTTCTGGGACACACATTCGAAATGATTTAACGGTTTTGAGGCTGTTAATCGTATTATTTCTTTGCCAACGTGATATACATTCAGATTTTCATTATAATTTAGAGATCCAATCAATAAGAGCTCTTCTTTTTCGGTGCGAATAAAGAAGCCACTGAAAGAGCATAAAAATGGGCTTGATTTTGAGAGCTCTAATCGAACTCGATATTCATAGGAGAATAAAAAATAGAGTAGAATGCATATAATCGTATGATTTGGTGATCAACAATATATAGAAAAGAAGTTACCGAGAGCTATTCAAACAAATGATAAAAAAGAAAATAAATACAATATAATGCAGAACAGGCGAAAATAGAATCTTACTATCCAATGCAATAAAAATTTTGTAAAAAGCAAATTTATTCACAGATTCAAATCGAACCGCCAAGAGAAAGCAAAGCATAAAAAAATGTGATTTTTATCTGCTACCTAAAATGTAGGATAAGATCGTATTTATAGATTTGACTGACTACCAAGAGCAAATTAAAAACAAATTAAATAGGATTAATGTTATAAAATATGAAAAGCAGAGCAAAAAATAAGGCATTAGTATTAATTTATTGAAAAATGCAATGAACGAATTATAATTTGAAAAACGATACTGTTCTAGGCCCATTGCAAAAATTCAAATTCAGAAAAATCTAGTAAAATTTCAAAAAGAATGTATATAAAATTAAATAAAATGAAGAAGAAGGTTTGAAAGATGAAAGTTCTGTGATTTTTATGAGTTCATATTTCTTTATTGGGAAGTAAGATATAGATAAATCCCGACTGGTTATTGAAGGGTCATCAAAGTGGATAAAAATGGGGAAAGAAAAATAAATCAGTCCCTAGATTATAATAAAATTTTGAAAAATGAACAAAAGATGATTGAAATTGAAGTTAATAAAAAAAAATATTACATTATAAGATAACAATAAGAAGGTTATGCATTTTTTTCGACAGCTCGTTTAAGTGGATTAGGAATAAGTATAAACAGAGCAAGTATATTGATTATTTATGACTCAGATTTTAATCCATTGACTAATGATAAGCAAAAGAAAGTGCATAGGGTTTCTGGCACAAAATGATATTGTAATATATATTTATGCATAGGAATAATAGCAGAAAACTAATTATAAGTTTTATAGATAACAAAGTTTTCAGAATCTAAGATTTCATCCTTTTTGAGAAGATGGTATCATTAATTTGTTTATACATAAAATCAAAGAAATTAAAGTGAAATTCAACGAAACAACATATATGTAAGCATAAGCGTAAAAGGCTAGGATAATAATGATGAATTGTGTTTTTTCTAATTTATAAATGTAGGTAACGAATTAAAAGAAAATTTAATTAAATTCAGAATATTATAAAAATAGAATGACAAAGAAATACTTGACTTTATAATGAAAAAAAGAAAAATATAAAGTCAAACTCACAGTCTTTTTTTTTATTTCTTGATTATATTACGTAAAATATTTTAACGAAAACCTCGAAAAATCTTATTTTCAATATTTATTTATAAAAATAAGAAATACTATGAATGTAATTAATAGTGTAAAGGTTTCATCGTATTTAGAATGTTATAATCCGAATGTTTTTTTTCGATAATGTATACATGTATGAATTCATAACTTATCAAGCAAATTTTATTGCCACAGTAGAAAACATTATGCGCGCCCAACAAAAAATACTATTGAATAAAAAGCATTGAAACTTAAATATAATAACTAACTATTTATAAATTTACATATATTAGTATTAAATATTTTTTTAGCAAAAATTTAACAATGCAATACAATATTTTTAATATAAGAAAATATCAACAAAATTAAAACGTTGCCAATTTGTAAAAAAAATTGCATATCAAAATATTATATATTTAAAATCATATGTTATAGATTTGGTAAATTTTTATGAGAATTCTGTTGCAGAAAAAATAGTGATATAAGACCGTATATTGTTTCAATAATAGAAGTTAGGGATTAAAATGACTTTGTTATTTTTGCACCACTCCAAACCTTGCAAAAAATGTATATTATATCTGTGTGACTATTTAAGATAATATATGCAGAATAACGTGATATTTTTCGAAAATTATAGAAAAGAAGCACATTTAGTGTTTTTTATTTATATTAGTTTCCTATAATATATATCTAAAAAATTATACCCTATTTCGAACCCAAATATAAAAAATACCAGCCCTGTTGACAATTTGAATATAAATTTGCAGTTGTTTCTTTTTTTTGCCTGATTTCTACCCTTTTATATTGATAACATGTATGAGTAACACAAAGGTTTCATACATACTTTTTTTTAAAAAAAATACACAGCTTTTCGTGTTTTTTAATATTCCTTAAACAGCAATTAGATATTATTCTCCATTAATAGGTAATACAGCGCACTATTTGAGAGCATATGAGAATTTACGAAATTTTGTGTTTTATATTTAAAAATCCATAAACACATATTGAGACTTAAAACAGACAAATACAAAGTTGTTTAAAACTGATATTTTACATTTCGGTAGTTAACCTTAAATTTTATAAAAGTATATCTGGTACAAATTTTATTTACTTCTGCGCAAAATCACAGTATTTTTTATTTTTCTTTCCACCTCACATACAAATTTAATTTAAATTACATGGTTATAAGATAATCTACATCCAAACCTAAATTTATATTTTTTAGGAATATTCTGCATATTCTATATTTTATCTAATCTGTCAATTTTTAAATTTTTTTTGTCGTTTATACATTATTTTTAAAATATAGTTAATCGCATTTTGTTTGATGTCCTGATTTAATTTATAAAATTTGAATTTATAGAAGCAAAAATTTAGACTAGGCTATTTAGAAATAATATAGAATATTTCTTCCCTTTTCTTAGCATTTACAGTCTTCGTCAAATTTTTTTTTCATTCAAGATCTAAATTCTGTTCTTTCCACGATTGCATTTTTTGTGTATGATTATCTCTAGATGAAAATAATATCTAAAAAATCCTATTACTATGCCAAAAAATTTATTGTTGTAGCTAAAATAATATCAACAAGATATTTTTCGCTAAAAATCCCCTACCCTTTTTCAGTTATTAAAATACTACCATGCCCGATAGATGAAATATAAAAGTCATTAAATCTTTTTTTTAATGCCGTATCTTATTATCATTAACGAAATTTCAAATTTTACTATAGAATACATGGTTTTTTGTTAATTTTATATTTATTCAAATCTATCAATCTTGATTTGTAATACTACAGTATCTCAAAAATACAATCTGTTTAAAGATTAAAAATGAGAAAAATCCGAATTATTAATTTTAACACGATAAAATCATTATTTGTTTATTTTTTTGTATTTATAAACGTTTATACCGGCTAAAAGTTAGTACATTCTATATTTTAGTATTTATGGAATTTCCTGCGTAATAAAAGCAAGAATCTATTTTATAAAAGCGAGAATAAAATTCATAATTATACTTTGTAATTACCATTAATATGTATTCCACTTGAATCCTTCCAAGTTTTGATTAATACTAAACTTTTAAAAAAATAGTATAATAAGTGTCTATAAAAATTGTTTTGAATGACCTGAAAGTTTATCAAATATGTAAATAAACATTGAATATAGAAATATTGTTAATAAAGAGTTTTTTTTAGCGTTTGCTAGTTTTATTATTAGGTTTGTATGCTTAGTCGCAAAATTTAATTGTTTATTAAAATAAACTTAAGAATATTTGTTTAAATTTGCAATTTTGTTCATAAGATATAAAATTTATTGTTTAAAATTAGGAATGACGAGTATTACCATTAACATTCTCTTAATTACACTAGGTATTAATTCAGAGATTTGTATGATATTTATAATCTTATTTTAAGACCAGAATAAAAAGAAACTAGTATTTAGATGTATAAGGGTTAAAAGCTATCAAAATATTTTAGTGGCACATTTTTAAAACATTAGGAAATTAAAAATGGATAATGCTATTTTACGTCGTAAGATCAAGTTTTAAACAACAGTAAACGTAATGTAACTTACAAATTAGATGTAAAAATATAAAATAGCAATGCAAAAAAAAAAATTTTGAATCTTTTATAGCCTTGTTCCGTAATAAATCAATTTAGTATTCTATATTTCTATGAATAAGAAAAAAATATATGAAGTATTCATAATGAAAATATGTAAAATTCTTTTTTTTATGTAGAAATCAGATTTTTTAAAAGGCAAGCATTGCCGAAAACTTACATCGATAAAATAGAGTTTTTTTTTAAGCAAAAAATCAATGCTGGTTTTCAGATGCATCGTAATTATCATTAAAAATATTTGGATAAAAGGGTAATTCTTTATATTCATTGGTTTATTTCACATTTTATTTTTTAAAAAAGGTTTTGAACACAAATCGCTATGATAAACGATTGAATATCTATAAATCATAGTATTCTATAGCATAGATAATTTCACGTAAAGATATACTTGGCCTAGTTTAAAATGAGAAAAAAAATTTGTTAGCTAATAATATAAAAATAAACTGTTTTTTATATTATAGGTTAAATAAAAGTACGTTAGATAAATTCCAGAATCTATGTTTAACCGATATGAGCATTTGATTACAAAATTGAAATATTTATGGTATAAAATTTTCTTATTACTCAATAAGTGTTTGATAATTGCAGCCTTTAGATTTTCAGTGGTTTATAGAAAAAAAATCATCTAAGCCTTACTTGAGTCTAGAAAAATAATTATTGTGTCCATCTTGATTCAAAAAGCCTAAGAAATTCCTAAAAGAAACTATGTCCTTAAAATTTATTACGAAAAGAAACTTAATTTCGATTATTAAATTACGTAATAAAATTATTAAGTGTGCATTTTATACCCATTGCTCTTAAATATGTGAGAAAGTTATAAATTATTATATTCCTATGATAATTTCAAGTATTAACAATAAGTCTTAATCATTCTGACACTAATCTTATGTCATGGTTTTTTTATTTTGCAGATAATACACAGTTTAGGTTTAGGAAAATATACTGACGGTCAGTCTGCACATCCAGTTGGATAATAAATCAAATCTTTTGATTTTTTTTCTTTCACCATATATAAACATTTTTATATGTTTCAAATTTTTTTTATTTGAGATTTCGCAAAAAAAAACAAATTATTATTATCATACTGTATTAATAGCATCAGAAAAAACTCAAATATAATAACGAAAATATAGTAACGGCAATTAATAAAAAAATTTAAACTAAAATACACGGCCAGTTCTTGCACCATGTAGATTCTTTAATTATTATATGATAATAATATTGTATTCAAAATATTCCGTTTTGCTCTTTAAATACACATACTCGAGATTTAAATCTATTTATAGAAAAATTCTCTAGATATTATCATTATTTTTATTGTCTTTATATTTTTGTAACAATAATAATCTATTGCCAATCTTTTTTTTTGTGTTAATGTACCCACTTGTAAAGAGTATAGGAAAAAAACTATAGTAAGCGAACATAAAAGAGTTTTAATGCAAGAAATTAATATTATGTCGTAGGAAAACTCTTAAAACTACATAGTATAAAATAATTGCGAGAATAAAGCTGGAACTATTTTACTATAGATTAAAGGACTTTTTAAAAACCAATTAAAAAGAGTGTACTCGTCAGAATGTAAAAAATGATTTAATAAAATTATTGATGATATTTGCCGTCAAAGAAAAAAAAATGCATGCGAATAGTTAATGAAAATATTTCAAATGCTTAACGTGTTTTATATGAATGACTTGCACAAAATATTTGGTTATTTTATTTTCATTTCGAACTTTATTAAAAAAAAGTATCTAGAGAAAGCTCAACGAAAAAAATTATAGAAATAAAAATTTTAGATCGCCTAATTGTAGAATTTTATATAGGTATCATTATATAGATTTTCAATTTTGCTACCATGGGTTTAAAAACATGAATAATAAATTTAGTGGTAAAGAGAAAAACATCTAGTGAATGCATCCATTACAGTCAATATATATAATTTTTTTCGCATTTTAAATAGAAATAATGCGTGGAATCATATATTTATGTGTAATATATTAATCAAAGTGAAAATATCAATAAAAAATGTATAACAAACGATTTACTGATCAAGTGGGTCATCTTTTATATTTTAATTTCGCAATATACATAGAATTAGAGTGTGTGGAAAGAATATACAAAGTTTGTCTTATACTGAGTCAAAGTGTTTCTCTCACAAGATATAGCATCTTTTATATTATATGGGTATATTTTGAGCTGTAGCATATAATAAACTAGAAAAACAATTTAATTCTGCTATGAAATGATAGATACTATTCCATGTAATAGACAATAAATAAATTTATTAAGAATTTTTATGTTTTTTACGATATTTATGATTTTTGTGCAGAAATGTTACTTTCGAAAATTCCAAATAAGTGCTAGTTCTTTTAATATACCATAATATTATACTTTTTTTTATATCTCAATATATTTTTTAATTTTAAATAAACGCATTTATGATATCTTTTATACACATCATGTACAGCTTCTTAACAATCCACATTTCTTAAATCCTCAATGCATAATTTCAATCTTTTATATTTTATTTCTGAAAATTATAATCTTTAAAAATACAATATTTGACTCCTGATGTTATTCTCACATCTAAGAGGTGTTCATAGCTTCTTGTATATATGTTTACATTCTTTATGACAGCAAAAAAAAATTTATTTTTCAATTTTAAATTATATTTAATCTTTGAATTGATTAAAAGTTCAATTTTATGATATAATGCCTTGGTTTAAGATGAAAAATAATCATATAATAAAAGATTTTCTATTCAAAATATTTTTGAGATGATAAGAATAATAGCAAGATGTTCAATTTTTTATATTTAAAAACTCCGCATATAATTATCATGATATTTAGAACTAGATGTATCGAAAATTATAATTCTATAGCATCACTTTTGATTTTTTTTAAATTTAGATATTTTTACGGCATCACCAAAAATTAAGAGACTAACATAATCACATGATTTTACAGTTGATTATAATTTCTTTTTTTATTTAGTATATTATATTTCCGCTGGTACGAGCATTATATTATAATATAAACTTATACAGACGAGAAGCCAGTAAAATTACAGAAATTCATTCACTCGATTATTATTCGACATTTTATGTTTAAATTGCGAAAGGGTTATCAAAACATTTTTTTTTATAAATTTAAAAATCCTTTAAAAAATTGGATTTTTTACATGAATATTTATTTCTTACAAAGTAACTTATTAAAAAATTCTGTGTGATTTACAATTTCTGAAGCTTTTCATCCCATCTGTCAAAACTTACCATGTCATTTTTTTTATAGATTATATTGTGCGATGATAATACCAAAATAAAAACAAAGATAGTTCTATTGATGTACAATCAGGTCAAAATTGCGTTTTTTACATTTTAATGATTCTTCAATTGTTAAATTTTAAGTCGAGGCTGCTATATTTATATTCAAGATCAATAAATAAACCGTTCAAGGTACTCATATTTTTTTGGCATGGCGATAAATACTTTTTAATAAATCTATGAAAAAACTAATAAATGTCTTAAAAAGACCTGTGATACTCAGTATGCTCTATATATAGGCTATTACGTATTTTCTTAGTACTGTGCAACTTTTTTGTTGCAATATTAGATGTAAAATATTGCATCGATTAATAACATTCGCCATGCTTGATGAACCCGGTGTACTTGATAGATTGATATTAAAAGAATCGGTGAGCTTAGAAATTACTAGATACACAAATTTAGAGAGGGATCTGAATTTTAGTTTATGATGTAATCCGCGAGAAAAAGGCGTATGTATTTTTTTGTGACGTGATAATGCGAATTTAGAGAATTAAAATTTAGTTATATGATAAATCATTCCCTGATGCAGCCATTATTTCCATGAATGGTGTTTCAGTCAAATTACACGGTCTAATTATTCAATTATATTGAAAACCATAGTGGATATTTTATGATCCTCTAAAAGGCGAAGGAATATACTTTTGAGATGGCTAAATAGAGTGTCTATGTTTTAGAGCGTAAAATATACACTACAAAGCCTTGAGTAGTTTTTTTATTGCATCACTTAGAACGATCAGAAACCATTATTTTGATCTATTTGAATTATATTTTAAGATCTAAAATAATTGTATTTAAAATTTTTTATAAAGCTTTACGCAAGACCTTGCTAAAAAAATCTCAAAATCCGACATTGCATTTCCTTTTATGTTATCACGTGATAATTGTACCAGTTGAAGGCAAACACACAAAATTTTATTTTGACATGAAAAGAGCGAAGAATCCTAGAATTTACATCATTAGAAGGCTAATGTTAAAATTTGAGTTAAATGAAGCTAAAAAATCCGAGACAGAAAAAAATATTATAAAAAAATCGAATAAATTATGGCAGAGTAATCGATATCTACCCGATAAAGAAACCAGAATCTAAAAAATATCCTAGGTGAATAAAATAGCCGATATATCACCTGAATACATTCTTGTTTTATTAATAGTCTTAACAATATATATTGATTTCTAACATATATCGAATAGATACATTATTTAATCAATGTAACTTATTTAAATATATATTATAAAATTTCAGAAATTATAATATTACTTCAAACAGAAATTTTCACGAATCATACAATTGTTGAAATTATACCTATGAAATATGTGAATACTTCATTTATATCGTTTTTTATCTAACTTTTCGAGGAAAATAAATATAATATGATTTTTAGTAACTTTATAATCAACAAAATATAGACTCAAAAGTTAAATATGCATCCTTTTATACAGATTTTTTTGTTTTTTTCTTTATTAAATAAATATAATGCATTGATTTTTACTGTTGTTTTATTTGAAATCATGCTAATAAAATAAAGTATAGCATTGTTTTTTTAAATATAATAATAACAAATAAATTTATTTTTATCTGCTAATTTTGGCCATATAATACTAATTATAACATGACCAGTGGAATATATTTTTATTGTAATTTAAAATTTCAATAATAGAAAATTCACATGTGAGCTTGTAAAAACTATATATACCAATATAAAACAGATTATCTGGTCAAATAATATTTAAAATTTTATTTACAGAAACTTGGAGAACAATTAAAAATTTTAAGATCTGTAGAATCCCATATTATATACAATATCGTATGTATATGAGTTTACTGAAAAGAAAAATAGTTGTAAAAAGTGACTAAAATGCTTTAAAAAATCACTAACACATAACAGATCCAGAGAAAATAGAGGTATTTTAGGTCTTTGAACTGTTTCCAGCATAAGAAAACCCCTTGACTTATGAAAGTATACATATATGTGTAAAGCATGTTTTTTTTTGCATATTTCTAATCGCGAACAGTAGAAATATATTCATTCCTTCCATAGATTGACGGCCAAATACGAGGATGGATACAATTTACGGGCAAAAATATTACTAGGGATTTTCATGGTGAGGTTCCGAAGTACAAATCTGGTTTCCATAGTAGTAGCGAACTTCTTAATAGAAATAAAAAACATAAATTATATTGATAATACACCCAGATTGTAAAATTGGATAAAATAAAAGGTTTTTAAAACAAAAATTACACATTATGTAATGAGTTGGGATGTAAGAAATATAAAATTTCAAAATAGAAATATAAACAGAAAAAATTTTAAAATATGTTGAGGAACAAAAAACTAGACGTAGTAGAGGTTTGCATGCAAGCCAAAATACTTTACAATGTACATCACAGAGAAAATAATAGCAGTTAATGTATTAAGTTAATGTAAATATCTATCTATTAGTTTCGAAACATTCAAAATAAGGTAACTTCGTCTTCGTAAATGGGTTAAAGGAATACAGAAACACATTCAAAAAAATAATCATCTTTATGTCCATTAAAGAGTTGGGAATATCAACTCAAGTTGAAGTATGCACACAAATGTAGCTAGAATTAGTGAGTCTATAAAGAATCCGTATTATTGGGGATGATTACAACAAGAAGTATTGAAAATATTAGTGTCAAATTTATTCATATATAACAATCGTTAATTTTGCTAAAAAAAAAAAGAAAGCTTTTTTGCAATTACTGTCTAAGATTTTCTTTATGTCATAGATCAAAATGGATTTTACTTTTCGCAAGATCTACAGAATATTTTTAATTTTACTAAAGAAAAACCTGATAACATTAAAAGAAATTGTATAACAGTATCAACAATCAGACTAACATGTAAACCGAGAAAATATGATTTATTGACTATGAAACAAATACTTATGTAACACATTATTTACAGAAATCGTACATAAGTCATAAAGTGAAAGGAAACGATCATAAAAACTATTATTTATGTGTCATGGATGCAAATTGAAGCTGAAGCATACGCACAAATATTGTATTCTATGATAGCTTATATTAAATATTAACAGAAACTTTTAAATGCGTTGAGAAACGAAATAATGCCGATTAAGTTAACAGAACTATTTACTGATTATGTTCTATTAACCGATTTGAATTTCACAACAACAAATCAAAGGGTAAAAAAAACAATTTCCCCTTAAGTAAAGAAAAATTATTATATAATTACATCAATATGTCTATAGATCTATTTGACTTTTATTTTTTATTGATATAAAATCATGCATTTAATTCGTTTTTTTATTATGTTCTAAATAAATACATCAATCAGAACAGATAGTGGCAAACACAATAGAATCGTTTCATTCTGTATTTGAAAATCTCTTATAACTTTTAAAAAAATCATATTATTTTATCTTGATGTGTAATATAAATTAAGTGATAATATAACGCATATGATGCCTGTGATTAGCTAATATAAATGGCTATTTTATTTCTATTATTATTGAATGTTATATGATCCTTGTGCATGATCATTAGAAATATCAGCTTCGTGGAATATTATTTAATTTTGATTTATGTTATATTACTAAATTATTAAAACTATCTTTTATTGAAATTAAAACCATGTATTACCGAAATTGTCTTAATAAAAGTAGAATATGCTGGTATGTCACAGGATTGAATAAAAAACCTGGTACTTGTTTTCAACAGATCTTGTATGAATTAAAATTGTCTTTTAGAATTTAAAATAAGATACAGTGCTTTTAAACTTTTTATAGGTGGTTTGTCATTTTTAGAGGCATCTATTTCAAAAAACTGGTGTAATTCTGTTCTATTTCTATCATCATATATATTCATTTTCTTATCATCATAGATCACCGAAGCGGTGATTAGAATGTAAAACTACTATACCTCGATAACAGAGTCTAAAGCATTACAGTAAAAATTACCATATTTTGGTGCATTTGACGCCATATAATTAAATTATTTTTATTTATCTGGAAAAATCATTCATAAATTTTCCCGCATCATTTTTACAGCAATTGTCTTGTGGTGTAGTGTAACAAAATGAAGGAAAATCTAGAAAAATATTATTTTTTTATGTTAAATTACAGAGTTCGTGACTTTATAACATTTTTTTATAAAAAAAAGAAAATAACATTGATCTATTTCTATTTCTTTGATTTTATGCAGATAATTTGTCTACCTTTGACTGCAATTTTAAGATAAAAATTTCCCAGATGGCTATTATATGTTGAACTTCGTTGGTTTTATACGCACCTCTGTAAAAGGATATATACATTGTAGAAATTAATATTGTTATATTACACACATAATTACTGTTCTATTGAATTTTATTCTTTTAAACATAAGAATTTTAAATGAAGAAAGTTCGGTATTCTACCAGAGTAAACCGTCTATAAAAAAAATCTTTTTAAAAAAAATTTTGTATGCATAAATTAAATTCAGAAGTAATGAAACCGTTTTAATGTAAGATTTTAAAATTAATTTTATTATGCATCATAATTACATAATGATAAAATGCAGGGAGAATTAAGTAAAAAAATGATTTTATGCTTATAAAAAGATCATTTTTTTATAGACTACTTTAATTACAAATTAATCTTCATGCAGCCTCAATAGCAGGGACATTTCCCCCAATTTTCCCGATGGTATTTGGAATTATGTGAAACATTAAATTCTGATGGTTCACGAAGCGGGTCATTTAAAACAAGATCTAAAAAACTGAGGATAGCAAATAAGTTCGCATCATGAGAGTAAATGAAAATTTGAAATATAATCTTCATATTTACCGGCGTTAAAATCTTGGGAATTTTCGAATTCTTCGGTATTATATTGACCAGTTTATTGATTAAGTACCTTCATCTTTGTAAATATTTTCTTACCATTAAATTCACCATTGATTTCCACACCAGCAACATTCTCGCCATTTACCATTCGAATCTCTCTATCATAAAATATACTATGTTCTAGTGGATAATGTGGAGATTTAGTAATTGCAACAGCCTGTGATTCATTTGGGCTTATTGGTAACGGGTTGCAACCTGTTGTTTTGAGTGTCTCATAGAAAGCATGGCTACAATTAGTGTTTCTATCAATTAAAGGGGTACGTATTTTATTTTAATTATGGAACAGATAATATGAATATACCAATAATGAAGCGTAAAAATGGTATTTTATTATTAATGCTCGCAGTGAATTTCTCTATTTTAGTTTTGGCAGATTCTATATCTTTTATGAAGGGTAATGTCTCTATTTTTCAATTTAAGTTTGTCTATTAAATTTATTCAAAGAAACATTTTTTTTTGATGCTTGAAGACTAAGGCAATAATCTGATTGTTTTGTTCAGAAATTAAAAGTGAATTTAAATATCAAAGAAAATATAGATTGGTCAATCTAATATATTACGGGCAAAAAATAATTTGAATTAACAAGAAACATATATATAATGAATTTAGAAAATAAATTATAAAAAATCGCAATATAACATAAAATAAAATGCTAATAAGAGTATTTGTTATTCCCTAAGCATCAAAAATATAATTTTTTCTTTTAAAATAACATTTACAGCTATTAATTTTTTAAGATTATTGTTTTAATCCACTGATATAATTTTAAGCTCACTTACTTAACTAATCCAAAGTTTGTTATATTATTATGGATATAACAGCTATAATTTATCTGCAGATTTGTTAATTCGTTTAACGGTTATTTTAAATTTTCTGCGATCTGTTCTATTTATAGTTGAAAAATTATTTTTATTAAGCTCAGTTATAATTTTGAATTCATGTGAAATACTAAAAAAAATAGACAAAAAGAGAAAAAATTATATTTATTGAGCAAAAATCTTCTATTCCTAGTCTTCCATAATGATTCTTACACGATTTTGAAAGGATCAGTGATGAAATCAACTATAGACGAAAATATACACAAGTAACGAATTTTTGTTTACCCCCTATTTTAAATATTAAAAAATAAAAATTTAATATGAGAAAGGTGTTTTATAAGCTTAAACTATTTTAATATAAAATTTCTTGCATGAAGAAAACGAATATTTATTTCTTGTATGTTGCCATCTATATTATGTGAATATTTATGAAACTGCAAAATTATTAATGATTAAGTATCTTCTCAATATTATAGCACAAAATACATAACAAAAAATTTATGCGAAAATCGAAATCCCAAATGAATAATATAACAAGAGAGATTTATATCACTAGGTAGTTTGATTTTTGGCGATAAAAATTGGTATAAGAATACTTTAAAATTGACCTTTTCAAAGACTTACATAATTTTAACTCAGCTATATCATCTTTACAATCTTCAGAGCATTCTATTCTTTAAACTCTTATTAATTCAAGTATTTTCCTTAATACTATGTTTCTGCTCAATGAAATTTATATAGACGGTAATTTAAACAAGATCTATTATAATATTTTCAAATCGATGTGCCTTTTGATCTATTATATTATTAAGTAATTCTATGCTAAAGTAAACTATATTTCTATTTCAATAAAATATTTGACTACTAGATAAGAATAAATTTTTATTTATTTTTCAGTCAAGATAATTTTCTTATTAAAACAGAAAAAAATCACACCTCTATAATATTGCGGCTCACATAGTCTTGGCAGTGAAATCTGATTAGTTCCATTGGTTATATATGGTCATTGGCTTAATATATATCAATAGTTTCTTAAAGGTATCTAGAATATTATTTTGATAATTATGGATGCAATAGTAACCAAAATAAAATTATATATACCATATTTCGTAGTATATGATTATGTGTTAACACAAAATACAAACATTTTCAAGTATAATTTTAATTATCAAACTGATCAAGGATTACATCAAATTAGAGGGCCAAATAAAAATGATAAATAAATATGCCTTGAATAGAAAAGGATATAAAATAGCATGCAAGAATATATGATAAAGATTGTAGATGATGTGTGCTCACAATAGAATATTTAAGTATGCTTGAAGAAAAACATTAAAGTTTTATTATAGAAAATAAACTGTGATAAAATTTATAAATTATTGTTTGTGGATATAGGAAGATGACGAAATGGGTTGTATATTCATGTAATAATCTTTAAAGAGCATACTTGAGGTTTGATTGAATAATATCAAATAGTAAAATCAACAATACCTATGAACAAAATATTAATAAATTGTTTTATAGCCCGTTTAAATGAAGTTAAATCCATAGCGTTTCAAATTGAAGTCAAAGATAAATATTAGAACTTTAGCAATTTTTTTTTGATGTTTCAAATTTTTCACCCTCATTGGGATATTACATCTAAAACTATTATCCAATAAAATAATAAATTGTAAAATTGTTAGGTATTGATCGAATGTAACTTTATAAAGATATAATTTGGTAAAATTATCTTAATTACATTAAATATGGCTACTCTTCACCTCAATGCAAAAAACCTTAAGAATTGCACAAAGATATGTTCTAAGTAGAAAATTATATTAAAAAACCTTTTTTTAATCTATAATTATGGCAAATTTTCGTATTTATATCTATAAAGTAAAATTTAAGTATTTCCTAAACCAAGCTTTAGAAATATAGTGTACTATTTTGCGAATTCATATGCCATATACCAAATGAAATATTTATGTTTTTGGCGATTTTTTTAAAACTAGTATTAGGTAGAAAATAATGCTATCTTAATCATAATTTCAGTCATTCTTAAAGCTTAAAATATATCATTGCGTCAACACAATTTTTTTCGAAAAAATCATATAGGGTGATTTTAATATAGAATACTCGAAAGGATTATTTTGCTGTTAATACCTTAAAATTTTGATATAAAATATAATAAAACATTCTTTTGATATCTTGTAAGAAATTGTTTAAATTATACTAAAATATTTATGCATTAAGATAAATTATATGTATATTTATTTATTAAAAATATCTATTTAGCCATATACTGTATGATATGGAGAAAAAAACATTTAATATTACTACAAAAGCAAATTAAATGCAATTTAAAAATCTTTTTTTAGTGATTCGACCATTTTAATTATTATATAAAAGGGTAAAAAGTGCAAATATGGACAAATATAAATCAAAATTTATCATCTACATTTGTCATGTTTTAGGAATATGTAAAGTTTAAAAATTTATGCCTATGATGTTGTTATTTTTGTCGGTGATATTTATATATACACCCAAAAGTATATATGATACGACATTTTTTACTCTATAAGCAACTGAAAAATTCATAAATTATATTATTACTGTATTTTAATAAATTATGTGTCACAGAAGAAATTAAATCTGCTTGATGGACCCATTATAGAGAAGATCAATTGCGCCTTTATGTCGCAAAAAAAAAACAGTTGGATCGCAACAATTATGAAAGATTCGTGTGGTTCTTCAATATCCAAAAATGCCTAAAATGTAATACAATCAGTCAAACGTGACATAAACAACAGAAAACGAAAGATAAGAGTAAAAAACAGGTCAATTTACATCAAAAAGAAAAATTCGCGGACTATAAAGGTTTATATAAAAATAACAAGGATTTAAAAATGACGTGAATGGATATAGGATAATAAAAAAAAATATTGTTTATACAGCTTCCTGTTAAATTGTCTTTTTACTTATAAAAAACATAATTCTAGAGTATAAAATATCATATTTAATATAACTTTATGCAAAACTTTATATCTATTTGTGTTGTTTATATATTTTCGGCATAAAAATCACATTTATAATGCAAACCTTTATCAAGCTAATTGAGTTGTTATGATACGTAGATACAAATACTAAGTTTTGCTATATAAAAATAAAATATATTGCGGAGTCAACATTATTATATAATCTATGTATAAACTATTGCATTTATTTACATACTTTATTCATATGAATTTTCAAGTTATCTAAATTATCTGTAAAAAATATGCTTAATTTTTTGTATTTATATAAATATAAAATGGATCTTAATACATTGTTTCATTTAGATCATAATTTTTTTTTAATATTATTATCTTATCTTCATGTCTAAGTGTAGACAAAAAATAATATTTAAGAAATCTTTGCATCGTAAATATACAAAAAAATTATGCTCTGGATTTAAAAAAAAATTTATTAGAAAATTTTGTGAATTATTATAAAATTAAAAAAGTGTACGCTATATTATGTTGAAATATTTTTTCAGATGATATACCGGAATTTTTTTACTCTGAACTTGCATAATTAGTTTGATCTGAAGTTATTACCTTTAATTGGGTTATTTCCTTATATTATATGGAAAAAAGTGAATTGAAGTGATCTTCATTAGCGCAAAAACATTTAAATCATTGTTTTTTTACGATTGAATTGTAATTTAATCCTTAAAAAGCATATTTTTGTTTGTTTAGAGCTTTTAAAATTTTGCCGTTATTATTTCTTCTTCAAAAAAACATAAAAAATCATGTGTCACCCAATAAATATTTTTTATTGGGGATTTTTACGTTTATTGGTTTTATTTGACAATTTAAGCTATAATGATAACATATTGAAAGAAGCAGATTATTGCACTATCATTTATTATAATTTAAATACAAAAGCAAAAATTATTTATCTTGAATATCATAATTGCGAAATTCGTTTTAAATATGCATATAACGCCCTCAAAAAAGGAAAAATATTCTATTACTGTATATAATGAATATGCATTTAAAAAAAGTTAAATATGTATTATTTGCAATTCTAAATTATATATACATTTATTAATCGATACGTCATATGATTCACGGTCATGCTAAGGGTGGAAATATATTCTATTCTCTTGTTTACATAAAAAAGGTTTATTGTATGATATATATAGCTGTTTATCTCCAATTTGAAGTATATTTCATACAGCATATTATAATTTCCCACAAAATAAATTTCAACAACCTGCCTGTAAGAAAAATTTAATCTTTGTTTAAAAATATTCTCAAATGATAATTACCAACTTAAATTAAACTTTATATGTTCATAAAACATAAAATCAAGAACGTAAATTCATTCTTCTATATAATGAACTTGAATATCAAACAATAATAGAAAAAAACCACGACATATTTTTAATCGTTAAATTGACTAAGTCAAAGCTTTTATATCAACTGAATGAATACTACATGAATGTAAACCAGAATTCATGATGCTTTGATTAGAACTACATCTGTAAACAGCAAATCTAGTATTTAGATGTTTAAATTCAACACAGCTTGGCAGATTTAAATTTATTAAAATTTTCATGTTTATAACCCTCAAATAACGCAAAGTTTGGTTACATATGTACAATATTTTGTATTTATCCATATATCTTTGCTTTCTAATAGAATAAAAATATTACAATCATATAGTACCAGTAAACTTCGAAATCGCCTTTGAAATAGAATTCGGGCATCAACACCAAAAAAAATCATAACCCATTGATACTGTGACGTATGGTATATTATTTTCATGTTTTTAGAAAAGTTTATTGATTTGAAATATTGTTTAAAGGGGTAGCTTTTATTGGATTAATTCAATTCAAATATAATGCATTTCTCAATCTATTAAAACACAAAAAAAACAAATACTTACATGCGAAATTCAATCTAATGATGTAAATATAACAGATAGAATTTTGTCAGTAAAAGACATTGTACAATAAATACAGCATTTTATATGCAAAAATATATTTTAACATCTACAAGGTATAAATTTATATGTCTAAATTTTTTTGAAAATATATACTAGTCTAAAAATTATCCCAACCTACAAAAATCTTCTTATATTTGAATAGAATTCTCTGAGCAGCCTATATTATATCTTGTGATTTTGTTTGATTTATCACAGTGTATCACGTAAATGAATAAATTGAAATATAGACTTTTTAATAAGAAAGATTATGATTAGAAATATATTTATCAAAAATTTCGAAGTTTTTTTATTCAATAAGAGCATGTAGAATTGTTATTTTTGTATCCGTTCATCTAATTGGGCTTTTTAGTTTGAAATGATACTAAATTTATAAAAATTATATTCATCACCAAGTATATTTTCTTAAGTATTGAGAAGAACATCTTAAAAGTTCGCGTTATCATAGTCTGGATTTTGCCTCTTTTTTTTTCCTAAAATAAACATCAATTAAAATTCGATGAATATTTAAATGAATTAAACAGCAAAGGAAATAATTTAAACTAATGCATTTCAATTACGCGACAAAAGTATAATTAAAATTTTATAATAAAATAAATTAAATTGAAAAATTAATGTGCACAGATAAGATTAAAAATTTTTATTTATTTATGGGTTAATTTTCTTTTTATTGATTTTATCTATTTAGACGTGTTCAGCGTGTTAAGAATATTGCACAAATCCTTGATGCATCTTTTGTCACTTCCCCTGATCTATCATCATCAACTGCAAATCTCTCTCAAATGAGATGAGTTCAAGTTTCTTGCGGAGTGTGAGAGCATGCATGTATGCTTCTACTTCGTCCGGTATTTTTAACTCCTTAACATATTTTTTATGATATTTTGTGACCACCCCATCCCAAGTCATCACATATGGTATTATTCTTGTTTTGTATTTGTAAATTAAACCAAGTTCATTTACCAAGATGTCATATTACCTATATTTTACATTCTCAACTTCATCAAGTTATCAAGGCTCGTTATACCTATTTCGATCAGCGTAATCATATTTTCTTTTTTATCGTATAGAAAAATATCAGGTCTATTTTGTTTGATTAAAATATCTGTTTTAATTCGGGTATCAACTTTTATTTCTGCATTTTCGTTTTCGCAGATTTCTTGTACTGAGTGAGTTCTGATCTTTTTGGTTTTTTTGAAGTTTTATGGTCTTGATAGGAGGAAATGAAGACATCTTACTATTTCATTATGTCTTCGCGTGTAATCAGCCCTAATATTTTCATGCATCTTGTTGCAAGGTGAATAATTGTTTTTATAGCTTCATTACAGTGTGGGCATTTTATCTTCTCACCGAAAAACACATTTCTGTCTTGAATAAAATAGAATTTTCCTTCTTCACTTGGTTTAATGTTGCCATCTTTTATCCATCTTGATGATCCAACAATATCAACCATACCATTATTCTTAGCTTCAAAAGGTTTTTGGTGTAATGGTTTTTCTTTTATTTTACACAATGAACTTTCTTGCTGCTTTTTCTCTAGTGTTTCGAAGTCGGTGATATTAGCATGATATTTGTTTTTAAGATATTCTTCAATTAGTGAGAGATGTGTCTTGTTATCTTTTTCTACTTTTAGAATCGCGGCCCTCCTCGGTGAGCTGTTTTTACTGTTTTCAAGCAGATTTTTTAGCTGGTAGATCATCTTCTCAGCTTTAAATTCGATATTACATAGCCCACGTCCTAGTTCATTTCTCTTTATATATAATCTTTGTTTATTACTAGGCTGGAGGTGAATGGAAAATTCGTTTAAAATATCTCTTATCTTATTATCAAGTTTGATGTATTCTTCTGGTTCTAATTTTAATACGCCTATGTGGTAATTTATGTGTGACGTTGCATGTTCATTAATGGCTTTAAATAAATTTCCGGCATTAAGTTTAGTCTTACATAAATTTCTTATTCGATTTAATATTTGTTCTGCAACTATATCTATAGTTTCTTGCTTTAGCTCTGATTTGCTTATCTCAATTACCCCAAGATATTTGTAGGCTGCCGGGCCTTCTATAAATGTTGCTACATCTGCACATATTTCATGGTTAGTGGCTGATTTTTTTTTGTTTATTTCAAGGCCAACTGCGTCAAAGAAGGTTAGTGTTTTGTCCGTCATGTGTTTAAGTGTTTCTGGAGTTTTTGATATCAATTTGAGGTCATCTATGAAGAGTAGGTGATTTGTTGTATATGAGTTTTCATCGTTCAGTACACTCACTCCTGGAAAGCGTTCATTTAATTTTCTGCTTAAGGGGTCAATACATAGAACGAATAAAAAAGGTGACAGACTATCTCCCTGTAGTATTTCTTTATTTATTCTCCATTTAAACATAACGATATACTCCATTTACTTGTAATATTTCTTATGAAAGATGTTATCCATGCTGGTAGATTCAAATTTCTAATACATGCATGTAGGTAGTTTTGTTCTATTAAGTCAAATGCCTTTTTTACATCAATCCACGTTGTATATAAAATATTTACATGCTCTTTATTTATCGCAATATTGATAAGAGCTTGTTCTTTTGCTCCCTGAACGCGCCTTATTGTCCCTAACTGATTTTCTGCAATTTATTCTCTTGTCTCTACTTCATACTGAATAGTTTTTGAGACCGCTTTTGTCGTTAATTTATATAAATTAGACAATACATGTTATTGGTCAAATTCATTTCCTATCTAAATATCTTCTTTTGGTGTAATGTATGTAGTGCCTGAATACAACCATTCTTCCTGGTTGTTATTTTCTAAACATTCATCTGATATGATCTAATATATATATTTATAAAGACTCGTCATTTATTAAATGAAGAAATTAAAGATTCCATCTGATCCAGCAGCTTTTCAGTATGGCAGTGATTTTATTATATTATCAAATTCAGTCTCTGTCTTAAAGCAACTTTTTTCCTGTTTTTGGACAGGTAGAAATGGGCATATGTAATCGTTATAATTATTTTCGTTGTGATTTTCCGTGCCTTTTTCCCACATTTTCATCCAAAAAATTTTGATTTGTTCATCTGAAGCTTCGATTGCATACTTTTTGTTTTGTGTCAATCCTCTATAAAAAAAGTCTTCTATTAAGCTCAAAGCAGTTATTTTCTCTGGTGAAGTCACATCTTTTTTTGTACTGCTCTATTTTTTTCTTTAATATTCTAATATTTTCTGTATAGATATTTAACACAGTTTTAAGATGATCATCTATGTCTAGGATCATGTTTCTTGACCGCATTATTTTTCTTAATTTTTTTACTTCCTCTTCTTTTAATTCACTGCGTTTATTTTTATATAATCCTAGTACATCTCTTATTCTTTCTAAAAGCTCAATTTTTTGGATTTTTTCTATAATATATTTGTTGTCTTTTTTCGGTCGTGTTGTGAGGCGTTTGTAAGTCTGCTGTGCGGTTTGTAGCAACACTGCAACATCGGACAGATTCTTGGGATTATGGGTGGATGTAATTGTCCCTATTATCATATTAATAGTTTGGAGAGTACTAGTGTCAACTTTGTAGTATGAGATTTTCCTTGTCCTTTCAAATTCAACGATATTTGCCTTTTTTAAGCTTTCGTATATTTCATTATATTCCCTTCTACATAAGTCGACTCTTCTATACTCTTCAATTCCAAAATGGGATGGATCTTTTAATTTTGCTCTTTTTGCGTTTTTGACGTTTTCGGCATCAAATCGTTTGACAACCGACTTCTTTCCATTTTCGTCTATTAATATTCTCATCGCTCGTCTTTCGAGTTCCTGTTGGGACAAATTACATTGGAATTTTCCGTTGTGATATTTTTGGAGTTTATCCCATTCGAAGCGTGGCATACGATGGAAGCATATTAGGATTGACGCATAGGCATCTTGAATCCATTCATCTGACGAAGATTCTGTTGAAGTAAAGATCGATTCTAGCGTCAGATGTCTTGTTGATGTTTTTAAGGAGGTTTTTGCATGTTCCGTTGCCAACACATCTTTTTACTCGGTTACAGCCGCAGTTTCGCATGATTTATCTTTGTAGTGCTTTGCTTCTGATTTTTCTGTTTCACCCATACTTACTCGTAGGTAATAAAAGATTTTAATTATAATGCATAAATTACCGTTAAATTTATATAGCTTTTATTTTCATTTGAGAAAGTTATTTTTAGAACTAACTGATCTATTTTATTTTCCACGTTCTAATATTAAAAAAAATCCTTGCATTTTTATATAATGCATATGTCTCTGAAACATAAAAAAACTTATAATTGCCTTTATTTATCAGTAAAAACATGCAAGAATTGCGCAATTTTTTTTAAATGGTTTTCCCGTTGATAAATTTAGATTATTAAACTGATTTTGCAAACAAAAGAGTTATCAAAATCGTTAATTTATCACTATTATATGTGATTTCATATCATTTTTATAAAAAAAATAGAAAATAATTAATGGAACAGAAAATAAAAAATTGATGAAATAGAACAATCTAAATATGATACAAATTTATAATTTCGGTCTTTTTTTTGTATAAAAAATGTATTTATAATAGATAAGCCCCTGATTTTAACTCTAAATTCAATAGTGATATATAAAAAGACATTAAAATAATCCTCGCATTATATATAAAATTTTAAAAGCCTATAATATTCTAGTTGTCTCGGTTTTTCAATTTTCAAGAATTAAGCTTTTTTTAGGCCCAGTTTTGAACTTTAATTCTGTGATATAACATCGTGTTACAAATGAATCTTGTACAGAGTCTACTTCTTTATTTTAAAATCATTCGTATATTATCAGTATACAATTATATGCATAAAACGACTTATAATCTCGTAAGTTAGGTAACTATGAGCATATCATTTATTCTTCATGTTATCCCATACATTATTTTGTATTTAAACTATATGAATTGTTCTTAAATTATTTTATTACAAATATTTTATCCTTTGAAATTTATTTCGGCCCTTATTTATTCGATGAAATGCATTAATATTTTTTATCAAAAAAATAGAAATTTATGTTAAATTATTTATAATGATAAAATACAATACGAATTGTTTCGTAGCACTTTTCATAAAACCAAAATCAATTTATATACATATAAATTAATTGTAAATCTTTGACATACAATTTTAGATCAGAATGTTTGGCCGATAGCATAAAGTGTTAAAACTTTACTGATTAATCGTTCCCATATAATGAAAAATTGCATACTTTTATAATGAATTACGATTTTATTTTGACTAAATTTTATATTTATAATAAAAATTTGCGATTCTGGGCCTTTTAAAATAAACCTTAAAAATTGTGGGTTCACATCTCAATTTAATTATTGCAAACAGTTTATTTTCAATATTATAAACCCATGATTTTCTAGTGATATATACTGTTTTTGTGTTATGATATATCAAATTTATCTCATATATCTATATTAAAATAAAATGATGATTTTTATTAGATTTATAGTTTTTAACCTTCGCGACTACAGAAAAATAGTAATGTAAGTTACTTTATTTTTGGATTTATATAAAATAATGTTTATTATGCTTTTTCACTATATAAAAACCAGTTTCTACATGATAAAATACATATATTCTTAGATTTTTTAACGAAAATCAAACTATACTGGAAATAGATATACGTGGGCATAAATTATATATTTATGATAAAAAGATACTAGTCGGTGAATATTTATAAATAAAAATATGTTTAATTTGACATAAAAATATTATTATTTATTTTTCCATTATATAAATTGATTTAATGTTTTAATACTTGAAAATTTACTGCATAATAAGATCAATCTTTTATCTCAAACTCGTCCGAATACTAGTATTTTTTTCAATCTATAAGTTAGCTGTATATTTTGAAATTTTTATAATAAATATGTGATAAACAATAGATCGGTCACAATCAATAAATTAGCATTAAAATAAATAAAAATCAATTTTAGATAATACTATAAAGAAAAAATATGTGCGCTTTATATTATCTAATAGAAAAATTGTATTTTTAAAACACATGTTTTACCAAAAAATATATGAAATACAAATAAAATTATTCTATTCATCTGCATTTTTACAAACTCACTGTCATCTGCAAATAGAAGTTCGTGAAAAATATAAAATAATTACCATAGTAGTATAAATATTATTTTTTATAAAAATATAGGTCATATACATGAAAAAATTTACATCTATTCCTTCGAGAAAAAATGAAGTTTGAATTTAAAAAAGCACAATTATTGCGTACAAAAGGATTATGAAATTTTTTTTGCTTAATAATCCACTGACTTTGTGCTGTATATAACACCCTAAAAGGTGTTTCTAAATATGTGACTATAACCTATAGAAAGTTTTCTAAATATAACATCTAAATATATATGAAAAATATATAATGAACTCTTTCTTATTTCTGAAAATTTGTTATATAATTTTATTTTGAATCGCGCATTCTAAATTTCATATAAAAACTTAAATCCGAACAATTTATATTTTGACATGATAGTAACAATATTATAAGAAAAAATGCGACACTAAATATAGAATATGCACTTATTATCTATATACTTTGATTTTATTGACATAAAACAAGAAAATTAGAATAATTGAACTCTAAACTAGTTTTAAATCTTACATTACATAATTTCTAGAAAAAAATAATCTAAATCTTACATTACATGTATTATAGAAAAAAATATTTAAATCAACAAATCCCTAAAAATAAAAGTAACGTGTTATTAAACTTAAAAAGATAATATTAAATTTGCAATATAAAAAAAGAGTCAAAAAAAGCAATTTAAATCATTTTTATGTTTCTTTCGGAAACCTTCCTAAAAAATATATTTATTAGGTTATAATTACTTTTTGTAAATATGTTCATATAAAGATATGAAATCTGAAGATATTTTTTGCATTATAGATAAATAGGTTTAAAGGAAAGCTCATAAATGAATTCCAAACATTTATATATGTATTAATCAATAATGAAAATTAATTTTAATTCTTTATTCTTTCATTCAATACAGATCAATATTTTCTATTAGAGATAGGGTTGTTTATGATCATATAGTCGAAAATATGTTTTTTAGAATCATATATTTGATAATTTCAGCCAGGTCAAATGCGTAAATAGAAATTAAATATATATTTTCAAGAAACTTGTTGCCCAAAAGGCAAAAAAAAACAATTCTTTAGTATGTTCAAATTTCTTTACATAAAAATTGAGAAAAATATATTAGAGCGACTATTTATTTATATTTTGTAGACTTTAATTTTACAATTAGTTAGAACCGCATTTTTACTGATGTTTAAATAATAATTTCTAGGTATATAAATATTAAGAAATCAATAAAATATAACCGTAGACAATTTATGTTCCTCTCGTATCTTTATATATATAGTGTATACACTACACTTGTTATATATGGACAAAGTTAATGGACAACTATTCCAATAATTTGAATATAAGATTAAATAAAGTAATACACTAAATTGTATGGTTTATATAATTCATTATATAGGGCGAGGTTTAAATTATAATAAATGAAAGAATAATTTGTATATTAAGAACACTCTTTTTCGTATATATTAGAACGTCTCTTTAGCTTAATATTATATAAATATCGAACAAAATATAAGAAAAAATAAAGATTAAGGATTAAAATCTGTAATGTTTACCTTAATCTTTATTATATGAATGAATACCTTTATATTATAATAATTATTTTATAAAATATAATTTAAGACTTGATTCAATTTATTTAGTGTGCATTTATCACTAATGAAAATCAAAATAATTTTAATGTCATTGAGTAACTGCATGAAAGTATTAAAATTCATATTTTACAGCTAATTTTCTATCAAAAATATTACTCTGTTTTTTAGTTCATTTTACTGTATTTTTTTGGTTTCTTGTATATTTTGCTATGATGATTAGAATTTACCATTTTATTTCTGTTTTGTAATATAAATTATTGCTACTAGATTATATAGGAACGACTCAAGACCAAATCACATTATCATGGCTAATAAGAATATACCTCAAGTCATATTAACATCAAGTGTTATTAGAAAGATTGCATTTATTGTGGTTTTTATTCATTATAGCATAGACTTTATTTTCTTTTATTCAAAATTCATAAAATAAGTTTTCGGTGAATATATTTTACCATTTATTTATACATTCTTAGATCTATGTGCTCATTACAAATAGATCATATACGAAAAGATTTCATTCTTGAATATATAGTATTCATAAAAATATTTTTTATTGTCTAAAAAAATGTATCATTTGTCATGAATTGTGATGAGATGACTACAAAATACTATAAGTCGTGTATAAGGGAATCAGAAATGCCAGCAAAAGCTACAGGATGCAAACAAACAAACTCAAGGCTTTAGGAGGACATTTGAAATAATAAATCTTAATAAAAATAGACTATGAACATGCTTAGATGAAAGATTTTAAAAGGTAAATATATTGTACATAGTAATCTTAAACTCTGCTTGAGCAACGATTGATAGAAAAAACAAAATAATCCATAAATAATATATTATTGATTTTTGAATTTGATATCATTCTATTTTTTGTATTGCATAAATATTCGTTTTAATCACAGTTTTCGCTATCAAGCAAAACTTGCTCGATCTCTCGTGCTCACAGCGAATCAAACTTTCAGCTTTTTTTCCCCTCTTAAGTCTTAAGCAATACCTCTTGCCGTTCTACACTTCAATATTTAAAAATATATTATATTTCACGGTTTTTTTATTACATCTCAATCTGGTAAGTTGCTTCAAGTTCTTTCAGATACCTTGTATGATAAATATACATCAAGGTCTTAAGTATTAATAAATAAAACAGTTTAATTCATGCATGTTTTATTAATGACAGCTCGTATGCTAGCAGATCATACTTTCACAATTTTTCGTTTTCAACCCATGTTTAAGATTTCAAAATAGCTTACTCCATGTTCTTTGAGCGTGATACAATTCTTCCTTCATTTTCTATAAAAACATCAGGGCTACTATTTGATTATTTTATATCATTTAAATTTCCTGTGTCCACTTTGATTACCATGAATAATTTTTCTTTCGATTCTTGTAATTAATTTTACGAATTTATGTTTTTTTGAAATTATATTTCCTTGCTAGCATAAAATGAACGCACTATAGAATTCATTTATGTTTTATGCAAAGTTATGACCATAATTATTTTAAATCTACTTTCCAATCAATTTTCTGTTATAATAGAGTTATTACAGTCTAGGCATCATTCTCATACCATAGAAAATTTTAATATCTGAGATGAAGCAGAAGCTTGCTTCTTCATGCGGTATTATATTTACGTATTATAGCCCCTTATTGATCCAAGTATTTCTAGTGTTAAAATATAATGCTAATTATAGAGTTTTGGATGTTAAAATATTGAATTTATTTTATATAATAAACTCTTTTTTCTTTAATTTGAGCTCTGAAAGATCTAGGTTTACTAACATGTATATTATCTATAATAAGGTTTTTTTCAAAGTCTAATTCGTTTTCGTTTCCAGTAAGAGCAAAATTGCTTTTCTATATGATTATACTCTTTTTTTATCTGTGATTTTTTTACCATAATCAGTATTCAGTGAGAACTTACTTCTAATTTTATAAAATAACACTGGGTAAGTTCCAATCAAAACAAAAATGGACTAAATTGAATGGCTGCAATGTAATAATACAAATAAAATTTGCCGAATTTATATGTCTAGCCTATCTAAATCTTGTGTCTTTAACCAAAATGAACTTTCTTAGTAGTTAGTAAATGTTTTTGCATATTCATAATAGGCTTTTCTCAAATTATTATCTCACAGGTTAATTTGGCGATATTTTATTGTGTTTCAACATTTTATACGTTAATTTTATGATCTTTTATGATTCGTATAATATTTGTACATAGTGCTTTTATATAATGATATTTATTTCCATCTATATCTCGTATCCAAGTTAGTACATCTTTGCGGGTTCTGTTTTTAATAACAGACTTTGTAATATTTATTTCCATTCCGATGAATTTAAAGAATTTAACTACTCAAAATGACAATATTTGCAAGTAAATTTGCCTTTGGCACAATTTTTAAGGTGTCAATGGAATAAGAATTACCAGTTATGAATGCTTTATCGTTCGGGTCGGTTTATTATGATGGTTATTTTTCGTTTAATCTAATGCTTAGTGGATTCTTATTTTTCAAAAAAGTAGTGAGTAAAAGCTGTCAAATTGAATAATTCTTATATGTTGCATCTTAAATATGGTTAAATTATTATATCCAAGTGATAAGTGCCCTTTTTGCGATAATTTAGCTATAAATAAAATCATCATATCTTATTATGTAAAAGTTTATTGTGCAGTATAGAAGATTCTCATGTCCTATCATGTTGTATTCCGTTTTTTTACAAAATTTGTCACGTTAAGTCTGTTAATATATTCGCTTAAGAAGAAACTTTTTTATTGTCTGCTCTTATACTCATACTCTCGCCTGACTGTTGAAAGTTGGTCTTGATTTTAAGTATGAGAGTTTGACGTCTTTCAGTAGTATAATTGTTACTGTTTTAGTTTTTTTATTTATAAAAGTATGGCATGCATTAAATTGGCTTGTGTTCTAAATTTTTAAAAATAGCTTTTTTTTGACATAAATAAGTTATACTGAGAATGAAACTAATTTTTAATCCCCTTTTTCTAGCCATAATTATCCACTATTCTTCAAGATACATGGAAAATGTGTAATTTTCTTCACTAAGATGTTGTATAATATCACATCCTACAGCCTTTCTGATAGAAATCAAATTGAAGTTTTAAATAAACTCTTTCTTGGGATATAAAAAAAATTGCGTGTATATTCATATCTTATCTTGAGCAAGAAATCATTAAAATATTATAACCCATTTTTGCTTTTGTGAATCTTAGAATTAAAATATTTTGATAATTTTTCTTATAGATTATATTTCTTGTTCATCTGTGTCTTTTTAAACAAGAAAGAATTGCCTTTGTTAGCTTCTCAAAAGTAATTTGGTTTTGAAATTTCTTTTATTGGTTTACTGCATTTTTTGCTTCTCAATTGGGCTTTTCCTAGCGTTTTGTATACATATTACTTCTAGAGTATCAATAAATTTGTCAGATATTTTGTTGCGTTATCGCATGATCTTACTTTAAAAACACAATTTCTCTATCTCCAGTATCTGTTTACGTTCTACGTTAGATGTCGCGATGTTAAATTATATTCAAGGTTTGTTTTTATCATCCATACAACAACATAATTTAATCCCTCTGTGGACTAGCTTTAATGTTAATTTCACGTAACGTTAAATTAAGCACGTAAAATAAAGGCTTTTTGACATATTTTTTTGTTGATATTGATATGTATATTAAATTCGATATAGGCATCACTTTTTTAATTTTAATTTCAGTATAAGTTTATTTTCGATTACTTGGTAATTCAATGATGTCTGTAATTTCCAAGTACGCATAAAAACTATTTTGCAAAATCAAGTTATTGGATTTAGTTTATTCTTTATTTCAACCACTTCGGTTGCTGCTTGTCTTTCTTTATGTGTCGTTTCCTTTAAACTTGGGATTTTTTTTTGTTCCTTTAAATATATTTAAAAGCATTTTTTCGGCTATATATCATTGTTGTATCTTATAAACTCTTGCCTGCAAGATCTCGGTATTCTTATGATTCGTTTAAGGATTGAAGTGTAAGCTTCTTGAATCCTGCTGTCTTTCTCAACAGATATTTTAGCACATATAGCTTTAGTAACTAATATGACTGCGGTATTGTTATGCTCGCGTATATGAAGTTCAAATGTATTATTGTTGCATTTTTTCAATTACGGAATAGGTGTTTTGAATATTTATCTTTATAGTTTTACACTCCTCTTTTTTTCTTTATCCTCATATTTTTTCTTATATATAGATTTTTTGAAATGAATATACATTTCATAAGAACATCGTGTAATATAATTCTTGGTGCAAACAGAAATAATAATCTTCCGATTACCCTCCTGTGCTATATCTTCATTGATATTCTCCATATCACGACAAATCATATCATAAATCCTGCGTAATCCTATGCTTTGCAAATATACATAGAATTCATAAGATATTCTTAACACTAACAATATTTCTTTTTATATTTTCTATCACCCCATCTCACGTTATTGCATATGTAATTATTTTCGCAATTTTTATGTCATGATACAATATTATTTACACAAAACTACATGGTTTGAATTTGGCAAGTATACCATTTCAGTATAAAGGTTCATATACAGGTTATTAATTCACATTGTTAAAAAAATTTGTGTTTTTCGGTCAATATTATATTTATACTCATTTCATTTATAATGTGATGTTTAGATAATTTTACACTTAAAAACAAATTTTGAAAGCTCTTATTAAACTTTATATGCGATATATCTATATTGTTTATGCTGATTTTTGTGCTATATCATTAAATTTTGTTACAGAATTAAGATTAAAAGATAAAATACAATGTTTCACAAAAAAAAGATAAATTCATACATATAAATGCTAAATAACAATTTTTTTTACCATTTACTATAGTACCATAAAATATATAATTCGGGATCGCTTTCTGCTATATTCAGCCAATTATAATTTTCTTTTATTTTTAATATTTTTAAAATGCATTTATAGAATATTTATTGTTTGATAAATTGACATTTTAAAAGCTGGTGATAGATATTTGAAATTTCAAGTTTCCCTTAATTGCATCCGTTTTCTTAAATAGCTTTTAACGTTCAAAAATCTATATAAAAATGATAAATTTTATATCTAGAATATTACTCAGCATTTAATGATTTTTAAAACGAAAACTTCGCATGATATTGGCTGTTTGCCTCAAAAGGTTTTCTTGTATAAGCACTATTTAATTGTAGTATTATTAATTAAAGTCGAAAAATATTTGTTTTTACACGTAGAAAATATTCATGATTTTGAAATCAAAAATAAATATTATATGAAAAATTCCCAAACTTTTTTCAAATTCTTAATATGTAGCATTTATGAACAAATTTTTTAGAGCTATAAAACTAGATGTAAAAATTTAAAATAAACAGTTATGTCTAGTCATTATAGAGACAAATAAAAACATACAATTAATTATTGACAAATACGCTCAAAATACTAATGTTGTCTTTTATAAAAATTTCGTATCTATTATATATATTTTGTGTCAATTTTGTGATTATATACGCCATAAAAACACACAACTGCTTTTTAATGATAATAAACATATTTTTTTTTGTAATAATAAACATATTTTCTTTCTTTTTATAGAGACTCAATTAAATAACATTTTATCACATGATTTATTGTTTACTTACATTAAAAATATTATCACTGTAAAATGCAATGCTTTAAGATTAAATTTGGTTCCGATGTAAAGGAAAGTGCGTCTGCCTACTGAATTTCTATGCGTATTACATTTTTTATCATGGAAAAATTAATACGTTATGTTCTTAGATTTATTTGTCATTTTAAATAATACCAAGCTTTGTATTAAGATAAGGGGAATGGTTTCAACATAATAAATGTATGTAAAATGTATTTATATAAAAATTTTATGGCTTCAAAGTATATTTTTTTTGTGTGTAAGTAATAGCTTTAAATGTTGCAATAGTTTTTATTAGGATATCCCTGCCTCGGGAAACTTTATCAATTTTTAAATACTGTTTTTATTTATTAAATAATCTAATAGTAATTTATAGTTTTCTAAAATTTATAAACAAGTTTATGTTGTAGTTCTATAGCCAAGTTTTATTTTGTGACGGCCATAAAGTGTTTGCTATATATCACCTAGCATTCTTAAATAGGTATTTATTTGCGGACTGAATGTTATATCCGTATTAAAATCTATATATTTAGAGTTATTTTGCAAATGATTATATATTAAATTTACATGTATCATAAAAGAGCTATATTAATTAAAAAACCAAAATTTATGTGTAAAACTACTTTATTAAAATAATTTGGTAATTCTATATATAAACTAAAGTAATTGTATTTGCGAAATTCGTATATTGCGTTTGCAATGATATCGAAAATAGAAAAACATATAGAATAAACAGGCAACCTTGTAAAGTTTACGGTCTTATATCTGATCATAAGATAAAAGTAATTATTAAAAAAGATGCTATACAGCAATAAATTTTAAATTTTTAGTTTTTATAAATCTTTAATGTTAAATGTTTAAATTTTTCGTATCGTTTCGTCTCTTGTGTGCGTTTATAATAATTTTATTACTAAAAATCTTAAAAGTATTATTTTTGAGGATTTATTGTATTTCACTGTAAAGAGTTATTACGTTGTATTTCAAATTTTGGTTATTGTTTAGTTCTAAATGAAGTTTGCATTAATAATTATATAGACTTAGAAGGCACATAACTTACGCAATTCAAATCGTATTAATTTATTCTTTTACAGTTAAACACAAACCGTCAATAAATAATTTACAAATTTTTATAAAACTAGTAAAAGTGTATATCTAAATAAGTTTACGACACATTAAAGATGAAATCAAATTTTAGGCATATGTATTTTACATTAGATTTCCAATACTTAGACCAATGAAAATAAACAAGTTAGCAGGTTCAAGACCATTAAAACGCGCGATAAATGAATATATTTGTTATTTAAGTATCTTAATATAATCAATACGTTTTTTCTAAAGTCTTGAAATAAATCTGACGATATTTTAAAGAAATAAATTATATTCGTACCTTTAAATATATTAAAGTCTCAATTACTTTTCCTAAATACATATACTATGCACATAATTTTAACATCATGAAACCAATCTTCCTGTTATTTTATACCTATAATAAATCGCGTTAAAATTTTTCACAAGGAATGATGATTTAAAAATATTTTTAGGGTTCTTACAAGAATAATGATTCTTTATGTGCATATTTTTTTATTTTATACCTTAATGAAAAGCCTTAAATGCTCACAGTATTGGATATGGTGTTTTTAGACCCTGTTAAGAATATTAGACCATAACATGCTCTTCGACACACAAAAATACGATTGATCATGCTTTTAACCATAACTTTTATATGAATTCAGTGCTCAGCTCTTACACAAACAATTTAAATAATATTTACAAAGTAGTTTAAATTTTATCAAATTCCAAAAATTTAATCATATAATTTGTTAAATGTGATTTTTTGCAAAAATAGAGATAAATTTAAGTTTTTCAAAATACCTTCTATTAATATTTATAAAATTTTGTTTATTTGTTTGTTTCCTAATGATATAGCGTGTATGAAATCTTAAGTCTTAGATACATATTATTATAAAAAAATCTTTTTTTGACTTAATAACAATAATATAGTCATTAAAAAGAAGCTTTCATGTATTTATAATAGGTTCAATTCTAATTTATATTGGTGTCATCTATCAAAATAGCGACTCATGTATCAATATTTAATATAAAAACATCTAGATTTAAAATATCTGAGAAATCATTACCTTTTCAATGAAAAGTTCTTGATCCAACTTGCATAATATAAGAAAATAATGGTTTTGTCCTAGAATGTTCTAATAAAGCTTTTATTGATTTCATGTATATTTTCTTATTACTCACACTCTATTTATGTGATATTTAAAATAAGAATTGAATTTCAAAAATTTTAGAAATAAATTTTTAAAGCATTAATTTGAATATCGATACGTTTGTAATGAGAATGAATTCTAAAGCACCATAGATCGAGATAGCCAATAAAATTATAAATATATTAGATTCTATTTATATCAGTAAAATATTTTAGATTGAGCTTTAGATTCCTTTAGAATCATTATAAAAAAATAGGATACGCATTGGATCTTCTAAGTAAAATTTTCGTAAATATTTTTATTGATTTTTTTGTGAAATGCTTTATTTAATCGGTATTTATTTTATTATCAGCATTTCTAGAATATTTTCAGTGATTATATGTTAAAAATTTTTTCTTGCGAACATAGAAAAAAATGTGAATTCTGGTTTATCATATTGATAAAAGTTATTTAGTATGATAATTAACAGTGTTTTATTGGTTTGTAAAAAAAATTCATAATTGAATACAGCAAGTATATTTTCTTACTGGGATCCGATTTGTTCCTTGATCATCGTAATCAATGTATTTTGATGAACAATGTAAATAAATAATTACCACAGATGTATTTCGTACACATCCCTAAGAACTGTACATTGTGAATAGACACCTGTCAGTTATATGCAATTTTCTAAATCCTAAAATGGGTTATAAACTAAACATACAAATATCATAAACATAAGTATTGAGATAAAGAGTTATCACCATTCTATTTTTATAATTTATGTAAAATCTTTTCAATTGTTGATTTATATATGATTAAAGCTGTATTTTATATATTAAAAATATACGTATAGATAAATTTTTATAAATTCGGGATATATATATACACAAAATAACAATTAAATATATCTAAATGTATCCTAAATCTTTTTATCATTAAATTCTATTTTAAATATAAATAAATATTGCGCGCATATAGAATTATAGTATTTCTTACTAATACATGAAAAAAACCATTGACAAATTTAATTAAGCATATATTTATTTAGAATCTTTCAATAATCAACAAATAAAAGATATTCGTCATTATAAAATTCTTATATTCTTTTAAATAAACTATCAAAGTAAAAAAAAAAGTGAATCATCCACAAATCATCATAAGAAATTAGAAAACCTATATAAATATTTTTCTTATATATAAAAACCATGTAATGCCCGTTTAAGAGCAGATGAATGCCTAAAATAGATAACAATGGCAAATACTTATCCATGTATGGTGCAGTTCTGTAAATAGCTATATTTGAATTTAAAATAGCCATGAAGGGTTGATTACAGATTTTTCAGGGCTTTAACAATATAAATATATTTAAAGTATGTTGATTTGCCTTATCTTTTTGTGTAGATTCAAACATAATTACTTCACAAAACTTTAAATATAATTTAATATTTAAAGGACAGAAAAACAAATTTTGGGCTCTTACGTTGAATTGAGATATATATTCAAAAGTTATAAAATTTATATGTCATAGAATAATGAAATTAAAATTATTCATTCTAGATTTCAAAATAATATAATCAGTAATGAAATAAAATACAGCAAGAATAGTAATTATTATCTATAAACTGTATTTGATACACAAAAATGAAATTTTATTGTGAAAATCATCTCACTATAACAACTAATCACTCGCAAATAAGCAAAAAAATACCCATAAATTACACAACTATCGATAAATTACAAAACTAGAACCGATTTAAAAACAAACTGAAAATCCATGAAAATATATCTTAATTAAAGAACCGCTGAGTCTTTCTTTTACCAGATTATATATGCTCAAAATATAAATTTCTGTCTTCTAAATTTATAAATAAATGTTGAATTCAGCTAATGATTTACGATATCTAATAAACCAAATTACATTGAATATTTTTTTAAAAACGAATTGTAAACTATATGTTACAAAATAACTATATTCGCAATCCTCATATAAATTTTATTATCTATAAACAAACCATTATATATAATGATGTGGAAAATTCATAAAACATTCACTTACAAAAAACAACGAAGAAAAGGTTTAAAATATGTTTTATATTTAATTTCCAAGTTAAAATATTCAAACCTTTATGGCTAGATAATAAGATGCTGTAAGAAAGTGTTATGTATGAAAATATAAATAAATTCAAATTTTTTTTTCTGTTTATAAGCCGCTTAATGATTTATTCATATAGTCAATAAAAGAGACTACCCTACCCACTAGTTTATAGACATACAATTACCTATGCTAGGCTTGTTGCTTTTTTATAAAAAAAAATAGCCATCTATAAGTTTAATATATAAAGATGTTAATCTTCTTCTAAAAAAATTATGATATAAACTTTAAAATGTTAAAATCTTAAAAAAAATATTTCTATATATTATATTTAAAAACATAAATAATCATTTTTTCGATAATTGTCTCTGATCGAGTGTTATAAACTCATTATCAGGGTAAAACATACTAGTTGTATACGTAATACAAATATTTTTACTTATATTTTTAATATTAAAATTATCATGGTTTGAAGCTAGCTTACAGATAGCCTCTACTGTATCCCAGGAAAACAATTAATCTATTATTTAGAATGTCAAATGGCTTTAAAGTGCAATATAGCAGAAACAAATGTATTTACATTTCAAACAAAAGCTTTATTTTTGGATTAGATATATAATACGATAAAAAAATTGCCCAAATATAAATAATAGGCACAACCCTCTAAATTGATTTAAATTTAAGGATCATAATTTGTGATCTTGTCTGAAATTAAAAAATTCGTTTTCTGTATTAGTTTTTTATATTTAACAAATTATTGTTTGGTTCATTTAATTTTATTGTGGGTTAAATTTAGAGATTTAATTTAAGCAAAAATATGTGACAGTAAATGCTTAGCCTTTGCAGAGGTTACATAATAATGTAAAAAAAAATATTTTCATTATTTATCTTAAATTTCTATTTAAAAAACATTAAAAATATTAGAAGCATACATTACTTATTGCTTTTTTATCATAAATATTATAATTTCTTGACGTAAAAACATTGCAAATAATAATAAGTTTGGTAAGAAAATATCCATATAGAATATTAACTGAAATATAGGTCAAGAGGAATCGAATGTTTTGCGATAAAGTTTTTATCAACAAATTAAGATGATAAAAAGATTTTATCTCTTTTCAATACCAATAAAATGTGCTCTGGCCTTTTTATTTGTATTATTTCATACATTTTATTGTTATTAAAGTTATATGTATTAACATTATTCTTTATCTGGTGATTAGATGGTATTGTTTACATGTGATAGAAAGAAGTCATCATTACTTGCGCCTTAATTCGAATATAAAAAAAAGTTTGTATTTTATCTTAATAATTCGGCGGTCATGTAAATATTTTAACACCAAGCATAGATTGGATCGAAAATTACTTGAATTTATCGATACGTCATGATCTTATAGAATTCTAGAAAATTGTTTATGTTCTATTATACTACTCGTTCTTATAATTTTATTTATAACAATGTATAAATTTTATTTTGGTTTAACTGATCTAATAATTATATTGAAACAAATTTTAAAGAATTTATTAAAGGTTTATATATATTATAAACTAAAAATTTTACAAATATTCAAACATTTAAATTTATAAGTGTAAATATAAACACATAATAAATCCTATTAATATGATTATACTTAGAATCATACACCTTTTTGATATAATATCTATAAAAGTGGATTTACTCGATTCTGCTATTTTTAAAGAGTATTAGTAATTTATAGAGTCAATAAAAACTTTAATAATAGAATCACATCCGATCATAAAATTCATAATTTTGTGCGAATAAAAGTAGACTTTGTCATAATTTAACAATTTACCAAAGAAAATTAATGATAGAAAATCCATTTAATATTTGCACAAACATACTTATTTTATCTGTTTTTTGGGCACCTAAAAGAATATTTACAAATGAATTTTCAAGGATGCACTATTTTCAATTATAATTTATAAGTATAAGCATATTATTACATTACATGGCAAGTACAAAACAGGCCAAACATAAATCCATTCATATTTATTTGGTCTATTAATAAAAATAAAAACACGAAAAATTTATACAATAATCTTTTATTCATGAGTGATACCCATTAATTGTATTATAATGTTTTAAATGCCTAAATAATTGTTTGTCTCAAAAATATCATTATATCTTTATTTCGAGTTTTTAAATCTTGAGCAATACATCGGTTTAAACAGCTTAATCTATATCGTTAATTTGAAATTTTAACTAAATCTAAACACAACTTTGACGATCATTTTTTGATGTATCTTCAAAATTAAAGGGATTAAAAAATTACAAGAAAACTCAATATAACAGAAAAAATATGTTACAATGCACTGTATGAAAAGTTTTTACTAACCTTGTGCGAAATAAATAGAGCATAAATATAATATTATAGTAATAACATCAAATATGATCGTAAATGAAACAGATGTAACATGGAGCTATTGTATATATTATAAACAAGAAACAAAACAAAATTACTTTATTATTTTATTCTAATTTAAAAACTCTATTTAATTCATATGGTTTTTGATCTGTAAAATTATGTAATTTTAAAAAATATTACATTAGGCGGCTGAATTAGAATAGAATGCTCATAGTTCAATTTAAAACTATTTTGCGGAAAAATTAAAGTGATTTTTATTTCCACAATCATAAAACCTTGCCTAAGTTTTAGATTTATAATTTTACATTTTAAAAAAGGTGAAAATACACCTAAAAATTTCGAAACTCTAACATAAACTAATCAAAACAGAACATGCAGTCTCGTATATATTTTATATACACTTAAATGCAGAAGCATGATAATATATGCTTTATGGGATAGCACAAATTTGAATTTCTTCTATAGTATGTAATTTTTATTTGGATTCTTAACATTAACAATCCCTGCAATGTAAATACATTTATATACTTTTACATTCTCATATGACTCGTACTTTTTCATATTTGATTATTATAGTTGTTTTCAAGATGATAATTACAGTATAATTATACATTTATTCTGTTTTAATTAAATCAAAAATAACTTTTAATTAAATTGCTCTCATCAATAACGCTATTTTGAAGAAATATGCAAAAATAATAGATCCTTAATACATTAAACATGTTTTTAATAGCATCAATTGGAATCTTGAGAATAAAAAAACCTTAAGATATATTGGCTAAATGTTGAATCGAAGCTGAAATATATAGAGAAACCCTTTGAAACTCTGTTATCGGAAATCTTATAGATAAAATATCTGATTCTGTATATATTTACACTGTTCCGTTTAGTTAAACAACCAATAGATTTCAATAATGTTTCATGTTCTTATCCTATAGAAATTGCTGGGGATCTATTTATTTTATATTTAGCTACTCCGTTTCTTCCGAAAAAATCAATCGATATATATTAAATTTTGAGATAGAATCGTCAATAATCATATATTTAAAATATGACACATAGACGCATGATATTTATGAATGACACTATAATATTCAAACCTCATTCAAATATGCCGAATAGAATATAGTAAAATCTTTTACTTATGGAAGGTGGTGAGATAGTATAATAACGGGTAACTGAAAGATCTTGATGTCACTTACCAGATAGGGGCATATATATAAACCTTGTAATTTATATAGATCCTTAAATCAATGAGTCGCGAAATATGTGAAGTATTGATGTAGAACTCGAAGAGGATCTGATAGAATAAATTAAAAATACGCTTGCATACGAGAATTCAAGTATTTGTGCTTTAGGACAAAAATTAAAATTTAAACCACAAATTTAGTACTATAAACGATTTAAATAAAATTTCATCAACAAAATATTTTTAATCTAATATTTATTCTCGTAAAACATTATTTATCGAATACTAAATTCTTTTCACGGGAATAGAAATTTTTATTAATTATTTTGAATATTATTAAATTTATAAATATCAAATTTGTATTTTCTAGGGTCTTCTTTTTCATTTCTTAAATAAAATAAAAAACATTTTTTTTATTGCTTACAAAGCAATATTTGCATTAATAGATGTAATCATGAACTAGCCTTTTTTAATTTTGATTGTGTTTAATAGAATTTAGTGACAATAAACCTAGCCTTTTTTTAGATATATTTCCGATGCGCGTAAAAACAAAGTTTTTATATTTGCAGTTAAATATAAAACGCTTTTTTTTTCAATAAAAATTATAGACATAAAAAAATCTTTTATTTAGTAGTGAATTTTCATATAGAGATATGTTTTGTAAGAAGAAAAAAAATCTCGGGTATACAAAAATCAAATATTATTAATATAATCGTTCGTTTTATCGCTTCTCTGACAATCAAATTTAAATTCATTTTTATTATCGATATTTCTTGGATTTTTGTAAAATTTATTTAATTTATATTTCGCTTAGTTTCTTAATTTATGCATGAACTAAAAAAAAATCTAGTTAATTTATCAATCTTGGCTTACATAAAATCTAAAAGATAATACATAAATCATTGACCATATTTATTCATTTGGATTATTTATAGTTTCGAAGATGGCTTTAAAAGGTCTTAAAATCAACCTCACATAAATTTATAATAATATTATTGGAACATACAATTTTTCCGATATTCTAACGCTATTTTTTACATAAATATGTTGTCTATTCTATCCAAATTTGAAAAATGTTGTAAAAATATATGGAAAAACAAACATAAACACAAATTTTTAGGTTACAGTATTATCATAAATTATCACGTATCATTTCACGTAGTACCATAAACCAAACAATAATAAAAATACAAAAGTTTTGTAACAGTTATTTGTAATATTTCAAAAAAACACGATAACAAAATATCTAAAAAAATTTCATAGGAATTTTATGTTTTCATGCTAAAGTAAAACCTTTTTTCGTTTATTTGCACGAAGAACTAATAAAATCGCATTATATTACTAATATAGAACGAACAGCATTTTTTTATTTATCATTTACAAGACAGTTTTCATACCTTAGAACGAATAGATTTTCTAAAAACTTGGTACGTGAATATATATAACATAATACTCGTATTCGCATTTATTTTGCATATATAGTGCTTTTTTGCTTCACAAATTTTTTATACCGTTTTTAGAAGCCATGAATAGTAAATTATCTCTCCCCCGCGGGAATCGTATTTTCGATTTTACATATGTGTCTCTATTATAAAAATAGATCTTTTGAATATATAAAAAAAAAGAATATATGCACATATCATTAAATTCTGATTGAGGTACAAGTGTCGTATGTTATCAGGTAGCAAAAACGAAATGTTAATGAATATGGCACTGTTGCGTATAAAACAAGATAAAGAATTAAATTACAATTTATGATATTTTTGGCATAAAAATAAGCTATATAGATCTTTTTTTATGTAGAATATAACTTTAAAGATATTATGCTAGCAAAATACCAATATTTAGATATAAATTTTTAGAAATTCAAACTGAAGCTGAAGAATAGCACAAACAAAAAGGTTGAGGAAGACGCTTGCACATTTAATTCTTGTATGAAAACTGACTTTATATATAAATTATAATGATGAGGCTGTAAGAAGTACTAGTCGAATATTTTCAGATGAGAAATATATAGTTTTCGTAACAACTATAAAAAAAAATTAACAATTATAAATGGATTATTTTGAAGTAAATATTGACATTTTTTCTATGCTAGATATGTTGAACGTTATTATTTGCTATAGATGTTTAGAATTATACCTCATAAATAATTTAATTACACACTACTGAATTTATGATTTTCTTTTGATTAAATTTATATGACTAATTTATAATACATTGCTTCATTGAAGACAAATCAATTTATATTTAAATTTTAAACATTTACAATAATTTTTTAGATGTATTTTGACTTATGGCAAAGAATAAACTTTTTATCGATTTTGACTGGACCTTATCTGTAAAACTATCTATCATTGCAATAATATATGCAAAATTCTTTTATAATCAAGAGAAACCTTAAAAATCATTTTCTGTCGATAATGATTTAGAAGCATCGTAGTAATTAGCTGAAAATTTTTTTAAAATTATTACCGTGATTTTAATATTTGTTTCGATCAAATATGTACATTGTATCAAACGTTGAAAATGCTAATAAAATATTATTTAAATATAAAAGCACATTAAAAAACAAATGTAAGAGTAAAGAACGAGTTTTATGTTTATTAAAGCATTTTTTTCACATTTTTAAAATAAAATTTAATTTGTTCGATATAGAATCACATGTATTACGACTTTGTTTGCACTGATTTAAGCGGATTTTCTATTATGTTAGTAAATTTTTTTTAAGCAAATTAATATGCTCTTTTTTGGTGTGAATTACATTAAAAAATTAAATGGTTTTGCGTTTTAACACATTATTAAAATAAATATACAGTCGATCTCTCACCTATGATAATAAAGTCTAAATATAATTAAATTCTATTTTAATTTTACCAAGAGTTTATCAGCTATTTCGGGTTGATCGAAACACATTCACACAAAAAATTATATTAGTTAAGAAAATCATACATCTGAAAAAATAAAATATAATGATTAATTCTAATCGAATTTACTTTATTTATTTATGTTTTACTTCTATTACTTTTTAGGAAGTTCGCTTTATATACATAGGAACTATTGCTTAACTGCTGCGTCTCTCTGTGGGACTCCTCCAGCACTTCTTGTCACCCGTAATCACCGTGGATTGGGCCCTTTCTCATAGGTGGCAGTCATTATGTGGAGGGAATGAGTTTCTGACTACTGTTCATCGCTACAAGTTACAAGCTACAACCACACTCTACACTTACCTATATCATTGCTGAACGGTGTGGGATCTTTTTCAATACTGAAGGCACAGTTCAACGGCTTACACAGCAACCACCTTTTTCTCATGGCTTGTCAGTGCTTTATGGTTTATCTTTTATGGTTCACTCCCCCCCTTGGGTATTTTTCTTTAGAGTAAATTCGTTTCGGAAATTAGTGGGGTGGGTGGAAATGAAACCCGCGACCCTTGACCTAGGGGTCAGACTTGTAAACCACTTCATCATACCAGCCCAATATAATGATATATAAATATTTATTTGAATTAGTTCAAATTTTTTTATCACTTCTATTTTAAATTGTTTTCTGTTTAGTTTTATATATGGTCTAGTAAATTCGTATAGTACATTTAAATATTCATTTAATATTTCCGATATTTATTTATGCAAGCTTTAATATTTCTTCAAATCTTATATTTCATTAAATACATTAGATACTAAATATACTATAAAATTTAAATCTAAAAATATATAAAAGACAGGTTGTAATTATATTTGCACGTATAAACATAGTCTCAATTTTTATCATTAAAATGTTTTGTTGTATTAAAGATTCAAGCGTAATACTTATGGAATTTTTTATATTTAAATTTACCATTTAAAATGTATGCTTGCATAAGTAAATATAAAAAAAAAAGATTATTTTACTTGAAAATAACAAACATAAAGCGTCATCACTTTTTTTAAAAATATATTCGTAAAGTAAATTCTATTGATAATTTGCATTTTAATTATGAACCAGTATAGTCTTATTTTAGTTAGTTTCTTCAGTGGAAGTGTAGAATATTCTGATGTTTACTTCGACTATAAATATTGATGCAAAAATCTTTCGCAAATTAAACTGTTAGAAATGTTTTTGGGATTCTATATCTGCTTTTTTGGACTGTAAACCACATTTATTAAATCCTGGATCTTGTTTTACAGCGTCATAAATTTTTACAAATCTCAACCTCACCATTTATTTTATATAATTTACATTTGTTATTCTGTAATAAATACAAAGGTTTTCTTCCTGCTATTTTCTCTTCATTTTTTTTATAATCTTTACTTTTATGCACCGACGTTGCTATCTGGCATACTTAGCCTAACTAAAGAACTTGTGATACTCAGAAATACACACGCGTATTTAAATACGCAATTGTATACATCATATATACTATTTCTATAATTCAGTATATTTTAGCGATTTTTAGCTCATAGGATTATTTGACTTGCTAAGTTAACGTCATTTTTTATGTGGTTCGGTATTGTGAACATAATATTTCTATAGATTTCTTTATAATTGAATACGTTATGTGCTTTTTCTTGTTATCGAGCCTTTCTCGTTTCTATAGTTCATTAAAATTTGGAACTCTTTTCTCTGTGCCAATTATTGTCTTCAAATAATTTGATGCTAATGATTATAATTGGAAAATGCTATAATATTTGCCAATCCTAATAATATTTTTATCACAAAAGAAATCTTACCACCCACTTTACAGCAAACTTTGATCTTTTTAGGATTTATATGCACATCACATGTTAACATTGATTATTTCTAGAGGTTTCTATCATCTGTTGTACCGATCGTGATACATGAATTATTTTATAGCATGACAAAAAAAAAATTTATTACATCGATTGTACGCACATAATGTTCTTTATTCTTTGGTACCTAGCACTCTCCTTTTCTGTTATGTTTTTCTCATTATTTAATTTACGTTGGTAATTTTATATGGTCAGATTTTATTTAATTTATCTAAAAATAAGCATAGGATTCCAATTAATGTAGTTTGGGAGCAAACAAACATAAATTTGCATCTAATACTTTAAAATCCTAAAAGTAGAAAATGATTAGAATAAACGGTATAAAAGTAAAAATAAATACACACATTGGAATGGTTATTATAATAAAACATAAATCCAATGGGATATATGGTCTATCATCTTTAGATTATATTAAATAAATCCAATGTATATTTAACACCTAACTTTCTTTTTGATCAAACATCGGCTATGAAAGAATATTGATGATGAGATAAACGTTACGAGAAAATGTGTTTAGATATAAAAAAATTAACATATATTGAGCCCACAAATATCAAACAACAATATGCACATTTTAAATAAGCAAAAATAAGATCTATTATAGCAATAAAATTACACTTCAAATTAATCAAAATACTTATGATAGAAATATAGGATTAGCAAAATATTGAATTTTACACATAATTGCAGAAAAAAATATCTTATTGCTTGCGAAATAGATGCTTTATCAAAAGAAATTTGTTTATTTCTGTATTCGTATACTTAAATTGTCAAAAAAATTAGTTTAGGTTCCAGGTTTGTGAACTAATACCACGTATAATGTAAATTCTATTATATTATTTATAATTGACATAAATTATAAATAAATCTAATATATTTATATAAAATTGCTATTCGAACGACACTTTTACCAATATTATTTGACAGAAGAAGAGCAGTTGATGGATATATATCAAATTAAGGTGAACAAGATGCATTTGGGTGTTGTGTTGTGATCCTAATAAGCTGTAGATGCCCCAGCAGAAGGAATGATTTTTAATAAAGAAAGCACCCTATAAGAGAAAACTATACATATATATAGTTATCGCTGATATTAATGATTTTCATAATATAAATAACATTTCTTTGTTATAAAAAAATGAAGAGTTCCAATATTTTGAGGATAACAAACTCGGTTAATATGAATTATATTCTAACATTTTTTTGCCAATTTTCAAGTTATAATATAAATAAATACGTAAAAGATCTTTCCATTGTTTTTATATATTCTATACTATATCGACGTATTTCCATACTCTAAATAGATAAAAAAATACAACTAAGTAAAAGCTAAGTTCGTGAAGAAGTTTCGCAAACTTTTAAGCGAATGGATTTATAACTATTCATCATATTTAGGCCATTGGCGTAAAATATAAAATATTATTTGCATTTTTAGTCTAAATATGTATTGTAATAATTTTTCGATATTAAATTGTATTATTTTTTTCTAGTGAACACATTTAATAGAAAAACACGTATCTCATGTTACTAAAAGCACTAATCAGAGTCTTGTAATGTAAGTATAATCAATGATTTCGCAAAAATTTACAAAAATTAGGCTCAATATATAAATTTAATGATTTTTTATATTCAAGTAATATAAATACATTTGAAATCTGGATAAAATACATTTGAAATCTGGATAAAATACATAAAAATACAGTATAATAAATTCGAAAATTATGATTAGCTTAAATTAGACCCAAATCAATTATATACATGATTAGAAAAGTAAAATAAATAATTATGGATAATAGAATATAAAAATGGATTGATATATTTTATAGTATTTGGAAACAAAAAAAACACCAATAAAATTTTCTGTGTATCTGGTTATTTTATTTTTCTCTTACTAGCTAGATTAAAATCAAACAGTTCGTATATGATAATGTATTCAAATAACACAAATGATTGACCTACCGAAAAAAAAACAGAATTTATTAGTTTTATTTAATGTTTCAATATCTACATTCTCACCAGTTTTTCTTAAATTGATATATCTTTGTTGCTTGTACTGCCTATTATTTTGAAAAAACATTGAAAATCTATCTCTTATTCTAAGTATTAATAATACGACGAAAATATACTATGGTTTTAAATAAATTATAATTTTTTGCTTTTTTAGATTACATATTATATATTTTTTAATCTAATATTGTTAAAAAAATATCAAAATGAGTTAATATCAATAGTTGAATTTGAATTATTAAATTTACATAACACTAACTTTTTTTTGTATAATTGATATAATATAGTAATATTATCATAGAAAATATGATGTCGTTAAATTTATATTTTTAATTACAAACACGATTTTTTTTGTTTATTATATGTATTCATATTATTTTATTATATCTTTATAGAGTGTTTGCAGATATAGTCGTTTTTTTTCAAGCAAAAATCATATTTTTGCAACAGACTATCTGTATATATCTGAGCAATATATTGCTTGCGCTTATATATATTCGAAACTATTTATAACTTCATAACATGATCAAACCAAAATTTAATTTAAGTGAAAAAAATTATATTTTAGAATATAAATTCTAATATTTGACTTTTTTTAAAAAATTATTTTTATTCATTTTATCTAAGCCGATGATTTATCCTTTCAAAAAGATACGTTCATTTCTTATTTATGCAAATATATTAAAATTGCTTATCATCTAATCTACCGCTAATGTAATTTGTATAGATTTTACGTTTTATCTATTTATATGTTAATTTCTGATTAAAATTTAAGTCACCGAAAATGCCGGGTTTAATATTCTTAATCGAACTCACAATTACATAAGATTTCAAATAAATCTTATCATATAATGACTTACATTTATATAGTTTCTAGTGAATCTATTTTATCTATACCTATTAAAGGATAATTTTTATATTATATGCATCATAATATTTAATAATAATTTTTTTACAATACATCCTATATCTATCTAAAAATTTTTTGTGTCTGCATATTTTCTTTCCTAAAAAACATCTAGCCTCTATCCACCAAAAAATGCCTTTTAATAGATCATTGTAAACAGTAAAAAAAATATTTTCATATTTAGTTCTTGATATAACAAGTAAGATTTTTCTCTCAATTCACAATATTTCTATGTAAAATGACTAATAAGCAATTTAAATGGCGGATAGTAGCTGCTCAACTTATTTGAGTAAATTAATTCCTATTCAAAACCTTCAAATTTCATAATCTTCCATAAATAAGTTATTTAGCATTTTACAAAAATATATTTATTGTATATAGACACACAAATATAATGAAAAAATATAAAAATGCATTTTTCGTATCTCTTAGAAATTTTCGCTTTTAATTAAATATTAAATACTTTAAAATACACACTGAAATGAGATTTAGACGAATTCGCTATATTTAGTGCACTTTTACTTTAATGAGAACTGTCTTCTAACGGTACCATGTCAATATACATGATATTTTTGTTCCTAACCATCAATTTAAGAGAGAATGTAGAATAATTTTACGATTGATCTTACGTTTTATCTTTGAAAATTGCATTCTCTAGATTTTTTTACACTTAAAAGAATTCTTAATTCCATCACGGGACTTGATCTAATGGTACTAGATTAAATCTACATCTTGTATATCATGATACTGCACTATGTTTGTTGTATTTATATTGAGCAACTTGAGAGAATAAAAAAAAGGGGAATTTTAATATATGGAATTTTTTTAATTGTACTTGACTTAAAATATGCTAACTTGTTGAAAGCGGGGTATTATATCCTTTAAAAAATATAATTTCATAATTTTAGCATTTTGATTTATTGATTTTACAATAATTAATCAATTTTATTCATCTTATAAGGTTATATTTTGAACACTTTCAAATTAAAACATATTATAGAACTTATTTTACACAAAAAAAGGTTTTCGAATATATTCCAACATTAAATATTGTTTCATTTTGTCATTTTATGCCATATTTGATTTTACAACAATAAACATATGATTAAAACGTGACATAAAAATTGGCGTGTATTCTACTGTATCGAGATATTTTATTGATATTATTATATTTTTATAGCGAATTTTTCTTTTCTGTGTGATTATAAGAGCATTTTTGACACTTAAAAATTAGTATAATAAATTATGATATGATCTTATATATATTTAAGTTCGTCGATTATCTGATTTACCAAAAAAATCAATTTTAGTGGTTTATGGATAAACTATTTTGTTAGATCAACTATTTTTTACGCGTACACGGTATTTTATATTTATGAATGTATTTTGCGCATTTTAAATAATTCATAATACATTTAATAATTGTTATTGATAAATGTAATATGATCATGTTACATATCAAGAAATATACAGTAAATATTGAATTTTTATTTATTCTGCTAACTTATAGACAAACAGTTTCTTATGAATATAATCGGGATCATTAAATAATATATATTGTAACAAGCGTCGCGAAAAAGCTGGAATATCTGGATTTATTTTAATTACTTTATAACATCTTTAAATTTTCTTTTTAATATAAGTTATTTTTTTAGCGGCCTTTTAAATTGATACCTTTTTTTTCACAAAATATATTTGATTTTAAAGCAGCATTCACATTCTATTTATTGTAAAAGTACTTTTTCTTTATAAAAGAATTACCTTTTATTTTTCTTGAAAATTGAACTTATTTTTTGATACAGGTATATTATCTAAAGATAGAAATATAATTTTTATTTTACCATCAAATTCTATTTCATATTAAAAAATCCTAAAAATAAGAAAACATAATTTTAATACAGAAAATTATATATTGAAGCTTCGAAAAATGCAAGTATTTTTGCTATAAATTTCCAATAGAATAAGATTTGCAAAATTACATGAAGATTAGTGATTATAACTCAACTGCCAACGCCATTTTTTAATATCGTAATCGCTGTAAAAATATTATATATTATGTAATTAGATACTATGAAAGGGTCTTTTATCAGTCTTTTGGTATTGATAGTATACTAGAGATCAACAGAGATGATGTATTTTGAATATTTGGTACTTTTATTTGTATAAATAAAATATATCAATATAAAATTTAAATGTATCATATTTATAATTTATAAATTAGAGAACAAAAAAAATGTTCTTCGTTTCAAGTATTATGGTTAAAAATTATTGAAAAATGCATGAGGCATGCTAATTATTGTGTATATGCGTCTTAAATATTCAATGCATTTTATGCAAAACACCCATAAAATAAATATAATACTAGTAATTATTTTTGTTCTAAAATAACTATCCGACATAAAAAATAATATTTTGTGTTTTTAGTCGGACTAAAATGGAAAATGTAAAAATTTGAAGTACTAAATTGTGGATAAAACATGGAAAGGTTGATAGGAAAATAAACAGATATTTTGTGCATGTGTTTTATTATGAGAAATAATGATAAAATGTATATATTAAAATGCTTAGGATTGAATCTTTTAAGAGCTTTCTATGGCTTAAAAAAGCTCTCGCAGTTGAAATGACAGATTTCTATATGTAAAATCGTATTTATAAATGTATTTATCTCATAAATTGACAAATTTTTAGATAATGGTGTTTAATAAAGCTAAATTAAAAATAAACATAAAAAAATGCTGATAAACAAGAAAAAAATTTAAATGCTAAACATTAAAGTACATGAATGCTACATTTTTTATATAAAACTTTATTTAGACATGTGATGCAATAAATTATACATGATAAGGGCTCACAATGAGATTGATTATTATAAAATACATAAATTTGGTGCCGTAATATTTTATTTATATATATTAGAATGCCGAATTTTATGACATATATTTCCTTATATTATTTTTATACAACAAATACGATTTTTACCTATAAAAAGATTTACAGCACAAATAAATCTATGTATACGCAATAAAAACTAGAAAAGGAAGTATTTTCCATTTTTAAATTTATATAAAAATATGGCGTATGAAACATACTAAATATTAAAAAAAATCTATATACTAAAGCTATAGATATAATCACATAAAAAACTACATAAAGCATAACTATATTTCTAACTAAAACAGCAAAATAAATCTTCCTAGTATTTAAACAATATTTAAATTCCAATGTTTTACACCATTAAAATTAACTTTTATATTTTGCGAGAATATCATTGTTCAATATAATAGTAATATTATTTTTCTGTGTTTTGTGAACGTTTAAATCAAATTTGCGATCTATTTTGTATTTTGTTACTTTATATCTATTAACACAAAATTTATAACCGATTGAATCCATTAAATTATTTTGAGAATCTATAAATTTCCATAGCAATACCTCCTTTCGCGATCTAATCCTTCGAATCGTAAAACCTACACACTAATTACAATAATAAACACAAATATAAAAGTATTCATTATAACTATAAAAAAAGAGAAGTGTAAAAATATATTTTCAGATCTTATAATCTTCATAAATATGCTTTTAAACCTCCAAAAGAATAATCTTTTGTTATGTTAAGAATTCAGAAAAACCATAAAATAAGTTCCATAAATCACACTAATATACATTAACTTATGACATAAGCATTTTGTTTATTGTCGAAAAATTTATAATGATATTTTTTTATATGATTGTTAAATTATTTATTTTTATATTGTTTTTTTCTATAAGAAAATATTAGATAAATAGCTGTATACTTATAAATCAATAAAGTTTTAAAAATAAAAAATAATATTAAAAAAGCCCTTTTTGTAGTATTAAACAGACACGCCTAAGGCGGAAATTCTGGAAATAAATGATTACAAAAAAAGCACTTATGGAATTATATATTTTTAGTAATCTTTATGTTAAATCGCTTAATTTTTTGTATGTGTCATAGATTAATTATGGTGCTTACATTTAGTCTATGGCTTCTTTGATGTAATAGAAATTATATTTTATTCAATTTTTTGTATATAAAAATGTTCTATCATATTTAGCTGTCATAAGCTTAAAAAAAATTCAAAACAAATATTTGGAAAGTAGTAAAACAGCTGGCACTAGCTACAATATATTTTTCTAATCATTTAACAGTTAAAATGCTTTTTTGGCGTATTTACGCCATGATGAGCTTAATTATATGAAAATTAAATATAGAAAAGATTATAATATTTTGCTACCCTAAAAGATTGAATTTTAATGAAAAAGCGTTTTTAAACTGTTAGCCACAACAACGATATGTTGTATTATGTTTAAAGTAACACAAAATATAAATTATATGTTAGTTTTTTATTTTTTAGTAATTTAGATGCATAATGATTTGCTAATATTCTTTTCATACAGAAAAAGGCGAAAGGGGATTTAAAAAAGTAATAAAACACAAAAATCTCATCTATTGCAGAAGAAAATTATATATAATATATAAAAAATACAGAAAGTATGTCATTAATTTGTGATATTAAATTTTTCGAGATTGAATCTTAAATTTTCATAATTAATTACTTAAATACATAAAAATTCATGTTTACCCAAGAATTTGATATTCTAAAACGATAGAAATGAATTTACATACATATCTTACAATTTTATTCGAAAATAATTGTTATTTCAATTGTAGATTTTAAGAGAGCAAATAGTATATGCTTGTACATAGGATGTAAATTTTTGAACTATTTTATATGAAAAAATCCAAGTATTTTCTTAACATAGCCAAAAATTCCTTTGATCATATATTACCCAAAATTTCTTTTTATTGGTTTTTAGTGCATTAATATGAAATTTTGATTATTTTTTCTATGCGTTATAAATTTTATTTGTAAACGGCCTATATATCATTTTAGTAGCATGGAACCCATTTATACGCTAAAAAAAAAGTATTTTGTAATAAAAATAACATTCTTTAAATATTACTATTATAAAAAAATACCTTAATCGTGTTTTTTATTTACTAAAATTAGCATAATATCACAGTAATATTTTATTTAATAATCATAGTTAATATAAATCTGTTTTATACCATAATGATATTATTTTTTGCAAATTTTCATGAATGGATCATAATGAATGGTATATAAACCGAATAAATCATTAATTACTCACGTTTACTTTATCTATTGAAAGGAATCGTAGAAATTTAAAATTTGTATTTATATATTTACGATGAGTTTTTCGGATTTTAAACACCTTATTTATCTAAATCTTATTGTTTTTACTTGAGATGATGCAAATATTGTGAAGCAAAAGTTTTAATGCAACAAAATTTCTTGAAATGCTGGACCTTAATTTTTTGGAATAAGATTTCTTTGTAAAAAAAGAAATTTATTGTCGCTTTCTGCTGAGTTAAAATTATTAAATAATAAATTCTATCTATTGTTCTAAAATAACAAAAAATAACCACAAAAAAAATATTTAGCATTCGATATGAGAAGTAATGGAATTTCATTTATTGATTTTTTTTTGTGTGCAATGTATCTTTATAAAATTTACTGTATCACAACAAAGACAAATATAACGCAGGATAATCAGATTCTTCATTAGTGCGAAATTTGTATCTGATCTGTATATAAGACTTAATATACAAAAAATAAGAATAAGTTCAGTAAAATTCTGTTATAACATTGTGTAAATCTTCTTTATTTAAGATAATCTACATACATAGATATGTATATCCTAGTTTTGTATTGAAATTCACATTAGAAAAAATAATAATAAAAAAGCATAGAATGTATTCTTAATACATATATACTGTATCTATTAAACAAAATTCATATCTTCATTGTTCTTATTCTCATGAAACTTGATAAAACAAGGTTTTTAAAACATTTGTTTTTTATATAATGCAAATTAATATTTTTTTAAATTAAAATGGATCTAAATGTAATAATATAAATAACACACGTGGAAATATAAAATATATAATTTTCGTTACATAGAGTTTCTAATACCGCATATGAAAATAAAATCCCCAATTATGTGTAAGAGCATGATTGTTTTGCATCTTTATATGTAAATCGATGTTTTTGTATTGAATTATTATTATTTAGGAATTTTGATCTGAGAATAATGATAATCAAAGCCATATGATTGTATTGCCCCATGTTTTACATGCTTAAAAATAAGATTTTTAAATAAAAAAATTTCTTAAGCACTATTATATTTCATCTTGTATTGAGTTTCTGTAAATACACCTAGAAGCATACTCTCTATAATCAAAAATGATATTAATGATCAAATATGTATCAAATTACAGATGAAAAATTTATATGCTTCTAGATTAGAGCATATATTTATTTATATTATTTTATATTGGTAGGTGATATAAAATTTTATTGGATATTTAATATTAAGGAATTTTATTTTTTATCATTGTTAAGTATATTTAGAATCTTGTTGATAACAACATTTTACAGGTTTATATACTACTTAATTATAGCTTGAAGAAATAATGCAGCTAATATGTATTCGATTTTTTGAAAATATCATTATATTGTAATACAATAGATTACCGATGAAATTTTTTATTCGAAAAAAATGAAAACAAGAATAATTTTTTTATCTTTTTTATAACAAGAATTAAATTTTTAATTAGATAATATTGCTTAACTTTTCGTGAAATATAATTTTATATATAAATTTTACAAATGAATTCTGATATGGATTTTGAAGACATTTGTTACATAGAGTAATTTCTAGCAAAAAAATATGTTGGCTGAAAATTGTGAAATATCGTTAACTGTAAATTGATGTATAAAAAAGACCTGTCAATATGGCAAAAGAAAAGATTAGATACAAAATTTGCATGCCAGTAATGTGCAGTCATTTGTAAATACACAGATTTTACGATAGATTATGGACTTGCCTATTGAAAATGCTCTAAATATTAATAATATAAGATTTAGAAACGAGATTGAAACCGATCAGCCGCTTAAGATAAGAAATATTGTTTTTATATGCAGTTAAGGCCAATAAGGAATGTAAACAGTAGAGTATATATATAACTATAGGTATTCTGATAATTAAACATTCTAAGATATAATCTATTAAATAAAAAATTAATAAGTGTCAACACATTATCATGCTTGTGTGTAGTTTTAATTACGATATTAAAACCATGCAAACATTTATGACCAAGAAGAAATGTTTCCATCGTGTTATTTAGATATATGAAATGCATATAAAAATACAGAATTTAACTATTAGCGGCAATCTAAATTTCATTGAATTTATCGAAAGCATTTTTGTTAAATAATTCACTGTAAGATTTTGAATTAAAAAAATATTGTTTCTAGAGGGTTAACAATACATTAAGAAAAATCAAATTAGTCATAGGTATGTGTTACGCATAATAAATATTTATTTACGTTTTAGATATATTATACAAAACAAAATACTGAGAATTTTATGATGGCATAATTTTAGCATAAATAAATAAGAAGACAATGCGAGAGAAATGAGGCAGTCAAGAAGATAGAAAAGTGATATTTATAGTAATTAGAATCATAATCAATGCAAATTTTTTAGCCTTAAAGTTTAAAATATACAGCTATAGCCGACGTACAAACAATAGGATGAAGAAATACGTTAAGTTTATATATCTTGATATAAAATGTAGATTTTAAAGAACTATAAAGATGATATCCATATAGTTTTGATAAAAAACTCTATAAATCATTATATCATGTATTGAATGCGTTGTGTAGCTATGACTCGACTAATCTTGTAAAAAATTGTATTTACCTTATTCTGAGATTCTAAATTTAGATAATCTCGTTGTGACTGATATATTTTTTTTAACGTGAAATTCTGAAATTTTAGAACATCTTATTTTATAAATTTAAATTAATTACATAATTTCATTTTTTATATTTATATTTATATTATACAGTGCTAAAAATAAAAAAAATCATTAGACTTAAATTAGTTATTGATATATTTATTATTTAATATTAATATGATTTGAATGACTTCTTCGAGGACAGTGCAAAATAAATAATTGCACATTATATCGTTCTTAAAGAAGGAAATTGCTTTCTTTTATTGATTATATAAGGGTAATTTTTTTCAGTTTATCTTCCACATAATATGTTTAAATTATAAGTTAATAATTATCGAAATATATTTTCCGAATTGAAACAGTTTTTGAACAATATGAAATTTCATGGCTTGTATTTCAAAAGACTTTATTTTTTTTTTAACATTCATCCATTTCTGTAAAGTTCAGTTTTTAATAAATAAATTTATAATTATCTTTATATAGTAACTAGATTTTTATAAGCTCGGCTCAAACTTAATACATAATTCTTCAACTAGGAAATAAATAGTAAAAAATTAAAGGTATTTTTATCCTTTTCAAACATTTAGTGTTCAAATATAAAAATGCATGTAAAAAATTTATATAAATTCTTAAAATTTTTACGACAAAAAGTTTAGATCGAGTAAATTTTTATATCCAAGAAATTATATAATTTCGAATGATATAAAAAATTCGCTGATAACTCAATTAATGTTTTGTTACATTTTATTTATAGCCATATATATGCAAAAAAATTTCAATCAATAAAAATCAATGTTTTCAATAAATTAACATATTCATAGCTTTCTCACAAATTCATAAAACTGAATAGTGTTTCTGCGTATTGCTATATAGATTACGTTTTTATGAATGCTAAGCGTTTCTGTAGCTAAAATTTATACCAATTATAACTTTGTGTAAAACCTTTAATTATTTTAAGATTTTTTTTTGCTTCGAGTGTATTATCATTTCTATATATACATCAGATAATTGTAAGTTTATTTCTCTGCGCAGAAAAACACGAGAGGCTTTTTTTCTACGCTATAATTTATAATTCAATTTTTAGAATCTTCGAAAAACGATATTCGAGATTATAGGCGATGATTTTTTAAGATTCTATAACGTTACTAGAGTGAAAAAGCTGATCTCTGTAATTTTAAAAGAATTCATCGCAAATTTTTTAAACAAAAATATGCAATAGATAAATTAGATTATAAATATGGTCATTAATGATTTTTATTTAGATTATAAACATTTGCTGTATGTTTATTGTATACATTAAATATGAGGCTGGGATTTTCCATGGTTATATAAACCGAAATTTTTCGTAAAAAAATTTTCATATGAATAAATAAGCAGTTTTAGAATCCTGTAATTAGCTTTTAAATATCTTATATCATTATAAAAAAACATTTAATTTACTTAACATAATATCTGCATGCGTTGCCACATCAGACTTTTTTTTGGCAAGACATGAAACGGAAATTTTTTTACAAGTTTTTAAAAAAAACCAGATGCTGTGAAACAGTTTAAATATAACAGCTTTCTAATAATCTTGATGGACAATAATGAATTGTGCTTGTAAATCTATTATATGTGCTGCCATAATATGAATACTTTTAACATTTTATATGCTAGCAGTCTCTATGCGCATGTAATATATAAGTTTAAATTTTTTAAAGATTTTTCTTCATGGTTCAAAATCTTTAAATTCACTAATAACTCTTTCTTTCAATGCAAATACATGTTCCATACGCTAAGAATATAAGACAATATGAAAAATTGTTTTATCTAGTATTTTTTCTATTTACGGTTTAAATAATTTTCTTTTTATATAGTTTACATTTTTCAATAATTTTTCTGGTTTTTTTGCCATATTTAGAAAATTAAACGAAAAATTACATTATTTATAAAAAAAAGCTGCTACCATACTATCGTTTCATAGAACAGTATCTTAATTTAGCGGTGTTTTTTTCCATTTTGTAAAGATATTTCTCTGCGAAGCGTGTAATTTGTATGTGATATATATGATACATGTATTTGATTCTGTATATATAGACAAAACTGCATTCATCTCAAAGCTTATAAAATTATATAATTTAAAGTGTTAAATCTATTAGAAACAAATATGGAAATATGCATATATGTTAGCCTATATACACTTATAATTTGTTAAAATTGTATTAATTTTCGTTTTAAAATAAATATATCTGTTTTTTAAATATGTTTTACCCTTTATTTTCCTACCCGTATTTTTAAATTCAAATTTATTTTATGTATTTTGATTGGAAACTTGCAAACATTTTTTTATCTGCAAAAATAAATTAGTTAGATTAATATAACATTTTTCATCTAGCAAATTTTTTTGAATGTCATTTTTCACGATAAAAAATAATATAAAAGTTTCCACGTGTGTAAAATGATAGAAAGCAAAATTTATTGAATCTTAATTTCTAAAAAAAATTATGATGCTAGATATAAAATATTAATTTTATCTTTATAACAATTTGAACGAATATGGTCTGACTTCCCTTTACATTTGTGTATTTTCAAATTCTAATCTGAATGATTTTTTGCAGTTCATCTGCATATTGATAAATATGCATTTTTATGACGCATAAAAACTATTTTACTCGTATTTTATAGCTAAAAATTTATTTAAAACTTTATGTGATTATTTTGCAAAAAGTCTGTGTTTTATTATATTCTATCAAGATCACCTAATGAATTTATTCTCTTTTTTACAATATAAAGAAATCAATTATTTATAAAATTTTTATTCGTTAAAATCATAAAAGATCTTTATTTAGGCCTGTTAGTCTTAGACTTGTTTTGTTCAACACATTTAAAGATGTCGGAATAAGCAATAAGAAGCATACTATTCGAGCTCGACTTTGGATTTAAATCTTTTACAATGATTCTATAGCGCTGTTTAGCATTGAACTGACTAAAAAAATTTTAATATAAAAAATATTAATTTATTAATTTGAAGCAATTTCATCGTCAATGAGAATTTCGAATGATAAAATGATATAGAAATAACTATATTCAGCAAAAATTAAGTTTTAGAATGCATTTGCATAAAAAATGCAAACCTTATACCTAAAAAATCAAAAAAATAACTGTCATAATAGCATAAGTGCAGGTTTTATATTTTGCTTATGCCATCAAATTAAACCTAATTAAGTCTGAAGAATAGTATTACACCTATGAAAAATCATATTAAAGATAAAAACTGCATCATATATGAAAAATACAAAAATTAAGTAGATAAATACAGCAAATATAAAAGTCTGTTAATAAAATCTGGGTGTGGAATATATCATAAAAGTAAAAATATGAATGTAATTTAGATCATCGGCTAAACAGACAATAGGAAATAATAAAATGCTAAAAACAGTATATAAACTAGATATACATATAATAAAACAACATATAATACACAAATCACGGATACATATTTTAAAACATGTTTTTATGCAATCGGGATACTTTAGATGACAATAAAAGATAATGAGTGTGACATATTTGCAATAATATTTGTTCTATGGAAGCAATCCATAATTTAAAATCTAAAAGCAGGAATTTAATAGGGTGCAGGATGTAAATATCTTTTTTGTTGTATTTTTAATTTGAAAATATTGAGAAAGATTGCACTATTATATAGCTAAATTACACCACAGTTATATATACAAAGAGAATATGGCCTATAATATTATATGAACAAAAAAATTATCAAGTTCAAATCAAAAACTATCTTTTTTTATTGAAAAAAAAATTTAAAAAAAGTTATTTAATTATTTTACAAGATAGCTACATGTTTTCTATTTAATTAGATATAATGCATTTATATATAAATTAATTTATTTGAAATTTCAAAAAGTCATTTTAATTGCTACGTTATACAAATTAATTATTTATAGTAAAATTCACATTTTTTTACATAACAAGAAATAGTATATAAAGCAAATATATAATTTTTAATATAATTTAGTTATGCGTATATGCCCATATGCCTATGCAGATACAAATTAAACTTGAAATATAATAAAAAAGTTATATCTACAAGATTTCATCTCACTTATATATGATTATAAAAAAAAATACTTTGAAATTATATTTTTAAAAAAAGGTTGATTCCTGCACAGCAGCAAGATTTATTTAATAAATTGAAAACCCTGCGACATGAATAATTTGATAGAATATAATAAGATTGGATATGACATATGTTTAGAAATCTTTGTGCATCTTACTAGTGGAAAACTTGTTGCATTATTTTTTGAACACTATTCTCGCTAAAAACAATTTAAATAGTGTTCGTAATATTCAAAATTATATCTTTCTACCATTTGAACCTTCAAATGAATTTGTAGTAGAAATAGAAGACTATCACATATACATTTTTGCTAAAATGCCTCAAATTTACTTAGAATATTTCAAACGATTACACTATTTTCAAGGATATATGTTCTTTAGTTTTCTTCTAAAGATAAATCTATTAAATATATATTTGTATGTTTATATTAATAAATATATCTTCATAATAAAGTATAAAAATTTATAAAATAAAATTCAGTGCTTGAAGTTCACCATTTATCGCAAATATTACTAGGAATAAAAGAATATCATAATACTGTATTATGCAAAAACAGAATTTTTCAACTAATATATGCTGAATTATGCACATAAAATTATATGATCAATCAAATATAACAAAAAATCTTAAAAAATTTACCTATAATATATTCATACAATTCTCAAAGAAAAAGCAGATTGATTTTTTTAGTGATGGTATGATCGATTTACATATAAAATAAGCTATCACTGGCTACCATTATATTTTAGTTCAGTTCAAATATATTTAGATAGTTGTAAATTTCGAATTAAAGAATTTTATTTGCTCTTTTTTTTGAAAATTTTCATTTAAATGCAAATTAATGCGTACCGCTATTATAGAAGTAACCTTTCTAATAATTTTTGCGTTAAAGATCTATAATTTTTATAGCCACAATCATATTGCATAGTTGCTATGGAACTTTTTACTCTGAAAATTGTTTTTTAGCATAATAAAAACCAAAATCTTGATATTTTCTAATAAAATATATTAAAAAATGACCAAGATATTTATAGAGTATCGATTATTGCATAATTAAATTCCAAAACTAGCTAAAATGTCTCCTGTAAATTCGTAGCCAGACACAAATCTATAATTCACTACTTGTATTTATATTTAAACAAACAACACAATAGGACGATGTTATTTAAGATTCCGTAAAATTTATGATGATTTTGCTTAATCTGAATTTTTCGGTATTAATATAATGATAAAAGTAATTTTACATGTTATAACACATTATTTTTAAATGTGTATTTGAGCATCGAACAAATAAATATTTTCTATCAAACTTTAAATGTTTTTAATAGTATAAGGCAATTTTTATACCATATAAAATATGATGAATCTACCTTTCGTTTATAATTTTTTTGCTTTTGTAGATCATCTTGGCTTTTTTATGAAACCAAAATCAAAACAGATAATATATTTGAATATTAAATCTATATAGACTCTAACAGTTTTTCTGTTATTTTTATATGGATTTTCGTAATTACACAGAAATCATGACATCATATATACTCAAACTTAGTGACATGTCTTTATAACGATGCCACGATATACCATTTAGCTTTTATTCAGCAATTTTTATTGAATTTAGTTTACTTAGATTTAGAATAGTGTATTGAATTTATAGTTTAATACATTCCTATAATTTTTCAACACAAAGAACATTTTAGTTGTTTACTTTACGGTTAAATTAAGAAGCTTAAAACTACCAATTTTTTAAACCTTTTATTTATATGCATTAAAACAATTGTATCTTTTAAAATATACAATTGTCACTTTATAATAAAAAAAAAGCATAGTATAATGATAAAATTTATATGTATTGTCATACTAAAAATCTGCAATATTAGACTGAAATGAAAATATCTACATTTAAGTTTTTCTGTTAGAATACGGTACTTTTTCGCTTTTACAGCACATTTATAATTGAGAGAATATAATAATTAAATTATTACCAATTTATATATTTCGGAATTTTTTAAAACTAAAAAAAGAAATTTTTATAGTGATAATATTTATAATAGTAACTTCTTTTTTTTTTAATTAATGATATTCCATACTAGGTTTATTAACATTTCACACTTATCAAAATGATTAATCAAGATGATTGTAAATTTTCGAGACATAAATTAATTAAGATTACTGTCTTCTCCATAAATACATGCAATTTTTTTATAATATTGCATTCTTAATTAACAAAATCAGATAAGAATAGATCTGTTTTTATTAGGATTATAGTGATTGCCCGAATTTGGCATTATAAAATGCGTAGATTTCAAAAATCCGCCGTAAATAAGAATACTATCCGTTCAATTTGCCCCATTATGTTTATTAGAAATCAGTCCTTCACAATAAAAAGTTTTAAATATTGGAAGGGAATTCTTAATATTGCAATTTAGTATATTATATCGTAAAAAATAGTAAAAAAAGGCAATAAAACGACGAAAATAGTTATATAAATGTGAATAAAATATCTATAGTCTTATATTTTAGACACTATATTATATATTTTGTACAATGTTACTACGAAAGATTGCATATCTTATTTCTAAAAAGCATATAAAATACAACTTAAACATTCATAGAAACACATATATAAAAAAAGACAGATTTTCATGCAAAAACTTGTATTATTCTATGTTTTTTTTGCACAAAAAATGAAGGCATGTCGACAAAATGGCGAATTTTATATTAATAAAAAACTTACTTTCTAAAAGAATCTAAATTTATATAAATGTAAACTATTTTATATTGGAAATATGTTTTAATGGATAATATTTTCTTTCGGATCTTTATTTGTTGACGAATATGCATCATTTAATATAAGAACATGTCCAACCTTCATCACATGATACTTGAAACAAAAACGTACAAAAGAAATAATGTTTAAGCTTTTAAAATTATACAAAACACGAGTTATTACCAATTAAAATCAATAAAAGAGTTATATTAAAATACAGAATACAGGTAAATCTATATAAGAACATCATTATATTTCTCTAAACATATTTACACATATGATATTTTGCATTAAGCTAATACAAAAGAAAAGGTTGTATAAGTAAATAATTATCATAAACCAAATTGTTTTTGGCTTGCTTTTTATAATAGTTTTGTAATAATTATTACTATATTATATGAGCTTTTCAATTTATTTTCTAGGGAAAAATTGCTGATATACAATTATAAACATGAAGATTATATATCATCACATATGGCAAAAGACTCAAAATCAAATCTTAAAAAATTGTCTGTGGTATAGTTTCTTCATTATTTTAAAAAAAAATTCTGAAAGAAGGTTTTACTAGTTATGTTATTAACGCTGTCTATTATATATTTTTCAGCACAGCTATAGAAAAGTTTGTTATATCCGTAACGAAATTAAAAATTATATCCTATACAAGGTATATTTTGGTTTTTGTTATTTTTTACATATTTTGATAATTTAAATTCTCTAATACTATTTGACGATTTTATATTATTATCAATATGACTTACATTAATTCTCTTTCACGTAAAGAAATTAATTTTAATATATACCAAAAGTACCGATAATATGTTAAAAATTAAAGCTTCGTATCTACATCAATATTACAAGTAGAATAATTTGATTTTGTATCGTGCTATCATGAAAATTAAAATGCCCATAGATTAAATATTTTTTAAAGCTTTGTCATTTTACGTTTTTACAATTTAATTTTCCGATAAATATTTTTTATAAAGAAATGATTTTACATCATCTAGCGGTAACCGAATAGAAATATCCTTGTTATTAGATAGAATCACTTTGATTCGCTGTAAAATGATGCATGAAGGATTTCTAGAAATAAGTAAAAAAGAAACATTTTATTTCTGATGTACATTTTCTACTGCTTTAATTTATTAGTACTGTGATAAAGCCGTGAATTCTTATATGAAATATAATTATTTTGAACAGTAGAAATAATAAAATATTTAGAATTTGTATGTGATAGACAAAAAAAAATCCTATTTGAGGGCTTAATATTTGTAAACTATTTTTACACAGTAATTGATGTATGCAGAAGATATTTTATAGTCCTGATAAAAAAAAATAATTTTTTTTGGCTTTCAAGGAATCAGTATTGTATATGTGCCTTTTTTTAAATAAATGTTATTATATTTTGATAAATACCTGCATAAATGAATTTGCTTTCTTCTTAAAATTATCAAAGGCGCTCGACAGAAAAATTGTTATATGTCACTATATACATTTTATTTATGTATTTAGACATATTCAAAGTATTTATTCTGATATGAAGGTGATGTAATATATTTTATTGTATACGTTTATTTGAAATTTAGATTTTTTTGTTGTATAGGCTAAGTTTTAGATTACTCTATGAAAAGACTTAGCAAATACGTCAATCCACGACATCATTATATCAATATTCTATGACACACATCGTTCTCTCAATGTTTTTTATTTAAAGTTCAACTCTAACTTCTATTGTTTTTGCGTATGTTTAGGCAAAACTTTTGGTTTCAAACTTAACTATTGAAATTACGACCTATGTTATTTTGAAAACACATCATCCCAAGTATTATTAAATAAACGGAATTCGTGTTTTCTATTGGTATAAAAAGGCTTTATTTGTGGGCTAAAGAATCATATAATATATTCATCACGTTTTTAACAATCCTCAAATTTCTACGTTATTTCTAGCAACCCAGTCAAATTTGACTATATCGGAATATCTATCTGCTGTCTATCTTGTGAAAAGTTTGTGTCTATTTTTATACATGTTTTCACATTTTCCTGCTAGTTTATTTTCTATTTTATGTTAAACAAATATTCTCAGATTTTATTTGTTTTTTTTTGATTGAATAGCATTGTGAGCTAAATATATGTATCTTATAACTTCGTTTTGTCGTCTTAGATGGTCATGGTCATGCATTCATATCCTAATGCTTTTTATATGGTAAACTGCTATACATACAGCTCGCAGCGTTGCATAATGTCATTATTCCATATTTACTTTTTCGATTCAGAATGAAATGAAACTTGATTGTTCTTTCGCAATAATCTTTTTTTATGCAACCTTGAACATCCTATTATGTCAAATAATGAGCTTTTTTACATACGATGAGGGTTTTTATGGTTCTATATCTTTTATTTTGCAAATATGCCATTTCTTTTTGCTTCATCGCAAAAGATCAAAATATTAGATTGTCTTACTTATATATAATTCTCTTATTGCTTCGTACGTATAATAGGTTGTTTTTTATTTTTTTCCCATCTAATTTATACTTAGCTGCTCTTCTTACCAATATTACCTTTTTGATGATGGTGTATTTTATAATTGAAAAGGAATTTTAAACAGATTAAAATAAAAACAGTATTTTTTATCATTCAAGTTCTACTCTTTTAATATTAAATCCTTCTTATCTGGCAATAAGGGAATCAGATTCTTCTACTCAACTACCTTAGTTCGTTTGTCTTTTCTATCGAAATCTATCGTTTTAGATTTAAGGTTTGTAGATACTAATGTCGCAGTACAATTTCATATTTTTTAGCTGTCGAGTTTGATTTTTTTTGATTCGAAGCTCTTTATATAATTTCAAAACCGATTTTGTCAAATGTTCACTCTAATTTACTGCTTTCTTTTTTCTAATAGCAACAGGTATCACAATTTTCTTAGCCTTTATAAAAATTGGTATATCACTTTACCTAAAATATATATTTTCAGGCATCTATTTATTTTTCTACTCCACGAATTCGAAAAAAATACAGTTTTTTCTAATATTATTCATAAAGTTCCTTGATCTTTCGGAACAAGCTATAAATCACGAATATATATAATTTTTTTTATTTAGAGAAATTCAGCTTATATTTTTATTACAGAAAGTAATTTGGTTAAGTACTCTGCTTAAAGAACACAACAAAAAACAGATAATGCTCATATCTACAGTTATATTAATGTTCAATTCATCAGAGTTATGTTTTATATAACATTATTATATAATTTTAATCGAATTAATCATTTACTCGATTTAAAGTATAAAAATGAATATACGCTATTGATGATAATGATTTTACAATTTTACCATAGAATCTACATGATGCATTTCGTCAAGGACTCACAAAAAACCAATCGATGTTGGATTGAATTACATTTATCTATAGATTTTATTTTACCTATTTTAGTTGTCATTGTACAAAGCTCCTTATAGCCGCCATGCGGTAGCCAGTTTTTTTTTTGAAATGTATTACATTTTACATCCATTAAGTATAAAGTAAAGTAGTCTTTGTTCGTCAATTTATAGAGATTAATAATTCGGTTTACAGGCCTAAATTTAGTAATTTTTACAACTTATCGATTCGAATGATATATGTTTTCCTCCATAAAAACTACTATTAGCAATCTTTTGTAGCGCCTCAACTTGATAAAGAAATCGTATATTGTTTGCTGCTAATATTTGATTTTAGCTTCAAAAAAAAGTTAATGATAGATCACAAAGATCTCGCAGCTTTCAATCTAGAAGAGTTATTAATATTTTTGTAACATATCACACTAAAAAACAAGAAATATAATCCTATTTGGGCAAAATATATTTTATATCTCCTAAACTCAATGTTCATATTATTTTCCTCTTTATTTCCCAAAAAAAAACATAAATATTTGTATCTCATCAGATTGAATTTCATATACTATATATTTTTTATTGTAAGATAACAATCTTTCGTAAAGGTTCAAATTGATTGATTGCTTGCAGAAACTGGCATCTTTTTCTATAATTAACCATTCAATTGTTCTTTTGTTTCTCCTTTTGTTTTTTTTCTCTTCCTTCTTCAAACGTTCCATTATTTACAACTTATGCCATGCAGTATTAATTTATAAATTAACAAATCTTGTTGTTTCTTTTCGCGGGATAACTTGCTTCTTGCGTTATAATATGAATAACACTCCGTTTTTTGTTTCAAACTGATTTGGGAACTATATTCTATAACTGTATTATAATTTTCAGATAATGATATGTCTTTTGGTTAAGTATCAATATTACACTGATCCTCTATAGAATCTTGCTAATTTAAGTCATATTTTCGGCTGATTAACTACGGTACTTTATGCTAACTTTGGTTATTTAGCCTCGAATTTTATTGTATACTTTGTATCTTGACTTTTTATTGTTGTATTAACTCCTTTTTTTTCAATTACTAACTTCAACTACAATAATGATGATCTTTTTTTGCATTTTTAAAAATTTTTAATTTCTCTAATTTTATTTTGTTCAAAAAATTCACGCTTTAAGTTTTAACTTTTTTTTATGGTTTCGTATTAAAGTGTTCAAAAAAGTCTTTGCCTTTGTTTTTTCACTGTATTTCATATAATCCTTACTTGTTAATTTATTTTGCAAACAGAGGCGATTCATGTTCTTAAAATTGTAATCGTATCGATGCATTTAACTCTTGAATTAATTTCATATAGATCATAGGCTTTCTTACTGAATTTTTTCGTTAATATATATGCTTGAAGTCTATTCTTTCTTTACATGCAAGTTACCTTTCGTTGAATTTCTCTTTATTTTCTCTACAGAATCAATTCTGTTAATATTTTGCTCTGTCTGAGTTTCGTTTTTATAACAAACTTTTTCCGTTGCATAAATTCATTCTTGATATTTTTTCATCTGAATTTGCTAAATTATATACGAAATATTTACTGAGAAAGGGCTCAAAAATTACTTCATTAAAAATATTTACGGTTATATAATGACTTTTAAAAAAATTTTCAGCATTATATATAGTAAGAAAAACTCATTATTTTGCAGTAAAAACAATAATATCATGTTTATATTTTAATGATGGTTTTACAAATATAATAAACTGTTATGTTTTTCAACGCTGGTTATCTAAATTTTTATAAAAATTTGCAATTTTATTTTTTTTAGCAAGCTGCAATGATCTATATACAAATTTAACAAAAGAATTTAATTAGATTTTGGAATATTTCAAAAATGCGCGCATATAGACTTATGCATGTTTAGCACAAGAAATCATAATTTATGTGTTATTAACATATAGTTATATTGATTCCATATATTTAATACATAATCAATATAAAATGTAATCTAATTGATTTTATTTTAATATTTTTCGGCGACAATATGTTAATAATACTCCGATCAGATCTATTACAGATACGTATTGAAATTTTTATTCCTATCGATATAATCTGATAACCTAATTTTCGTGTTTTTATATAATTAGAATCATAAAAGCTGCAAATCGGTAATTTTGTTGCTTAGGTTCTATCTATAGATTCGATATACTACAAATTTTTAAATGATGTTATAAGTTTATACATTATTGTTGCGTTAATAAAAATTGAGGGTGAACCAAGGAGACGAAAAGCAATGTTTTTTGGGTCTTGTTACTACACTTAAAGCAAGCGCCACCATTGCATAAGCTTTTATTTTATTGACACAAACACACAACTGCATATTTTACAAGTATCTGATAAAATTTTCATTGTTGCACCATGGTTTTCTATCCGTGTAATAGTTAGCTTTATAAGTATGATTTTATTTATGAAATAGCTGTATAGACTATTTCAAGGTGAATTAGATCAATTTTTTACTTGCAAGATTGTATACCACATTTAAAAGTAAAAAGGATATTACTTGCAAATTTTCGCTATAGAAAAATTATATTTAAGTAGTTTTTTTGTTTAAAAGTATGATTCGCTCGTGAAAGAAAAATGGTCTGAATTTATTGATCGCTGTTGTACACATCACAGGTAATTCCATTATATTTCAGAATTTAAGTATACTATATCTTGAAACAAAAAACCAGCTAAAAATCATATTTCATTTGTTTGTGAATATTTTAACCTTAAGTTAGCTAAATTTTTATATTGATTTTCTATCGAATTTATTTATATATAAAGAAATTTTATATAGGATAAGTGATGCTTATTCCATCGAACAACATTGCCCTGGAGCCTAATAATATATGATATAATACAGCTTAAGTTTTCTAGAAAATAATTCTACATATAAATTTATGTACAACTTTTTTTGAATGTTTTGCAATATGTTCTTTTAATTGCAAAACATATTTCTTATATTAAATAAATGCAATTACAACATTTATAAGCCTTAAAAACAAATTTCTTGCCGAATTTTAAAAGTATGTAGTTTTCGAGTTCTTTGAAAATATAAAAATCTGCACTGTGTGTACGTTACTTAGATATTTAAAACTATATAAAAATATTTTAATAGTTGTAGTTCACATGATTTTTAATACCTTAATTGTAAGCTCGATTTTATTATTTTTATCGTTGATATTTTTTTATTTTTTGTGTATAAAATACTTTTCAATAAAAGTAATAATAGTTTCATGCGATAAATAAAATTTATGATATCTATATTAGCTTTTTTGCGTCTGTTTATATAGATAGATAAAGTTATATTAACTTGCTTTTTGATTTGTTATTTTTATTCATTTAAACTTTTCACAATTATATATTTTACTAAATAGAAATTTTACCAGCATCTTCTATAATCAACACAATTTTGGTTTAAAACTTAAAAAAATATGCAATACACTAGTTTTTTTCATTTCGTTTTTTACAAAATGCTTTTTCTTAAGTCTTATTAGATGTTTTAAACCCTTCATAAAGTATTTATCTGAGAATAAAATATTTTTGCTTTATGTGTTTTTAACCTAATTTCTTAGTGTTTGGTATAATTATAATATTTTACTACTATTCTATATAATCGTTTTTTTATGATATTGAGATCAAGAAAAAATGGAGTAAAATAAGATTTCACCAGAAGGAAATTTTTTGTGTCAAATTCATTTTTTTATGTCAACAAAGATAGATCTAGGTAATGTATTTTTTATTACATCTGAAAACACGAAAATTTTTTTTATATTAACATGATTTTCAACATATTTTCTTAAATAATAGATACCTTTAATTTCTATTTATTTTACATTATATCTCTTTTAGTAACATTCTAATCGCAAAAAAAAGTTCCTGTCGCATTTTAGAGATAAAACTCTATATACTACTCATAGATTTATCACTTTAGATGTATAAATACAAGATTTACTATTATTCTTTATTGTTACGACTCAAAAAGACGCAATGTATATATAGCTAAATATCGGTATTCTTAACGAATTTTCTAAATTATAAATTTATGCTTGTATTTGGCTTTAAATACTGTTATATTGTATCATCATGGATAAAATTAAGTTTTTTTCATATTAAAATATTATAAAATAATGCATAATACATTAAACATATCAATTGGTAAAGAGACAGTTATTCATAAAGCATAGATTAAGCGTTAAAACATATCTTAATACCCTACAAGGTCATGAAAAAATTCTTAGCATTCTTTTATGGAGCTCATTCAATTCATTTTTCTTCAAATACATTAAAAACAGAAGTTTTAATATGGTAAAAGGAGCGTACTATAAATGAATTTATATTCATATCATTTATTTTCAAGAAAAAAACAAAAAATTTATAGAATTAAAGACTGTTAGCAAATGCTTGAAGTGCTACAAAGCCATTTTCTATATTCGCATTTAATCACGTTATACAAAATATGGGATTTAAAATATATATTTTAGTATTTTTTTATTAAAATTAAGTATAATAAAACACTAAAGTCTAATTTCACCCAAAAAAGAAAATTGTTGTAATCATATAAAAAATGCACATATTATCAAGATCAGAAACTGAAAATAGCCAACTTAAGATAAAGTATATATTGTTTTTCTCGTCAGCAAACAGAGATCTTCTCAAAATAATTTTTTTAAAACAGATTTGAATTTAAGACTATTTTAATTCAGTTTATTTATTCAATTTCAAAGTATAAAAAAACGACCGTCATAAACGCAGCGAGCGATATAAACTTTAATTCATTTTAATTTTGTATTAAATTGGATTCGTTTATAATTACAGGCTTATAAAAAATTTCTATAGATTTGCATCTATCTCGATCCGTAAAAAAACTTTATTAAAGCAATCACATGTATCATTGTCAATCTTGTACATTCGATTTTTTCTTAGAATTTACTTGGAAGATATGAATAATGTTCTAAGTTTATAGATCACCTATTTTTACATATCAAATGACTGCAAAAACTGTCCACCTAACATAGAACATCGATACTTTATTGTATAGACATTTGCATAGATAAATGGGTGTATTAAGGTGTGTATAAGATTTTAAAAATACAAATTCTATTAATTAAATTATTACACCAAGGTTTTGCTTGTTCAAATTTACATATAAGTAACAGGATTCCCAACTCTATCAGAACTGCTTGAATTTCACAAAATTTTTTTATTACGGAAAGTTATATTTTTACTGCCATTCAAAATTTTTACAAGCTATCAACTAAATTTCATAGCACTGTATTCAATCTGCTTCGAATAGTTAGTAAAATTTTAACAAATATCAGAAAGTTTCTGATAGAAGATATTTTTAATTGGAATTTCGCACTAAAAAAAACTTGCTTTTGAGAAAAATAAAATCTTATAAATAATCTTTTTATATGCATGAAACAAAGTGGATATTTTTGGTAGTGATCAACTTACCCTTTTTTTAAAGAAAATTACTGTTTCTATAAAGAGCGAAATCTAACTTGATTCAATTATAAGTTTTATGAGCAAAAAAATCAAGGATACTATATATCTACTCAGTTATTTTTATGATAAATTGCATTTATCTGTATCTGCTATCGTTTTTTTTATAGTTTTTGCATTTTTGATTGCTTTAAAATATAACTTTGTAATAAAATATTGAATTTTTGCACCAGAATTTTAATTTCTTGTAGCTTAGCAACTGTATAATAGATAAAATTTTCAGTTCTATAACTTATCTAATAGCAAAAACACTTTTTGGATAACGATTTTGCTTGTTAGATTATTATAGGAAAAGAAAATCAATAATGTGAATGTATATTCTAAATCTACAAAAATCACATACTAGAGCTTTGATACTTTTAGAGCAAATCTTTTATTCTTTATAATTCTTCTTTTTCACTTTAAAACATATACCTGTAATAAAATTTGAATTTTTTGCTACTATCGTTCTTTTTATTGCAATCACAGACTTAGATTTTTAGATCAATATAAATACAGACTATGTAGTGACCTTTACAAAATCTTATTTGATATTGACTAGAGTATTTATAGGGTATATTATATCTTTGTATCCGAAAAATTTATATTGGTCTATAAAATAATCCTGTTTGATTGCTATAAGATATATATCATTCATTCTATTAAATTCTTTTGTAATTCTCTAAATGCTTATACACTATTGTTTGGATTTAAACTAAATTCGTGCATGTTATATGAATTTCATAATAATACTATGCATGTATCTTTTGTTTGTATATGTTTGATTATCTTCAAAATAGGCACAAATTACAAATAAGCATTGTATTGTAATTATTATATTTCAGCGTAAAAACATGTTAAAATGTATATACATCTAGCCTTCAAACCATCCAAATTCAAACAGTATTTAAAACATTTTTATACCTAATTTTTATTTCTTTGGGGTTAATGTATTGACAGTGGTCTTAAACAGTAACTTTAGATAGGATGTTAATACAAATAATACTAAAATAAAAAGGTATTTTAGCCCCTATAGAAAGACTTCCATTATAAAACCCTGAAAATATTATAATCATACACAAAAAAAACTGTAATATTATAGTTTGTTTATATCGTAAGCTAAATTCAACAAATGTAGCACTAAGTAAATTCATTCCACTTTACATTTGCCTGTAAATATGACTATACACAAAAAAGTCGTTTTTACATAATGTTTATCGACTAACTGTCTGAGTAAACCATGGAAAAACATGAAATTAACATTTTACTCGTTTAATTTGTGCTCGTTTATGTTTTAATCTTCTTACATTTTTACCCAATTAGGAAATTTAAATTTATTGTTTTATATAAAATCATAACCCATTTTACTGTATGGGAAAAAATTTTATTGAATAGCTTTACAACATTTAAAATAGAATATAAAATTTGGTTACACTGATAGTACCACATTGTGGAAAGGTTTATGCAAATTTTATACAGTTAATACATAAATCAAGCAAAAGTATATGCAGTTTTTTTGTGTAAAATGTTATTTTCTATTTTTCATATGTGTTATCTTCTTTTTTGAGGGGACACACATGATAAGAAGGTGTGACATATATCCAATTTATCAGCACCAGAGTCGAATTTATTTATCAGATGTAGACACAAAAAGAAGGTAAATATGTTAAGTTTACACATACAAAAATGCAAAAACCATACAACTTATTTATTTTTAAAAAAAATTTAAATGATAAGGTTGTATTTTACAATCAATGACTTATTCTTTCATAGTATAAGAATATAAAAATTTTCTCATGCATAAATTATACATATTATGTAGAGAATAGAGATCATATTTGAAATAAGATGTTTAAAACCCTTAGTAATAATAATTTCCCTTGAAATATACGAAAAAAAGGTATTTTATTAACTTCAACTATATTATTTTTCGTAAATGATATTATAAATTGCACAAGAAAACAATTTATTTTTGCGAAAATTAGTAAATATAATATAAATTCATTATTTAGAAATTACATGATTCACGACCTTTATATTCTAACTTCATATTGTAATTTCTGGAAATATAAGCAGTAGTATTAACATATTAGAGGAATAATAAACCAAATAATAATTATTTAATAAATATGCACTATAAGCATAAAATAAATTTTAAATTGTCATATAAAAAATTACAAACAAAATTATGATTTGTACATTTTGTAATATAAAGTTTATGTGGCTTGATAATGTGAATAAATTAAATATTTTTCAATTACGATTCCGACTATCATTGGAAAGATTTTTTTCTACAAAAATATGCATATTCATATTTAGCGAATTCCCACAAGCATCAAGCATGTATTGAGATAAAATGAAACATTTAACTGCTGAAAATAAGATTTAAAAAAATTACGTTTTGTATTAAACAATTTCAGTCTAATATAAATAAATATGCATTTTTAATACTGCTTTTTTTATCATAAATATAGTCACATACCATATTACGAATTTTTTGTGTAAATTATCAATTTATAAATGAGATTACTAATTTGTATGTAACCATTATTATATAATAAATTTCTAATATCTTATTATTCTATGCTTTCTTCGAGATTCAATGTATTAAAATAATTTTCTTTTGCATTTTTTTTATTATTATAATAGTTTGTTTATAAACCGAATTGTGCAATCCAAAAATATTATTGCTTTTAAATCATAGATTAAATGAATTTTATTGAAAAATAATATGTTAAAGTCTGTGATTTTTTGTGTTTTAGCGTCTATATAGCACCATTTTTTTGTAAGTTTGCTTATTCACATGTATTATTGTATATAGAATATTGGTATATACGTAAATAATAAATGTATAATTTTTTAATTTATCGTAATTATATAATTGTAGCCGCTTATCTTTTAAACTGGTATTTTTTATGTAATTTTTCATATTGTATATAATAGTTATAATTCGTCGCAAAATGTTAAAGAAACTTTGAAAATCTTTTAAGACAAGCGTCTGAGTTTTTATATAAATTAGAAAAACATGATTTTGTAACTGAAAAATTCAGAATCAACATAAAACTTTTTATTTCCTTTTTTTAGTAAATGTATTTTCCCTATTATAATTAGATCTTTTTTGAATTTTATGAGTCTTATAACTTAAGATTATAATACATAATGGTATTCGGCTAAATTTAAAATATCATTTACAAATCTTTTGTGTTGAAAACTTTTTTTAATTCAATTGAAAAATCCTAGAACTAAATTTTGTTGAATTTAATATAATAAATGGGTTTTACGTTCTGAATAACTATAAGAATGATGACATAACAATTATATGTTTTTTATACAATCTTTTTAGTTTATATACAAAGAAAAAAATTTTAATTATCTTAAAATGTAATGGTATAATTGGTTATTGCCAATTTACATTTGCGAATCAGTTGGGAAATAAAAACAAATTATCATTTTACGCACAATAAGTAGCAATATTCACATTGCACATATAAATACGTAAATATTGTAGTATTTTCAAACGCATTAAGCAATTATTATCATCAAAAAAATTGTAACATAATGAATGTCATAAAAGCATTCAAATAACACGTTATTTTTGCACCTTTTTATTTATTTCATCTATTTTTCTGAAATATAAAATTTGTATATTCGGATTATTATTGTATATAATCATAAAAATCGCTTATTTGTAGATCCTAAGAAAATATGCGATTTCGTTGCTTTTATAGCTAATAGTATACTGTATCGATCGAATTATCAATTTTTACTATGGACTATATAATGTTTAAAAATCGGAGTCTGTCCAAACTTTTGGTTTGAAAAAATCATGCCATTTTTTGCACAGTACTTAGATCCTTATGTGTCTATAATATTGATCTACCTATTATAGCTACGGTTAGCTGATTAATTGATTTGAATTTATAATTATATTCGTATTTGGATTGTTTTAGTGCACAAATAGCAAATATGCCAATAGCTATAGAATTCTATTATCTTTTTGTCCAATTATTATATGCGTAATATTATTAGTTACATAAAATATAATTTGCGAATTATACTGCATATATCTATACGGTTTCTAAGACAGTAAAATTTGTTGAAAATATATTTGAAAATCTAATACAAATTGCATTTCAAGCTTGACATAGAAGTCAATATGTATATGATCAAACGATCTAACGTATAGACTATCCCGTTTTTAAAAAATTTTGTACATTTTTTTATGTTTTCACATTGGGTGTTTTACAAATAATAATGCGTATTTCAAACTCATATTTCTTAATTTTTGACGTCTAAAAAATTTATTCATATTTTAAAAACAAAAAAACATCGAAATGATTTTTTTATTAGAAAATTAAATAGTATATTTGTAAAACATGTGAACTTATGTTTTGTTAGAGCATCATATGCGGTATTTTTATATAAAAACTTACAAAAAAGTTGCTAATCTTTCAGTTAATTATTTTCTCAAGCTTCATCTGGTCAGCGTACTTTTATGAAGCAAATCAGCTAATATAGAAAGTGTTTCACATGATCTTATCTCAGGCTACACTTTAATTTGTACATCTTTTATGAAATATGAAAGAAGTAATCAATAAAATATGCGAGGCCCAATATGCATCATTATTCCTCTTAAAAAATAAGCATAGTATTTAATGCAAAAAAACAAAATTTTAATTTAAATCAATCAACAAAAAGCGATCTTATCAGATCATAAATTTTCTTTATAATAAAATATCAATGAATATAAAAATTCCATTAACAAATATATGTAATTATGTGCATAAAAAAAGTAATTATATATTCATATAAATAAATGGATAAAATACTGGTTTATAATTGCCAATTTTCGATGTTTGTATATTTATTATACTGTTAATAAAAAAAATGTACTCTTTTAGAATTTATATTAAATGAATCTGTTGATTATTAAACATTTATTATAAAAAGAAAAGTATAAAAATCTCATTTATCGAGATAAAAATATAAATATACAATATCATTATAACTTAACTACATAAAATTGACTAAGCTGATGTGAGCTTCGATAAAATTATGGATTAAAATAAATATATTCGAACTTATTGGGTTAATACAAAGATATGCATATTATTTAGTAGAATCTGTTTTTATTAGTGGTAAAGTCGTTTATATATATATAAATTATTGTTCATTACATTGAGTATAGCAATGAAAACATGATCAAATGCATTTGAACTTCTTTAGAAATATAATTAGAAGCAAAGTGCGAAATATTTTAAATATTTTTTTCACAATCCCATCTGGATTTGAATTTTTTTAAATGGAAGTAAATTGATTATTCTTTTAATAAACACGAAAATCTATTCGGATATAAATTTTTATATAGCTAATACAGTTTGTTGATTTTTATGATAAAAAGAAAGTTGTGTATTTGTGCTAACTTAATCACTTATTTAAATACAATTTTCAAAAATTCTAATAACAGTTTTTCTTATGCATTTATAGTTCTTTTATATACACAAAATCTTAGAAAATACTATATTTAATTAGTTTTATATATTTATTTATATTCAAATGTGCCAAAAAAAGATAATTTTTCAGATAAATTTTCTGATTTTAAAATTATCTCGTTCTCAGTAAGTTTGAATTTAACGATAATGATTATTTGAAATATTTAATAAACAGTTTTAACACAGTAGTATAATTTTTACTATAAAAAAAATCGGATTATTTATCTACTCAATTGGTTGATATTCTTAGAAGTCAAATATAAATCTGAAATTTTAAACTTCATATAAATATTTCCAATTGAAAAAAATGTAATTTTCAATTCTTATGATATGTATTAATTCCCTTCTCCTTCATAGATTACGTATACTTCCTTTTGAAAATTCAAGTTATTTAATACTGAATAATACCATATTTCATGACTTGGGATGGAGCGGTTACAGAAGTCCATAAAAAATATGTTCAGAAGTTACAACCCAGGAGAAAATGAGCAAACATACAACCACCTACAATTAGCAAAAAAAAACTTGAACTCATCACATTTGAGAGAAGAAGAGTGTTCGATAAATGAATATCGGGGGAAGGTGTCGTAAGATGCATCAGATAGTTGTGTAATATTCCCAATAGGCTGACCACGTCTAAATACATAAGAGTGATTCAAAAGAAAATTATACCATAAATAAATATAAAGATCATGTAAAGCTGTATTGTTTTTGTCTAATTTGCACAGAAAGGGTACATATTTATCTATAAAACTTATTATATTTTTACTCTCCTTTTTTCCATTATTGCTAAGATCAAAATCAAACATGATGGCCGACTACCATTATTGTTTGTCATAAGTGAAACATGTCATTATATCGGCTCTGCTTATTGGATCTTATCTTCACCACTGTCTTTCTTATCATTTCACATTCGACACTTTCAATTTGCATAATTAACCATCTAGAATGATCAATAGAAAAATTTATTAAAGAATATTTGCTAGCGTTGTTGTTCTTCTATTAATAATATTTTGTTTGGATAAACGATCTTTGTATATACTCAATTTGAAGCAACAATCTTTATGTTTCTTGGTAAAATGTATATTAATCAACATTTAGCTAAATGAAACTAAAATATAATCAACATGTAAAAATAAATCTTAAAAAAGTTTGAAAATGTATAGTAATTAGAGTCTTACCTTTTTGTTTTATATAAGTTAAATTGGGCAAATACCATTATATTTTATCAAACAATCATTTACATCAAAATGTGATGTTTTCTAAATTTTAGGGGCATGTAAGCTATTCCTAATATTTTATATTTCTATTGACTAATAAGACGTGTGTTTTCGTTAAATTCAAATTTTTGGGTTACGGAAATAGATTAAATATGCGATTTCACATGATAATAGTTATTTTATTATATCTTTCTGGGTTAGAACTTTCCCGATTTTATAGATGTAATCCTGTTTTAATATAAAAAAGATATATATATATAGTAAACGCGTATACGTTTATCTATAAAAATATATTATGTTTTTTTAAAAGGTGAATTTATATTTAATCGTTCTTTATTTTTGTTGAAAACATAGAAATCTAATTTCTCTTAAAGTTATGACTTTTTTTTGTTAAAGATCATTCTAATATACATAAAAGAGCGAATCTTTATATTTTCCTCATATTTTTTATGTATTTAGCAATATGAGAACGTTAAAAAATAGAAAATAATTTACATTTTTCAGCTTAGTGGTTCGTATGAAAAAATTATAAATATTAAAAGGAATTCAAATTATTTATAAATCTAAAATTTATATTTTTTATTAGTTTTATAAATTTTAATTATAGATAATACAATTTTTCATGTTTCTTTAGAAAAAAATAAATAGCTAATTATCACCGATTTCAATATATTTAAAGAGGTTTTATTGTAAATAAATAACAAGTATAAAACGAAAAAAGAACATATTATTCTTTTTTAACAATTTTTTTTAGTAAAAAAAGAAATATTAATATATGTAGATACTACAAAAAAGAAGAATTTAATGAGCTAAAATTTTTGGTATTATTTTACATATATAGGCTCCTTAAATGTTTCTGAAGCAAAGAAATTTTATAGTTTTAATTGCAAAACTATTTTTTTTTTAATATGTAAGGTTTTTCTAATAATAATATAAATCGGTGTTTTTTCTATAGTTTACAAAAAAACTATTAATCTTGTGGCATTTTTTACTAATAAAGATTAGTTTATTAGAAAAGACTCAATAGTTGCTGATGACTTATAAAATTGGATTTATTCATTTTATATATAGTTCTTAAATATAAAGACAGCTAATATTATACATGAATCAAGATCTCATATGTTTTTTTCTATTATATTGATTTTTGAACACATAAATATATGTGTATCACTAAAAAAACCAATATTAAATTATAATTGCACTAATTTTTCATAAATTTTATGATTTAGTATGTTATAATCATTAATACGACACCTATCATTGATCTAAATGTAAAAGTATTCATTTATTAAAACATTTTCGTGCCCGATAAAATGTTTAAAAAATTTATATGATCGATCTATTAAAGGAACATAAAGCACAATATAAGATTCATAGATAACTTGCATTCTTTTTTTAGATAATACCAGGATATATTATAAAGTAAGTTAGGAAACATATTATAAGATCTTAGTATTGAATATTCGTTAATTTTATATATTATTATATTTTTTTAAGGTATTTATTTACTTTTTTGGCCCATATGAACATAGATAAAGGTTCTAAACTACATTAACATCATACAAATTCGCATAAACAGTTTCATAAAATCTTTACCAGGTGATTTTTATCAGTCTAAATAATCATATACCACGATAAGACCAAATCTAGGTGTATCGCGATAATCAATAATATGATATTTACACGTTCAAATAATATTTATTTTTTGATTGGGTCACAAATACAAATAAAAACATTTTTTAAAATTATAAAAATTACAAATATCGGAAAAAGAATGAAAACATATACGAAATTATTGCACCATTTATAACGAAAAAAAGTGACTTTTTGTTGTGTAATAACATTGTTATGTTCACTATATTGTATTTAACTTGATTCATAAAAATTTTCATATGCACAAAGCAAAAAAAGACATTTTCTTATGTGATATAATATAAAATCATAGCCTAAGTCTTATGAAAAAAGAACTCTTGATGTGTGTTTAGAAGAGATACATTCTTTAAAAGTTATAGATAAGATCTGCACTTAGATTGGTTTTACAAAATCTATTTGACAAAATAAAAAAGTCAAATCAAATAATAACCCAGGAATAAAATTCGCCTATTTCAACATAAAATTTTGTAAAAATCATAGTAACATTTTTTAATTTCATTTATTTGATCATCTCTTTAGAATTTCTATTCTGATAAAATTTATGCAAAGGAAAAGAAAAACTTATTGTATATCGCACATAAATTTTTCAACAAATATTTCATGAGTAATTAATATATAAATCGAGCTCAATCATTCATTTATTATTATTATTTTAGATTTTATTTTATTTATAAAATGTTAATAATATATTTGATAATAGAAGTGTTTAAATAGAAATAATAAGGATGTGGTGCACTGTAATGTATAATTGTATTGTGACAATTAGACATGGAAATCGTCTTCGCAAATATGAAGATGTAACAGGACCAATGAAAGACACAAGAAAGAATACGAAATCCTAATCCCATTAGAGGCATGAACCAAAAAGATACTTTAAAGACAATTCACGAAAAAAAATTTTTTTATAAAAGAACAGAAATCGAGTAGAGGGTATATCCGTGAACCCTTAATAAGATCATGGGAACTTTTACGTTTTTTCTGCGAACAAATCTTTATTTACCTGCCGTGGTTTCCCAAAAAAAAAATACAGTGTTTAAGAATCAATCTCTATTTGCAAATCATTAATATAGGTACCTTAAAAAATAAACGGGTCTTTCAGCTAGTATCTAATTTATATGTATCTACAAAATATGAAAATTCCAATTAAAAAAAGCTAAAAGTGCAAAAATTTTATAAAAATTTAAAATATGGCATTTAAAACTCACGGATATACTTTTTTATATAAAAAATTACGATGTGAAATTTTAGAATATTTTGTTTAACCTCTGTAATGTATTATGCTTAATTTCAGGAGTATGCATACGATTAATTTTGAGATTACGGATCCGGAATATATTCTAATTTTTCTATGTCAAAAGATTTTATCATATAGATTGTATTCAAAATGACAAACCATGATATTCAATACTTTGAAACGGCATATTAATACTAATCTTCCGAAAACACGTCATAAACAATTTACTTAATAAAAGTAAAAATTTTTTCTGGAAAATCTTAATTAATATAGCTATAAAATCAAACTTTACCATTTATCTTAATAACGTTAAATAAACAAGTGTATTTATGATTGTGATTAAATATTACTATATCTTTTCAAATATCGATTATAATATATAATGATCATTTAAGTAAACTAAAAAAAAGCAAAGAAATTGTGCACATTCTGTATCTTATATTTACTTTATATTGGAATTTGCTTTATTTTAACGATTTTGCATAACTACAAGAGAATTAAACATCTAAATAATTTAATTATAGCGGCTCTAACATAATCAAATATTATAATAGATTGAAACTTGACCCACTTATATTATTAAACTGTATACAAGCTTCTACTCGCACATTACTTGCCAACTAGCGGGCGTATTACTTATTTTATCTGTAAACTAAAGTTTGGCATTTTTCTATGAACTTAGATATTATACGTAGATTAAAAGATCATCAAACCAGTGCTTCAAACTCTCTCAATAATCGAAGATAAAATGGAGCTAAAATTTAAAAGAAACATAGAACTAAAAAAAACATCTATACCTATTTATACTAAGCCATACGATATAGTTATGCATTTTTATTGTACGGGTTACGGGCTAAAAACAGTATTCAGCACTGCTTTTGTTTTAATATCAGAATAAATTTGATTAAGTTTATTGCATCATGTGAATAAAAAGAAAAAATAAAACATGAAATTTTGATTAAATGTTTTTTTAATATTAAAATATGACATAAAAATATACTTTCTATGAATATTTAGTTCGATAAATACAAAAATATTAACATTAGAAAAAACCTTCTTTATTTATTGATTTTTTTATGATTGTATTGTCGTCTTATAATATTATTATGTATAAAAAATTACACATCACCGCAAATATATATTCCTCTGATAAATTCTTAAGCGATAATTAAATTAAAATGCGGCTTTTTCATCACTCTTATCACGCAAATGAATAAAATAAAATCATTATTCTTATTCCTTTATTATAATTTTTATATTATATATATTTGATTCTATATTATATCTTAAGCATATAAATAGTAGTTTTTAATTGTATTTTATACACTAGTGTTAAAAAATGGGCCATGACTCCTTTTCTATAATTACATTTGTAAAAAAAAATCACTTCCTAAGGTTTTGAAACCTTGGTTACATGTAATTAAATAATGTAAGTTGAGAAAACTCATATTTCTTTGTCAATTAGCAAATAATTATGTAATTTTCCTTGATCAAAATCAAAACTTTTGAAAATATGCTAAATTTATTATATAGTACATCAGACAAAGTAATAATTATATGATATTATATATTATAATATTTATCAACTTTAGAACTAGTATAAATGGATTAGATAAAAGATCGTTAAAAATAGTAATTTATTGCTGGTAAATAAATGTTCATATTTTTTGGTGATAAATACATTCGTTGCTGTAATTTTGTTTAATACAAATATATTTGCAGAACATTGCTATGATTTATGTAGAAGACAATATATCGATAAAATATCAAAAGCAAAACATGGCAACTTTTATATTTTTATATAATTAGGTTGTCTATGGTTTATGAGCATTTAAAATATTGATTAAAATCTTTTAAAATATTTTTTTTATGATTTTTAATTTCTAAATTGATAAATAACATTATATTAAACGTGACATGTATATTTATACCTTATATTTTTGAGATGATATATCTCAATTCTTGCTAGTAATTTATTATCTTATCTCGGCATAAAATTTGAATTTTCGAGTTAAAAAATAAAATTAAGGATCATAATAGACAAAATTGGTTTTTTTTCACTAAGACAACAAAATCATTGAATTTTCTATCTCCTTTAATAGCGATCAAATAAAAAATTAGGATTTCAAAAAGCAGAGAAAATTAATATTACGCTCATTCAATTATAAAAGCTGTATAATGCTGGAAAATAACATAAAATTTAATTTTGTATATTTTTTAAGCATTTAATTTTTTAAAACATTTATAATCAAAAAATCTAATAAAGACAAAAGAGTTATGCATGATCTATTTGATACAGCAATTTGTTTTAAAAAAAGGCAAAATGGCATATAAAAAGTAACTTGCCTCGGTTTTGAGTGCTAAAGTTGAAGTGTATTTTGCGCATAAGAATCTTATCTTCCTACGCTTTAATAGAACGTTCTTAAATCATATACGTGTTATTTTTATTATACCTACTCCATAAATCTAAACAATTATTAGAATTATATACAGAGCTATGCGAGTTTTAATATTAGCCAAACAGTGTTTATATACTTGAAAAGCAAGGTGATTTTTATTACTAAACAAACGATATTTCACAAAATCTGAATAATAATAAAATTGGCAGATTTTTATCCCATAAATTACTTCTTGTAATAATCAAATAGTTATTGCAAAAAATTGAAAGATTTTTTTTATTTCTAAAAGTACTGGGAAAAAATCTAAAAGAATAAGTACCATTGTAATATTTGTTTTTGAAGATTTATGGAAGTTCAGTTGTAGTCAAAAATATATTTATAGTGTATTACTCCAACTTAATAACGTTTTCTTATAAAAGACTATGAAGCTTACTCAACACCGATCAATAAAGGGTATTAAATATTGTATAAGTTTTTAAATTTGGCTGATTTTGATTTATAAGTAATAATATTCACATAGAAAAATACATCACATAATAAAATAAAGTTTATGTAAAAATATATTTGGCCTGTAATATTATAGGTTTCCAGTTTGTAATTTGTTGTGAATTTTTTCGATGTATGGGCAACACTTTTATTTATCTATTTAAAGGCTATTTATGATACATATTTATCTCATTATCGGGTTAACTGTCTTAATTTGCTTATTTAAGTTAGACATAGTAGTTTATATTGTCTACATGATTCTGTTTTTTGCGCGTTTGCTTACACTTCAGTAGACATCTAAGAATATTATAATAGTAATATTAAAAAGAATAAAAAATATTAAAGAAAATGAGAAAATGTGATCAAAGCAAATATTATTTCTGATTTTGAATAAGCACACAAAATATTGCCTATATACGCTTAGTTGTCATAGGCGCTAAGATTAAGTAATTGTAGCACCCTTAAAGGGCAAGTAGCTTCAGAAATACGCAAATTCGTCAATGATTATACGACTAGAATTCAAAATCTAATATCGAAAATATTATTTATTAATTGCTTTGTAAAAAACATCACTTTTAATTAAATTTTGTTACATTAACATGGAAAAAAATTATAGATGACTATACCAGATATATAAATCTGTGCTTAAAATATATCGTTTTTTGTAGCCTAAACAATAATTTAAAAAAACAATATGAGACGCGAAGACGTAGTTATAAAATATATAAAAGTTTTTTTGTTGTCTGTTGGCTTAATAGATTTTTTTTCAAAAAATCTTATTTTGAGACATATCGATTCGATAGTATATTACATATATGATTCTCCAGGTATCGAAGCACGCATGTGTATGATGGGAGATGACTCCGTAAGTAATTTTAGAAGAGGGTTGATGCAGAAGGGTGGTTTTGTCGGAGTATAGGAGAGTCAGTATGTACATACAAAAGCGACCAATGACGGAAAAAGTACAGAGGGCTTTCCACCAACTGACATCATGTCAGGTATTCAATAAACTATGTAGCTGGGAAACCAGCTCTAAAAAAAAAATATTACATATATGTTTGGTTTACATATCTTTTTTTGATATAAAATACAACAAAACTTCAATTTCAGGAATTTCTTTTTTTTATATGTCGAAAAATATTTATTTCTTAAACTAATGTATGCATAAAATTGAAGAGTTTTTTGCATATTAAATAATGGAGCAAATATTCTTATTAATACAAAAGTATGCCATATTAAAAAAAATTTTCGATACTTGCTTATTATTCACTCTTTAGATCTGTTATAAACATTAGGGGTAAATTATAATCTTATGTCAAATCATTGAAAAATATTTTATAATTAAAGAACTAATTTACAATAAGTTTATTGTCTTAAGTTATGCACAATAGAATGTAAAAAAACGCGAAAATAATTTTGTGACAGAATGATATTTTTTTTATACAAGGTATAAGTGTTTATTTCTAAAATCTTTAGAATTATATCAATGATGAATTCATAACTTATAACATAAATATGTGCCCAGAAGTTTTCTTAAATACTAAATTTTAAAATTATCAAGTGATGACCAAATTCAAGAATTCCTCATGGAGAGATTATATTATATCTTTCTTTTTATTGCAATCTTCATGAATATATTTTTTTGCCATTAAAAAAAAATAAAGATCGAATTCTATAAGAAGTGATGTAATACAAATAATGTAGAACAATTACATATATTTTTTTATAAAAAAACTAGACTTGTAATGACCGATAAAGTTATAATATCCATCATATAAGTTCTTAATGATAATTTACTATAAGCTTCAGTAAAGGCTGCATTAAAAAATACAATTACCCCGAGTGTTAGCTTTTTTGCGCATATAATTTAATAAAAAAACCCTTATTCACTGTTTATTTATTAACAGAAGCATTATATATAGCTTATAAAAACCTTATGCAATTTTTTTCTTTAGAATAATATAGATCGCAATATAACAAATATAACCTAATAAATATACAAATATTGATTAGATACTAAATAATATTATGACAAGAAAATGTAAGATGCAAAACAGATCAATTTGTGGATAACTTTGTATGGTAAAAAAATAAACTTTTGATTAAAGAAATTCATGTTTACTATGATGCAGTGATTTTAAAGCTATCTATATATTCTATAATATTTAAGCAAAAAATCCTGTGTTAAATTCATAAAAAAAATATTTTCTTAATTGTAAGTAGGAAAAAGAATCGCATTTATAGCACCAAATAATATATGATCAATATCATCTATTAAATCTATTAATCAAATACTCAATGAAATATTTTGTGAACTCTGTTTTTTTCGGCTTTTTAAAAGATAGATAATTAATTAACATCATAAACATGAATTTTTAAAAAAAGGGACAATGTGTAAGCTACATGCATAGAAACTATTATGCAGCTATAAACGACTTTGATTCTTTAAAATTTATAGAGCCTACTATATGTAATGTAACCTTTCTGTTTTTTTTGTTGAATTTGATCGTTAATCATAATAAAACCAGCATGAAAAATCTAAATTTATTGATCGTATCTATTTAAATACTATCAAATTTGCTGGTAATGTTTAAAATATGTATATTTCTTTGAATAATCTTCTAATATGCCGTCAGTAAAACAGTCGAAGAAAACTTCAAGTTATGTTCATACAATTAAGAACATTAAATGTCACGGATTTCATCCTGTCTTTTTCCACACGAAAAATATTTCAACCCCTGACACCTTTTAGCTTTTATATTGATAAAAATATAAAAATTTAGAAAAATCACATGGTACCTATACAAAGTTGCATATTTTATCATATTTATTTTTAGATAAAATATTTCTGTATCTTCTAAATGTATTGATTAGTTTTTTTATTTTGTTCTATAACAAAGTTTAAACATTATAAGTTTTTATTATCCAGAAATATAGCAAAAAATGACCAATTTTTCTGTTCTATCTTACAAAATTTGTCTATCATAATAAAAAATTATATAAATTCTATGTCAAACTTGTATTTAATTTCCAATATATCTTGCGTTTATAATCGCTGATTATATAATTAATCTGTATCTTTGTAAAATTTTTATTGTACTAGAAGTTTATTTTTCATTTTTAACCGTATAAAGTTCAAATAATATTTGCTCCTCTATGTATTTTATTATCAATAATTGTATACATGATGGCTTTACTATATTTTACATTTGCGAAATGTATTAAACACTATAAGGTTACTTTTGATCCTTAATTTACGAATATACAAGATTTTAATAGTGCATAAGTAAAGCATCTAAGATTTTTATAAATGAATTAGTTTCCTTTTATTGTATATATAATATTTATTGATATTCCTTTGTCGTTCTATGACTTAAAATATAAACTAAGCGTGTATTAATGCTGATTTATTAAAATTTGGAAGGTTCTAAATGGCAAAAACAAAAGCAAATATCTCTTGATTAAAGCAAATTTAACGATTGTTTTTTCTGAAATAAATTTTCTATATGGGCAGGAATAATTTATATTTTAAAATTCTGTATATTTGGATCTTTATAAGATAACAAGCCAGTATAATATGGCCCTTCTTTTCTTTAGAAACTTTTGCTGACAATAACTTTAATTTTTATAAAAAAAAGAGAGAAAAACTAGTTTAATGCTATGTTCAAATTTGTATTATATCAGAAGCATTATCACATATAAGAAAATACTTTTTATGTTATTATTTTATATGTGTTAAATTTTTTCTTTTTTATTTTTTATCTATAGGGATGTTAACAGGCTTTAGAAACGTTTAAGTTCTCCTTAATGCATCTTTTGATACGTTCCTTTGATTATTCAATTCAACTGCTCTTTTCTATCAAATGATATGAGTTCAAATGTCTTGCTTAAAGATAATTAAAGCCATTTTGTTTATATATGAAAAGGGATGACAAAAGCTTGAATTGCGCAAAATTCTATGTTATAGGCTTTTATATTGTATAAAGAAAATTTATTACAAAAAAGATGCAATATATTCTCCAACAAAAGACAAAAAAAATTATATTATATTAATTTAGTTAAATAAAACGACTCATACGTATTTAATAAGTTTCTAAAAATATTTGATTTTCTGACTTTTATATTTAAGTAAAGACATAATTATTTTGCAAAAATTTTTCTAAAATTCTAAATTATTCAATTTTATAAATTATATTTAAAAAAAAAACGAATGTTTTAAAAATAAAGAAAAGCATCTTTCTTTCACTATTCGACTAAAACATGAATTACAAATCCTTAAAATTTTTATTTTATAAACGTATTAGAAATGTAAAATTTATCTTATGAATATGATATTTGTATTTGGTTTTTTTCAAAAAATAAATATAAAATTCATCCTGAATATTTTTCGGATAATGAATTCAACTATTCGTTCCATTAATATCTGGAATCCAAACATATTCTATGAATTAATATCTCGATCTGCATAAATGATATAGATTTTTATACAAAATTTTGTCCACACTTTATAGATAAAATACCATATATAAAATTAAAATCTATATTTTGCAGCGAGTTTATCAAAGAAAAATATATTAAAGCAACATCGAATTGAAAAATCTTTATTGACCACAAAAAAATAGCATAATTAAAAAAACACAAAAAAAATAGATCGTGTTATTTAGATATTAATTATGGTTATAAAAAAAAGTTTGTGGAATAGATAGTTTATATTCATAACCTTTTGATGTAAAGTAAACAAAACAATATAGATAGTTAAATATCTTATATGTAAAAGATAGGAATTTATAAAAAAAAATATATTATATATGTAATATACTCATAGATTCAAAGCTTATCAGCTTTGATCTTTCATATTGTATTCTGAAGTTTCTTTACAAAAAAAAGTTTTTAACAAAAAATAATGGCATTGTTTTACAAGTATGCTCGCATCGCAACTCTTAAATATATATATGTCGTGTATAATATTCCACACATCATAAAAACCTGTTCTTTATAGAAAGATACTATATTAATAATACCAAACATGAAAAAATATTAATTCTCTGTTACTAAACACACAAGACACTTTTAAAAATATTTTTAAAATAAGATACGTTTTTAATTGTATTTTATAAACTTTTATTGATGAACATTATGTATTTTGCATGATTCCTGATTTGTCAATAAGGTTTAGTTATATAATTAAGAATATTTATAAAAATTTGTTTCATATATAGTTAAGTTTATGTTTTGAACCTTATATTTGTAGTTTTCAATAGAATCTTAATTATATATATTTACAGATTACAAAATATGCGCTATAACGTAGTATAGCCAATAATTTTATATATTCAACTAAGAAAATTTGGTAGAAAATTATAAATTAATATAAAAATATGTAATAGTACTTTGGATTTGCCGCTTTATGTTTATTATTATTTTATAAATTATTTGTTATTTAACACGATAATAGAAAAAGACTAAAAAACAATAATTTAAACACAATCTGTAAAAAAATTGTAATTTCATTGTAGATGTAAGAATGGAAGAAAAAAATGGAATTTTAAGCAATAAACAAATTATCCTTATCACTTTGGAATTCTATGAAACCATTCTTAAGAAACATATATCAAAAATATATATAAATACGTAAACCTAATAATATCTAGAGTAATATCATAGAATAATTTGTATTCTTTTATGTATAATGCGTAATCTTCGTGGTATATACTACTTAAAACGAATATAAAATAATGATTATTCATAGGGTTTTTTTTTCATTTCAATTATACTAAACAAAGAGTTAGACATTAACAATGTCGTTAGCTTTAATGTGATCAAATGTATAAAGCTTTAGAAAAAAATTAAATAAAGAATCACTAGAATATAGTCACGGTAAAACTTTAGAAAGTGTTATTGAAGTTTTATTCGAATACAAGCTGAGTATTTCTAAACTTTTTTAAATGTACAACATAAAAAAGTCAACTAATAATTTACGTTATGAGGTTATAGCTCTAAATAAGATTCACCGGTAGTTTTTAATGCACTTACAGATCGATTTATAATAAGATGGGCAATATGTTTAGATATAGAAAAGTTTGTTATCTTGTGCAGATTTTAGAGTTTAAAGAACCTTATTGAAATATTGGATAAATAAAATAACATCATAGACTTTGGTGATTGCGTTTCTTACATATGTAAAAGGCTGGTTGTTTCAAGATCCTGCATTGAAGAATAGAATAAAAAAAAAGTTAAAATTTTATATTTTGAGTGCTAAAAAATAAAATAAGCGCAAGAGTAAACTACTTTTGTGTATTAAATATTATATTCAGAGTAAAATATATTAAATTGTGATGTTTTGGTATAAAATTACCATTACAGATATAAAAGATGCATGAAAAAAAAAAGCGAAAAGCTGTGTTGATTTCATATGAAAATTATACATAATCGCTAAAAAATGTAATTAAAAAGGATTTTATACAATAATAATAGAAATGATACAAAATTATATGCAGTAAAAAATTTTTATTGGAACTAGCAAAAATAATTCAGAATTATACTAAGAAGGATTGCATTTCTCTTATAATCATCCTGAAGGATACCTATATATAAAACAGCGTTAAATTCTATTGATACCGGATAATTTTGTTATCGATAATGTATATAAATTAAAAGGTATATTTTGTCCGTATACATAAACATATCTTTTTTTTAATGAAAAAATTAAAATATAATAACAGCGCTTATGTGTATTAATTTAATTAAAATAGGCCACAAAATTTTTTAAATTATAAATATAATGTTATACAGTTTTTATTATAATAAAAGACAAGTTTCTTGCTATATCCTGGGCTTATAATTTTGTTTTCAAAATAATCAAAACAATTCAAATATATAATACAAACGATTTATGATTTTTGTAAAAAAATATTTACATTTCGACGAAAACAATAATCAGTTGTGGCAAACCGAACTAAATCTTATATAAGTTAGATTAAATATTATCAAAAAAAAGAAAAAAAACAAGTATTGAAAAATTTTTGTATATGCAACATATCAATGCATAAAACTTTTTCATAAACGTAAATAAAGCAATATGGATTTTTATAATATCTAGATATTTTTTCAATCATATATGTTTTATGCAGAAAGCTCATTAAATATAAAAAAATAGAGTTGAGCCGACAGATATAAGTTTAAATTGAAATAAAAAGCAACAAAAGATTAAAAAAAAATTATTAATCATATTAAAGAATGAATCTGTTCTTAAAAAATAAAAAGAAAATCAGACAGGCACAGTGTTCAAACAAGCTTAAATGTAATATCAAGCATCTTTTTTTGTGAAGATAAATAACGTATAACTGCAAAAAAGAAGTTATAAAATCACGGGAAATAAATGCATACGGTCTCTTTTCACATTAAACGAATATAAGCATGTGTTGAAAAGAATTAAATATACAATTCCATTTATGCGATATTACAGCATATTAAAACTTCTTTTTTCTAGGAAGATACAATTTTATTTATAAAAGTCTAATGATTCTTTTTTGCATAAAATGTAAATATTCAATAGATTATAAAAATTTTTTTTTTTTAGAAAATACGAGTTTATGGATTTTACTGATTTCTTTTTTGACTTTAGAATTTATAATGGCAATTTGAATATCGAATAAACTAAAAAATATACGGATGAATTTGTCTTATAAAATGTAACCTTGGAAATAAACGAAAAAATTGAAACTATAAAAATTTTACGCTGTTAGAATCACGGATAGATAATTAATAAATTAAATAAGGTATGAGATTCAACTTGTTAAAAAAATGGTAGAAAGTTGATAAAAGATTCAAATTCTAAAAATTATTATGAAAAATATTTACGTGTATAGATTGTTCTATTATGCATCAAATTTGCTATTTTTAAAGTATTTACAAGCGCCAAACAAAAAAAAATGAACACAAAACATATAAATTTCTATTTAAAAGATGATTCTAGGCCATTTTCTATAAAAATAAAAATTTAGAGGGTCATACGGGCACTAAGATTACTTAAAAAAATAAATAATAAAAAATATGTGGCATATTCGTTAGAGTATTATTTACTTGATGCTGTTGCATTTTGCATGAAGAAAAAAATGTTTTTTTTTCACGATTTGGTAGAATCCAACTATATAATTAAAAGTAGAGAATTGTTATTTAGAAAATACAAGATTTTACGCAATAAATCACATAAATCTTTTTAAAGTGAGCTATGCCGTGTGATCGATAGATACAACGATAATTTTTATATTTAAGAAGAATGGTCACTACATGAAGATATAGTAAAGAGAAGAAAAAAACTTTGCAGTCATTGATCGCGACGATGTAATAAAGAACACATATAAAACGGGCTATAAACAGTAGAAATGTAAGGTTGGGTGCTGTTTTAATCAGAAAATATGTAGTAAAGAAGCGAATAAGAGGATGTGTAGAAAGGTCAAATTATATAAAAGATTCGTCCGCATATAAAATTATACTGAGAAGGCCAATATAGTGAGAATTGGTACATTTACAATTTAAAGGGGTTGTCGGAATTAAGAAGAATTTTAGGTATCTTAATTTTCTGAAACCCAAAGATTTTAGAATTAAATGTATCATTTCGAAAAACTCCTATGCGACATAGTTAAAAGATAAAATACAAGTTATTTGGATCTTGAAATTTAAAAAAACAAGCTTTCGAATATAATAATATTGATAAGATTTTTAATATCTAAATATATTTTCTATGCACATATTTTTGTAAAAAGAGCGTTAGCGAACATCTAAAAGTTTATTAAATCTACAACTTACTAAAAATTCTTATTGGTTAATATCACCTCTTCTACTTAATTGCCTCACCTTAATGACATATGAATTTTTTCAACTATTTTGTTTTTTTTAGTTTGACTAATCTTCTTTTTGAATCTCTTTGCACTCTGTGATCGGTTATTTGTTACTTCCATAAATCATTGAAATGCATCAAACAAGAATTGTATCGTAATTGCAAATAATGTTTGCGTTTTGAAATTTTTATAACACTGAAAATTAATTTTTACATAATATTTTCTATGAGCGTGTTAATTTTGTACTCTGAAAAACGAAAATTTTGCTGATCCAAACCCGAAAGATAATAAAAATAATGTAAAAAGACCAATACCAAAGTTTAGAATTATAAAAAAAATTTAAATGGTAAAAATCACCAGAATAATAAATTAAATTTTATTTCTGCTGAATTACAAAAAAATCAATAACTTGTTTGCTAAAATATAATAAAATTGCAATAATTTTTAATTTTTGTACAAATTTTTTTAATTTTAAAAAGAGCTTTTTCGTAGCCTACCATGCTTAAAATATCAAATAATGGTTATAACACATTTTAAGACTGTAAATTCATATAAATAAATCTATTAACTATCTTCAAGGTATATTTTGTAATAATCACAATCATAATATAGTTGTGCTGTATATAAGTACAATGGGTTTATACAATAAAGCTTATATATTTGCATTTTTTAATTTTCACAAAAAAATTCATCTAGAGTACGTGCAAACAAAGAGTGATATATGAAACAAAAACCAATCGATGCCAATTATACAGTAAATGTTGGAAAAAAATTCCAAATAGAAATTTTGAATTTTTTTTTATAAATTGAATTACATAATAATAGTTATTGTGTGCATGAATGAATAAATGATTATTTTATTTAAGTTGTTTTAGAATCTAGATATATTATACACACAATTAATCTAATAATTTTTCTTAGGATTAAAGCCTGTTTCAAATTACGAAAGAAGTTTATCTTGTCATCAGTCTTCAAAAAAGATAAGATACATGAACGTTTAATAATAAAAAAGTTGTAACTTTTTTAAAACTGACTATTAACCCAAGATTAAATAATTAAATTATAAATATTATATTTAAGTAGTAGACATGGCTTCTAGTTTTTTATGTTAGTTTAAAAAAACTTTGACTATTTAAAATTTATAATCTTCCGTCTTAATTTTTATATTTTTAAGACGAAAATCACAATAAAAATCCTTAATTTGATAATTTATACTTAAGTAACAGAATTGTCAAATCATCTTATTATTTTATTTGGACAAAACTTCGATTTTCCATATTTGCTGTACACTATAAAAATTTATGTTAATGAAAATTAAAAACTTCTATGATAGTAATAAGGAATTTGCATTGCAAGTGTGTTAAAGGCAATTAAAATACTTTCAAATGACTTAACTATTTTCTTAGACTATAAAATAAATGAAAGGTTTTTAGGCTTTAAAATTCTTAGATTTTGTGTTTATAATAACATAAGATGCAATATATAAAAAATAACTGATATTAAAATTGTAAAATAAAATCTTTAATATTTCATATATGATCAAAATATTTTTATAACAATGACTTTAAATAATGTTATTTAGTTGAGAACATAGTGGAAACGCTAGACGTATGATATATGCATAATATAAATAAACTCAAATAATATGATAATTCATATTTTATCTTTTAAAATGACTTTTTTTTGTTTTTATCGCATTATTTTATAACATAATTTATACATTCAGAGATTTTATAATTAACATCTGCATAAAAAGAAACGATTTGTATACTAATATTTAACAAAGATTATTTATATTATTTTTGAATCACAAAATAACATAAAAAATATGTTAAGGTGTTAAAAATCCCACACGAGGTAGAAGCATACATGGAAGCTCTCACACTCCGCAAGACACTTGAACTCATCTCATTTGAGAGAAGATGAGCAGTTGATGATGATAGATCAGGGGAAGTGTCAAAAGATGCATCAAGGAGCTGTGCAATATTCCCAACACGCTGGCTACGTCTAAATAGATAAAATCGATAAAAAGAAAATTTACCCATAAATAAATATTCCAATATTATTTTTCAATAGAACAGACTTTTAAAGAACAAAACAATTATATAAATTTTAAATATATAAAAAGGCAAATGACAAATAATAAATTATGATAATGTTAAAATATGTTCTTATCTAAAAATGAAAGGTATTACTAAATATTATAATATGCAAACTTGATGTAACGAAAATATCAGGGAACTTTTTTATACTGTGGTTGAAGATTCATTGGCCATAGATTCTTATTTTGGCATCTCATATAATAAATAACTATTTTCATGCTTTTTTCTGATATCTTGTGTAGTTCATAAAAAAAAGTATATTAAATGGATTGTTTGATAGATTTGGCACTAGAGATTTATCTTAGCTCGACGATATACTTTTCATTTCAAAAATTTGCTTTAATAACATTGCTAATCAAATGCTTTAGAATCATTTCTATTCTTTTAATTCACCATTTACATGTTGCGATATTGCAAATACGCCATAATTTACATCCACAAAAATATTTCAATGTATTTAGTTCAATACTTAATATCTTTTCAAAGCATTTAAAATATCACAAATTTATATTTTTATGTCTATTATTTTACGACATATATAAATTCTAGAAAAAAATATGAAATTGAATATATTTTTTTATTTCCAATAATAATTTATAGAATTTCTTTTATCTGATAAAAGGATCAGAACATAGGTTTCAAAATATAAACTACTGTTATCTTCTATCACAAATTGGCTGCAAATAAATTTCCGACACCTATTGTTAAGAAAGATAATATCTTTCATAAATATACAAAAATATGACAAAAAAAAATCCTCGAATGCAAAGCACCAAAACAAGATTAATGGTTTAAATTCGATCACGTAAATCGGGTCTCAGTCACGATGAAACATCCCTATATATATTACAAATAATAACATATAATACTTAAACCAACGTTTATGAATCAAATAGAGTTGAACCACGCGGCAATAAAAAAAATTTACTTCTCTAGTTGATTACTTTCTTTTACCGCCGTCAGACTATCTGTTCTTGCTTTATATCCTGATGTTAAGTGGTATGAATTACCTGTGTGATAAATTATAACAAGGCCTTCCGTGAAAGTATTTATAGATTTAATGATTAAAAAATTGGATTGTGCATGTAATTTCTTCACTTCTTAACATTTGCCATTTGGTTATAAGGGTGATGTAATTAAATAAATTTACGCATTGATTTTTTGTCTCATTGTTTTAAAAATAATGCAGTAATGACACTTAACATCCAAAAATTGTTTTTTACGCAATCAAATTCAATAAATTTTAATTTGTTCACTAGATACGAGTTTTTAAATAATATTGGGATAATATTAATACTTGTGTTAAATTATTATTTTGCTTTAATAACAAAAAGAAAAAGAATTTAAAGTTTAGTGTTTTGATAATACTTGTACCTTTGTCCACTTATCATAAAGATATCTTTATTTTTTTTGATTTTTTAACGTAATCTATTGACAAATTTTATTTTTAAACTGCCACATTTTGATATAAATCAGTATAATTCATTTTTTTAAATATAAATTGAAAGATTTTTTTTAATATAAGTAGGATGATTTTTTTTATGTTTAAGTTATTTATGATGCTTAAATTTTTCTCATATTCATAGCAATATTGATCATAAGCACTCTATTCTACATCTTGAGTATCATGTTTAATGCACAATGGAAATAAAGTTTCTTATGATATTGCATTAATTGATTTTTATTTCGTATATTCTTCCGTTTTAGAATATTTATATATTTATCAATCAAAAATTTATGATTTAATATTTATTAATTGAAAAAATGTATTATATTTTTATTTTCGTAAAAATTATATGAATCATATGCATCTTTTATCAAGGAAAGAATTATAGGTATTAAAAGTACAATAGGGTGAAATGTATATATTTTTAAAATCACTAAAAATATTGCCATAAAAAAAATAAATTTAAATTTATAAATTTCCATATTTATTTGAGAATATATTTAAATTTTTTTAAAAAAACGAACATATTAAAAAATAAAATAATGGTACCACACCAAGCATCATATAAAATTCTAATATTATTTTTAGAGCATATAGATGGAAATTTACAACTGAAACACAGTTTTAAATATTTTATTCACAGATAAAACCATTGTTTTCAACTTAAAGTTCACAAAAGCTTAAGAATATAACAACCCATAAAAATTTATATTTTAAAACCTTAAATTAATAAATATTATAGATAAAATTGTAACTCGTACAGAATACCATTGAAATTTGATATAAAACCTAGGCTAATAGATATTGATGATGGTTTTATTTTTATTTTAGTAGATGGTCTGTAGTGTCGTCTAATTCATATTCATGTTTTATGATTAGGAATTTTTGTTATCACCGATATATATAAATCTACAGTGGCAATAAATTTTTTGTTTTTCTATAAATTTCTATATTACCTAATAAAAAAAAGTTTATTATATCTTAACATTCAATATCTCTATCTTATACATGCTTTTTTGGTGGTTGAAATATTTAAAATCGTATTTTCATATGTCATTTTAAGAAAATAAGTTATTTTTCGGACTTTTTTATCCTTTATATGTACATATAAATATCGCAAAAATATGCTCTATTCTGTATAAATATGGATAAATTTTCTTGACATTTGATAAAAAAAATACACAATAGTAAGCTATCAAATATTTTTAGCGCTGTTTTTATTTTAAAAGATATAATCGGGTTTTATAATTTGATCTAATTTAAAATTACTTTTAGTATTTATTATTAATGAGAATTGAATCGTTTCTTTTTTTTTATTTGGTTAAAGCACATATTAAAATTTTAAGGCTATCCAGGATGTTTTTTATTGTTATAATATAATATAATTTATGTATATTAATTTGCATTTCTATAAATAAATGTGCACAAGCAAAATTCAGATTCCATTAAAGACCGGATTTTGATGTAAATTTTCTATCTCATCTTCTAGAAAGAATTCTTTAATGCATATTTTTTACTCAAAACTGCTTTATTCAAGTGTCTTTCTCAATCCTTTTTTATTGCGCGTATGATTCTGCTTCGGTATATATTCCCAATTCTTAATATACGAACTTATGGTTATTTTTAACAATCATATCCGAAGTGATTACTTATGGCAGGAGTTTTTAAATTTATATATTTATAAAAAAAAGGTATATTTTTATGTTTCTAACAGAAATACTATGTTATATGACATTTTTAATGTGAATTTTTATAATTTTTCAGTTATACATAAGAATATGAAAAAAAAACTTAATTTAAAGATTAAAACGTTTTATAAATCATCAAAATAATTTTAGATTAGCTATAATTTTATTAATACCATTTTACAGTAAAAATAAAAAAAGCATACTACCACTTAAATATCGATCACAGTACTTAAGAATTTAAGATATTAATATTTATAGTATTTTACATCTGCGAATCATAGAAAAATTTACAAATTTGAAGATGTTTTATTAAAAAATTTTTAACAAGCTTACAAAAGAATTACAAACAATTATAGGATAAAACACACCTTGAAGGTAATTCTTAATCACATTTTTATGTCATTTTTAATGCCTCATTCAAAAATTTTATACATAACAATATTGTTGCTTTCAATTCATTCTTGTCAAAGATAAATAAATAGTATCCTAAGTAGCAAGTTCTAATTGTTTCAAATAAGCAAAGAACTCATATACAAATTGATCATCTTTACAGCTTGAATTTGATCTATAGATATTTTTATAAGTAAAAATCTGTTTGTCATAAAATCCATAAAAATATTTGTATTATTATAACAAAGACTATTTGTTACATCGGTATTTTCTATTGCACCTAGGTGTCATATTATACAGGTATTCTGAATACAATAATTTATTGTCTAATTCTATGAATATATAAATCATAATCGCCTTGTATATATTTTATTTCTCTTTCCACCATAAATTATTAATATCAAATTCTAAGCATTTTTGTGACTTATTTCAATATACTATCAAAGGCTGAATGGACTCTATATAATAACTAAATCTGTAATACTATGGTAAAATGATGCAAAATTATACAATAAACAAATCTAATTCATAATTTATATAGTTAATTCTTTAAATCTAAACCAAAGTACTTTTTTAGTAGATTTTTGATTCATCTCACGATCTAGAACTCTACGAAATATACACGAACGGACTTACATTTATATATTGTAATTGATTATTGAAATGCAGAGGCGCAAAATATATTGATTCCAGAGATCTAATGACTATGTTAATGCTTTACATCTATGCATAAAACAGTGTAACAAACTGTGTTTCTAATTTTTCTAGGTGCACTGCTCAATCTATAAAATTCGCATTTTTAAAAATAATAGCCTATGGTTTTTAGTGCTCTTTGGATATTTGTATATTAGAATTTGGGTAATATGATTGATATTATGTGCTGATCATTCTTTGTATTCTAATGTCTGAATCTTTGTAACTGAAATGTTTTCAATTGCGTTTAACGGGGTAAGTATATTGAAAGTTCATATATTGTTAACTACTGTATATTTATCATTGTAATAGTATAGGATGTGTGGTTAAAAAATTACACTAGAAATATTTACAAGAACTTGAGATATTCAAGTGGGCCGTGGCATAAAATAAAATTATCCATTTTTGTAGATTCTCAAAGTATTTAGATTCGAGAGAAGGAGGGTAACTGATGAGGATTTAGCACAAAAAGAGTTAGTTCAAAATATTGATTAAGTTTACTCAAAATATTGAAGTACAGAATCTGTTCAAAAAATAAAAAAGGACAAATCAAAAAAATATTAATAAATAAAATATATATTTTGGCCTCTTTTTTACGCATATTTTCTTTATTCCTCTATCTATATTATATTAGAATTTCTAAAATGAAAATAAAAGGCTTTAATATATATTTATAACTATATTATCTTTTGTGCATAAGTGGAACCAATCAAATATGTCATAAAACTTAAAAGTGAAGAGTTAGTTTAAATATAAAGTATTATCGGTATTTAGATACTTATAAGCATAAATTATTTTTTCTTTTAAGAATAATATCGCGCAAAAAGGTTGCTTAAAATATTCACATATTCTACTACATTATTTAAATATAGCCAACTAACATCATTTTGTGTTTTATCAAAATTTATTAAACTTATTTGTTTTCATTGGAAACAAAATAATGTGTTCTCTTTCTTTCCGTCTACAATAACCCGTGTGTATTCTGACTTTAAAAAAGTTGGATTTGATCAATATTAATTTTTAACTTATTATATATTGAATCATTTCTGATCGATTTACTTGCAACATAATAAGAAAGTTTAAAGTATTTTTTTAAGTGATTTAAGCAATATTAAAAAATTTGATTTATAAAATCTTTACATCATTGCGTTTTTCAACTTTCAAAAAAAATTGTAAAAAACTATGTATAGAAATATCCATTTTTGTATAAAAGGTTTTATTTCTTAGATTTTCTAATATCCCACATAAAATTTACACACATTATTTATAGTAAATTTCGACGGTAGTAGCACCCCATCATAAAATTCGAATTTCGTACGTTCTATTTTGCGTAATATAAAAATGAAAGAAATCTGAACAACATTGAAAATACCTCTATTTTATAAATATATAATCCGATTTAGTTGTTTTAAATCTTTAAAGTCAAAAAAAGAAAAAAATGCGTACTGACTTAACGCTGCATGTTTAAATAAGTGATTTCTATATAAAAAATTTTGTATATTTTAATTGTTACGATTTTAGGTGCTTTCATGTCGCAAAGTATGTACCACAAAAATAATTCAACACAATTTTATTACCTTATAGTCCGTTTATGTATCTTGTTCTTCCAATAAATAAACTTTTTATGATATATTCTTCCACGATTGATCATTTTATAAATGAATACTGATCTAGGAAGTTATGAACATCTTTTAATCTTCTTTTAAGAGCTAAAATTATAGGTTCCAGCATAAAAAAGCCAATAAAATTCGTTTTATAAATAGAAAAAATAATATAACAAATATATCTTATTATTTTCATTTATTCCATTTTATTTACATACTTAGAATTTTTAATTAAAATTTAAATTTGTGATTTTTTTTCTATATCTTTTACGCGGTATTATAATATCAAAAATAATATAATTATTTATTTTTGATCTAAAAATATTCAAAAATATAAATCCATGCTACTATACGTATATATGCTGCTTTTGTGAGCATATAAATAGCGAACAAAAAGATGAATGTTATAATAAAGAATAATAAATCGAATCATCGACTTGAATGTTATTTTGTACTTAAAGAACACTTTTTTATGGAAATATAAAACTTTGCCTGCTTTTAGAAACTCCGAATCAATAAAAAAAAATATAACCCTGAAAATAAAAATACTATGAGGCTATATTAGATCTCTTCAATAATATACACTTTTTTTTAAAGTGATAGAATTTCTCAATATTTATTACTTCTATTTTTTCATAAAAGAAAGAATTATTTTTATTCATGAAAATCATATTATCGATATAGATAATTATACACATCTATTTTACATGGTTTTTTATATATTTTTAGACCGCTTATTTAGTATGTATTATTTGCGAGGTTTTAGAACTGTTTTTAATAAAATTTGCTTCCCCATAATTATTACCAAAACAGTGCATAGTATATTTTTTCGCATTTTTAAATGGATTAAATATGATTTAATTATAATTAATATAAAATATCTTACATTAAAAAAACATATATTTCCCTAAAAAATAGTTTCTAAATTTTTTTATATACATCAAATAAAATTATATACAGTTATAACATCTAAAGCTGACATAGCATGGTTTATTTATGCATTAAACAATAGAAAATCATAATTAAAAAATTTACTGCCGAAATGAAAAATAAATTATATTATTCAGAAAATAAAAAATTTGAATAAAAGCAAACAACTCTAAAGAAAGTAATTCAGAATGCTTTTTATGGATCATTCAAGATATATAAATTTTGATAAGATTCTTTTAAAACCTCTAAAATCAACAATTTGAATATTTATGTGATCATGATACAAATATCCCATAGACTCAACCTATACTTCCCTAATAGATAATAAAAACCTTATATCATAGCACATTTTCGTGCATATGCATATTTTGCTCATATATTATAGGTATAATGCGTACTTTATGCAGAAAAAAAATAAAAATCGACAACATTACATCATTAAACTATCTTTTGAAAATAAATTCTGTTAGACCTTTACTTGTTTAAGCATAATTTCTTCATTTCTTCATTTATGATTAATGAAATCATTTATTTATTTTGCATACTCTAATATGCAGTTTTATAGTATAAATCTATCATAAATCTAAAATAAAATATTCTCCAATTTAATTAAGCTTTTAAAATTTTTATTACTAAAATATAATATAAAAACAATAGATACAAAAACAAACAAAAATATTACATTTTATGGATCTTATTTATACAGAATATTATTTTTTAATAGGAATAGAACTTATCTTAGATAATACAAAAAAGTCTATTATCGATAATTACCACTAACAGTTTTTAAAACGAAATAAATATAGTTTTTTGCATATAATACGAATATACAAATATAAAATATGATGTTCTATTATAAATATATTGATAAATTTATATAATCATAATGATAACGGTATTGACCATGTCAATTTAGTCATTGCTATGTGAAATTATCACATTTTGCAAATATGGGTTGCTACATAAAAGGAAAAAGTCGTCTGTGGACTAAAATCACGTGTATCTAAACACCCAAAAATTTACTTTTAATGTGGGTTGGTAAAAAAATGTTTTGAAATCTCATACTACTAGAATATGCTTTTTAATAGTAAGAAATCATATAAATACAACTAGCAAGTGTAGTAGCAAAACATATAATTATCTATATTTATGATGCTTTTGTTTAATTTTCAAACCGCACATTCTTTCTAATCTAATGATTTATAATGAAGTTCGCATTCACGGCAAATTAAATACACATCAATCGTCTACAAAGCCATTATTCTGAGCTTGTTTATATGCAACGACATTAAAAAACCAAATTTTCACCGATATTTTAATTTAATGGTGAATGATGTTCTTAGACGCATAATAATTTATAAGATTACATATTTAAATTATATGCTGATATTCATTCTATCCAATATACATATTAATCCAGCAAACATGAGTTGAAGATTTTAATTTATACTTTATTAACTATGTCTGGATCTTCACCTGATCGTTCATGTATTATGGACCTTCCTATAAAAATATCTATTATATTTTTATGCTGTACATATTATAAGTTGATTTTAAATCATATTTAGTATAACCTAAAATATACTGGTGATACATGTAAACTTTCTATTAAATAATAGAGATTCCGAATTACGTTTGTTTAAACAATTCAAAATTTAATAAAATCTGTTTTTTAAGAAAATATATGCTCCCTATATATCTTTGCGCGAATGATTCGTTTTATTCTCAAGGTTCACGATAATCAAGGGTGCTCACTAATTTTGAATTAAAATAAATAAAAAAACAATATTAAATTAATAATGTGAAAAAAATATTTCTATTCATATCATTCAAATATAGTTCAAGCCAAATGCGCGCACAAACACATCCAATCTCCATAAATATGGATGATTAATACGATTATAAATTAAAGCAAATTCTTAAAAAGAAATCTAAGTTTTTCATTTATTGAATATGATTTGTATTGTATATAATTCATAAACATAATTGATTTAATAAGCCTATAGACATGTTGTGTTACCAATTTCGTATATTTTAAATTATGTTTATTATTATAAAAAAATTAAGGTGAGAACATCAAAGTAAAGATAATATTAAAATTTCGCAAAATGGAAGCATACGAATTCAAAAAATAAAATGAATCGAATTCTTCTTTTAATCTATTTAAATAAATTTAATTACAATATTTTTATAGCCTATCAACTATTTTTGTTGTTAGATGTCTGATATTTTATATTTTTGGGTACCTTTTCTTAGGTAAATGTATATGCTGGACTTCAAATATCAACATTAAATATATAGGAAATTTATATCCCCAATGTTATTACAAGCTAGAATCGATAAAAAAACAGCGACAAAACTACAATAAAACGCATAAAATATTTTCCTTGGCATGAAATATATGATAAAAATGTTTTTTCTTGTAGATAGGAGTTTATTTTCTGTATTTTTTAAGCTAAGGGCCTATAATAGTGATCTTCAATTGAAGAAATATCTTAGAAATAAAAATGTTGATTTGAAGTCAATAAATATAAATTCTTTTTTTAAACTTTCACATATGGATTTCTTTTGCTCTTTCTATTTAATTTAATCTATTTATAAAAAAAGAAATAAATTTGTAATTGTGAATGGTAGATATATATAGTATTCTAAGAATAAAAAGAATAAACACACGTGTATTAAATTTAAAATAAAGATTATAACTACAAAAAAAAATAAATATAATAAAGAGAACAGACATTTAAGCATTGTATTTGTTCGAATTTTGTGTGATTCTATAAGGTAGGTATGTCGAATATATTTTATTCTAAAAGCTAAGGTCGCAACGTAAATATACAAAAAATTTTCTAATTCAAACTTTTGATTTTTTTGTACCATAAAATGTGTAAATAAATTTAAATTAGCTTCAAGATGATTAACTGGCTTTTTACGCATATATAAAAAGTAAGCCAAGTGCTAACTGAAATAGAAAGCATTTGGTTATTCTAATGTAAAGAAGTAATATATTTGTAATATTATTATTACTAAAATTTATTGTTTATTTTATATTATTTTCATATATATTTATCAGTTCGTGAAAATATGCGCGATCATAGAAAAATATAGACAGATATAAAAGGTGATATGATTTAAGTGTTTTGAATACTTTTAGACGAATGTCAATTGAAAATATCCTTTACATATTCAAAGATGTCTAGTTTATTTTTATATTATACCATGCAGATTTTTTCATTGATACATCGGGCAAATACCTTTTTATAATAATGAACGTTTAAAAAATATCTGTATATATTATCAACAATTTTATATTGTAATAAATATCTGAAAATGTCATTTATTTTCAGATCCATATATAAGATGTACTATTGCAGCTAAAGCAAACTCTATTATAATCACTTGCTAAATGTTGTATATTGATTGATTTTTATATCTAGTCTAATCTTGATTAGAATATAACAACATATCCTGCAAGTATGATAAATCAGAGTATATTTGATTTTCTATAAAAAATGCATTTATATATTTTTTTAATAGCTTTTATGCAGTCTAACCACTTCAAAGATGGTGTTTTATATTTTATTTAAATATTGTATTTTATATTTATTTATTTATATTTACGCTGAAAACTGGTACCACATTTTAATAGTAGTCTCTAAAGAAGGTATAAATCCGTTAGCCTTGCATATAATTAAATATATTATATTTACTCATATAATGAATAGAAAACCTAAAAATTCTGGACAATACTATTGTTAATCAGCATAATATGTCGTTTTTTTTGCTCTTAGAAATCAGTTAGATAATAAATTAATTTTATAAATAATTACGCGTAATAAACTCCTTAATAAGTTTAAAAACAAAACATGGCAATGAAAAACTACAGTAAAATATTATCCTGTGCTAAAGCCATGTATTCACTGCTTAAATATGTTTTATAATATATATTTTATATTTATTAGTAATTATACAATATGTATGAGCTAAAATATGATAGTTAATTTTGGAATGAATAAAATGAAAGATTTTTTTTGTTTAAGAAATATATTTATTGTATCGAATCGATACCATATGTTTCTAAAATTGTATAAAATCGCAAATAAAACAATGTACATCTTTAAACTTTTATGGGCAAAATTCGCAGCCTTTGAAAATTTTAAAAAGGTTTATTTATATTCTACAATAAATTTCTATAGAAATTTCAAAAAAATTATATATGTCATAAACAAATTATTTTTAATAACAGATGGGAATAATCATGCTGTATAGATATGAAAATTACAAAGAAGTCTTGATAATTAAATCTTACGGTTAAGATATTTTAAAAAAATATATATTTTTTTATATATTTTATCAATCGTTTTGGAAAACATATACATTATTTTTATTGGTTCATCGATTGTAACATGTTATATAATTCAGCAAATATAATTTTGACAAGATCTATATAAACCATAAAATTTAAAAATATAAAGTTTGTTTATTTTTACTTAGAAACCTAGTTTTAGCATTAATTTGATATTTTCGTGCCGAAAATAAATATATTTAAATAAATCTATATAATTTAAAATGTAATTTAGTTGAATTTAGAAATAATAGCAATATTTTTGCAACTTGTATTATATTAATAAAAGTATAAAAATTTATTTGATAAAAAATATTGGGTAACGGCAACACAAAACTATACAATAAAGCATTGATGTTTTAATTTGTTATTACAATAAATATAACTTACTACTAGAGAACCAAGCTTTAAATTTTCTAATTATGCATTTCCTGTAGCTTACATGGCAAATCTGGAAATTTTTTATGGACATCTTACTTCTATCTTTATTAAAAAACAAATAACAAGCTTTCAAAAAAATTTAAGAATTAAATAACTTCATACCGTCCCATATGATTATAATAGCATTATGTTAAATAATAGGTAAGTACGAGTTGCACCAGAAAATTGCGTGCTAAATGTCTGGCGATGGTTGAGTGAAATAAATTACCGGGTTATAACCTTTAATTTAGACAATTTTAGGCATGAATCCGTCAAACGCAGTAATAAAAATTACCAAATTAGTAATTAATGCTGAATAGATGCAAGGAATACAGCCAAAACTCTGAGTTAAACCAAAGCTTCGGGCAATAAACATTTACTTTTTAGTATCTTGATAACTTGACGAAATAATAAGCAATACAAGTAATTTTAGCCAATATTGTTATGATAAGTATGTGTCAACGTAGCGATGACCCGATTGAAGTTCTAGCCGAATGTTTATATTATATATATGCACATAAATTGCGAATCTCAAAGACGTAATCGTGTATATAAGTACAAAACATGGTGGGTTTATCAACTATTAATAGACAGAATATTTAATAATTATAAGATACAAACACAATATTTCAAAATGTATAGCGTCCAAGATTTTCGATGCATAGCACCATAAAAGCGTAGCGGTAAAAAATTGAGAAAAAAAACGAGATTATATCTTTACTGGCAGCCACTAAAATATCATCGATAAAAATAAAATACTTTAAATTTATCAATATATTTAAACTTTAATCTATCAATGTTGCTTATATGCAATTAAAATAGAAGTATCATTCATAAATTGTTTTTTTATCACCATAATGAATATGCTCATTTTCAAAGTATGCTCAAAGATATCTACAGAAAAAATAACATTGCAATATCTTAGTTCTAAAAATTTAATTTAGACTTACATACAACATCATGCCAATAATTAGACAATTTCTTAGACTAGAAATATAAGTGCATGTTTTTTTTGCATATAATGTCTTGTTGAACTCATATTTAAATAGATAGCAATGATAATCTGTTATTATATTAGCTTATGGGTTCTATTTTCTTTGCATCAATTTTATCTACTTAGATGTTATCAGCCTATTGAAATATTACATAACTCGTTGATGCCTTTTTGACACTTTTCACTGATCTATCTGCATCAAATGCCCTTCTTCATTCTAAATGAGATAAGTTCAAGTGTATTGCGAAGTGTGAGAGCTTGCATGTATGCTTCTACTTCATCTGTGATTTTTAACTCCTGAACATATTTGATTATAAAATAAGAAACCAGACCATCCAAAGTCATTACATGGGCCATTATTTTGTTTAGAATAAGTAAATAAGACCAAGTTAATTCGCCAAGATGATATATTTCCTATATTTGAGATTCACATCTTCAGTTAAGTTGTCGAGGCTAGTGATATTTAATGAAATGAACGTTATTCTATCTCAATTTGTATCTTAATGATATTTCTGGTATTCTTTGTTTGATTCAATTATATGTTTTTATTCTGATATCAACCTATATTTCTTCATTTTTGTTTTCACTATTCTCTTGTACTGTGTGAATTCTGATCTTTTTGGTTTTCTTAAAGTTTTATTGTCTTGATTGGAGGGAAATAAGACTTCTTACGATTACATTGTGATATCACGTGTAATTATGCCCAAACATTTTCTTGCATCTCGTTTTCAATTGATAATTGTTTTCATGGCTTCGTTAGAATATGGGCATTTTATCCTCTCACCAAAAAACACATTTCTGACTTGAATAAAACAGTATTTCTTTTTTCACTTGGTTCTATATTACCATCTTATATCCATCTTGATGACCCAACAATATAAACCATATCATTATTGTTGGTTTATAATGGTTTTCGGTGTAATGGTTTTATTTTTATGCTATACAATCGACTTTACTTTCTTTTTCTCCAGTGTCTCGTAATAGGTGATATTGGCATATATTTTTTTTAAGGTATTCTTTGATTAGTGAGAGATCTTTCTTGTTATCTTTTTCTATTTTTAATATTACAGAACCCCTCAATCGACGTTTTTTTACTGTTCTCAAGCAAATTTAATGGCTGATAGATCATCTACGTGGCTTTAGATGAAAAAATACATGGACCGTGTCCTAGTTCATTCCCAGTTTTATATAATCTCTGTTAATTACTGGTCTGGGTGAAAGAAAATTTAATTGAAATATTTATCTTAATATTAAGTTTAGTATATTCTTCTAGGTCTAATTTTAATAAGCCTTAATGTAATTTATAAGTGATTTTGCATGTTCATAGATGGCTTTAAAAAAAATTATTTGCATTCGGTTTAGTCTTTCATTAATTTTTATTCGATTTAGTATTTTTTTTAAATTATATCATAAGTTCCTAGCTTGAGCTCAGATTTTCCATTCATAATTACCCCAAGATATTAGTAATCTGCCGCGCCTTCAATAAGTGTTTATTACTCTGCGCATATTTAATGGTTATCGGCAGACTTGTTTTTGTTTATTACAAGGCTTACAGCATAAAACCAGTCAGATGCTTCATCCTTCATGAGTTTTAGTGTTTCTGGAGTTTTTGATATCCATTTCCGGAAATCTCTGAATAGTAATTGATTTATTGTATCGGAGTTTTAATCATTTATATCACTTACCCCGGAAAGCGTTTATTTGATTTTCAGCACAAGAGATCAATATATAGAACATATAAATAAGGTTAAAGACTTTCTACGTGCAGTATTACCCTATTTATATTTTATACATGATTTATACTTTATTAAACTTGAAGATATACTCCTTTTGAATGTAATATTATTTAATAAAAGGATCATATATAAAGTTGGATTCAAGTTTATATTACAAGCTTATAAGAAGTAATGTTCTGTCGAGTCGAATATATTTTTTACTAATCGACATTGCAAATGAATTTTTTAAATGCTTTTTTTTACCGCAATATACATAAGAGCCTTTTTTTTGTTCCTTAGACGCGCATTATTGTTCTTAACCGATTTAATGCATCTAATTCTCTTGTATTCACCCCTTATTGAATGAATATTTTTAACCGCCTTTGTTGTTAACTTATATATAATGAACGAGCAAATATTTGGTCTTTATTCATTTCCTATTTTGTCATCTTTATTTGATAAATGATATTTATTACGAGAAAAACCATTCTTACTGTTTTTTTTATTTAAATTTTATATCTGAAATAATCTGGATTTATGAATTCTTTAAAATTCTTCATATTTTTAGAAAAAAAATTAAGGATTCTATTCAACCGCAGCTTTCCAATTTGGCACAAATTTTATTATGTTATCATTTTCAACCTCTGATATGATGGTTATTTTTTTCCGTTTTTTTCGGTAAGAACGGAGATAGAATATCTTTATAACTAATTTTGTCTTTATTTCCGTATCTTTTCCCCATATTTTAATCCAAAAGTTATTATTTTTTTTCTTTCATTGAAGCTTCGATTGTATACGTCTTTTTTTAGGTGAAATTGCATATTAAAGTATCCTATATAGCTCAAACAAATATTTTCGTTGGTTAGACACAGCCTTTTTGTACTGCACTTCCGCTTTCAAAAAAATTTCTGATTTTTGTGCATATTTATTCAACATTGTTTTTAGAATATCGTATGTCTAGGATCATGTATCTTGATGGCATAATTTTTCTTTGATTTTTTGACTTACTCTTTCCAACTTAACTGAGTTTTTTTTTATCTCATGATGGTCCGTTTTTCATTATTTTCAATAGCACTATAAATATTTTTATTCAATATAAATTGGCTCTTTTTTTTCGGTTTTGTTTTATGGTGTTTGTAAGTCTGTTGTTCAGTTTGTAGCCAGTTGCAACATCGAACATATCCAAAGAAATTTTTTGGCCGATTTATCTTTTTAAAAGTACAAAGAATATTAGATTACACTTTTTAGCATGGAATTTTTCTTTGTCCTTTCAATTCAGTAATCTTTGCCTTTTTTTAAGATTATGTATATTTAATTAAATTACCTTTTTCATCAGTCTACTCTTCTATCCTCTTCAATTCTAAATGCTATGGTATTCTTTATTTTGTTCTGTTGACGTTTTCTGTATCAAATCGTTTGACAACCGACTTCCTCCATTTGGTCAATCAATATTTTCATCGCATCGTTTTTATTTCCTTTTATGACAAATTACAATGGAATTTTATGTTTAAATATTTTTGGCTTACAGCCATCCGAAGCGTGGCATACGATGGAAGCGTATTAGTATTGCCGTGTTGGTATCTTAAACCTATTCGTCTGTAGGATATTCTATTGACGTGAAGTAAAATTCCTACGTCGTATTTGATGTTGATCAGTATATATATTCGTACATATTTCTATTCTGCTAATATTTTGCTTATTTGTAGCCGCATTTTGCATGATTTGTCATTTTAGTGATCTGCTTCTGATTTTTTAAGTTTGACCTATCTTTTTTTATCTGTAATAAAATAAAGGTTTTTTATATTTTAACATATGTAAAATTTGTAGCCGATGTTTGCAAAATTACACAAATATAGCACCTTTTCATTTTGTAAAAAAATATTGTAATTTTTTTTTATAAAAAGGCAAAAAGAAATGTTATAATATATGAATATATAAAAAATGTTATTTTCAAAAAATGGTACAATAATGATCACAATATGATCGAATAGATATAATGAGCATTAAAGTATTATTATTGTAAATTTTTTCATGTTTAAATGGTTTAGATGTAAATATGCAATTGCGTTTTTGTCAATTCTTAAATATTCTTAAAGAGACTGTTTTGCTGGCATTTATAAATTTTTAACGACAGATAAAGTGTTAGTAAAAAATAAGTGCTCGAAAATTTGATTATATTATGGTTATAGTGCTGCAAATATTTTTTTTTGCTCTCAACTAAAGAATTGGACAAAAAATTTATTTATGAATTATCATTCTTTTTTCTTAATATAGATTTGAAACTATCGAATTTTCGGATATACAAACTATAAAAAATACATGAGAAATAAAATACATCTAATGATGTACATTTATAAAACTTGGGTCTAAATAGACTTTTCTGAATAATTTTTGTGCAGTATATAATAATAAATAATATAACTTGATCTTCAAATTATAGCTTTATTTATGGATTATTTTGGTTTTAATTTTTATTACTAATTTTTGTAACATCTATGTTTGTCTGATACACTGAGATCTGCCAAGATATTAGATTATGAAAAAATCGCAGTTAAAGAAGAAACCCTATAATAAAATCTGTTTTCAGCTCAAATTGTATCTGTATCATTTAGAATACACTTCTGGATACAGAACAGAATATAAGTATATAAACAAACAAATTAATTAGTTTTTCTTTATACATGTATACAATATAATTATATTTTAGCTTATGTACTGGGTGTTCAAGAGATCTTGATATTTCCTATATATGCAAATAGAAACAGTTTTGTCTCCTACTTATTGCACTTTTAAATGTTTGCAATTATCTTCTCTTATGGAATAAAATCATAATTTTATATATTATCATATGTTTTGCTTTTTAAGCTGTGATGGTATGATAAAACTCTATTTATTTGTAGTATATTACGTTTATGTCAGCGAAAAGTTTTTTAATTAGTTTGCGCTGTATTTTCTAGCGTGCGTTAGAAAGAGATTAAGTCAGCAATAAAATGTAAAATAAAACTTACAAAAAATGTGTGGCTGTAACGATTTGAGTATTCCCATAGAAAACAGTAAAGTGTTTCTTCTATGTTTATGTAATAAAATGGCTTCTCAAGTTCTTATTTTTATTCTGGTTTTCTATCGAAACTTTGTTATTTCTCAAGATTTTACTATAAATTGCCCTTGTATATTTACGCAACAGTGTCAGTGCTTATTTTAGATAAATATGGTTTTATTTTCGTATTACTAGCAAAGAAAGCATATTTGTATTTTATATATCTGTTTTTGCTCCAAAGCCTACTTTTGCTTTTTTTATTCTTATATACAGTTTCTCATACCTCGCCTTTCTGTTATAAGCTTAACTTATCTTTTTATACATTTTTTTTCGGTATAAGAAACACATATTTCTACTTCTCAAAATTAAATTTTTTTATACATACCAAGTTATACAATTTTTTTTTATACAAACCAAGTTATTAAATTTCTTTTCATGCTGACATTTACATATTGCCATCTAGTTTTGGGTCTCATTTTTTATAATTTTTAATTATACATGTCTTTTCTAAAAATATACTTTTATTTATTAGAAGCTAATATTTGCCTGCAATGTTTAGTTAATTTTCATGTGTGTGTTTTTTTATAATTTTTTTTTTACATTTTACATTTACGGTTATATCCACGTAATCTGTTATGTATCTTATAGAGCTTAATGAGTGATGTTTGAAATAAAAATGCAAATTAATAGATCATTCTTGTATTTTTTTGATTACTTAGTTTATATCTTTTTTTATTTGACGGCGCATGTACTATTTTTCTATAAAAACGTGATTTTTTGTATGAGAAATATATTTTCTAAAAATCAAGTTCTCTTCAAAAAAAACACTCCACTGTATCTTTGATGCCAATTTATTGACTTTTATTATTATTTATGCAGTTAAAAAATCATTATTTATCATTTTGTGATTCTGTCGTAAGAAAAGAGGATATGGTCGTTGTAGGAATGATTTGTATCCATGGGATAAGAAATAACGTTTAAATGTTAAAAACAACATAAAAATAATCCATAAAAATTGTATATATAAAAAATGAATGTTTTTTGTGCAAATATAAATAAAATAATTAAAAATTTAACTGCCCTGTGAGATCAAAATAAATTCATACCAAGAAAGCTTACAAAAATAATATATGAATAAATATTTGGATACAACAAAATAAATGAATATATAAATAATTTCAAAAGAGACTATATGTTCATAAAATAAAAGGAAAAAAAATTATTACGTTGTTTGATATATAAAACTTGTTTTGGTGATATTTATTCTGTATAGTCACATTTAATATACACGATCAAAGCAAAAATGGATTCTTATGTAATGATTTAGGAAGAGATAATTACGAAGAATCATATAAAACATAATATGAGTCAGAACAAATAGATATAAAAGAAACATACATCTGAGCTCACAAACTTAGGCTAAAAATTAGACTCATTATTTTTGAAAAAACAGATGCATTCCATGAGCATTATCAGAAAAGATGCTGAATGAAACAGTGAGAAATTCTAAAAGAATAGCGATGATCAAATTACGACTTATTATATGAATTCAAAATATTAGAATAGATCTATTTGTTCATCTAATGCTTATGAATCAGATACTAAGATTTAGAATTTATATATTTGGTAATTTATTATTAGTATCACTTTTGTTTTATGAATGAATGTTGTAAATAACAACAAAAGATATTTAAAAGGCATGAAAAATATATAATATCTAAGATTCCATTCAATTATGCATGGGTATATAATACGATTTTTTTACAATAGTAGAAATATTTATCTAAAAAATAAGTATACTACAGCGTTTATCAAAATATATGAATATATCGATATATAATTTAAAATCAAAATTTCGGTTCAGTCAGATGAAGTATTTTTTTACTAGAATATAAATGCTATTATATGTATCTTTTTTTTAAAAGGTTTAAGGAACATCCTAAAATATATAAAAACCAAAAAAAAACTATTTAGTATGTAATAAAACATAAAAATCCAATTTAAAAGACAATTAATCTGCTATTATTTATGATTTTTTAACAAGGTTTATCAATATATTTATGTATAAACTTTGTGCCATGATTTAAATAAGACAATAAAACATTTTAATAGACTTATGCACCATATTTCTTTTTTTTAAAGAATAGGATACATTGTATTGTCTCTAAAAATAGAGATTAAATAATTGACAGCCAAATTCTGCTTTAACGTTATGTTTAATAACATCGAAATCCATATAGGCATTAGACCATCTCAATAACCACAGATAAAAAAAATTCTCCCCGTTTATCGTTTCTTAGATAGAGAATAAATTTATTATTTTGTTTTTCTGATTGCTTAAAGATGTGTCAAATTACTCTTTATTACCGCAAACTAGACCTATTTTAGCCATAGAGTTGCTTATAGAAAAATTTAATGGTTTTAACTATTTATTACTATTTTAATATGGCTTAAAAACAGTTTAAACACAAATGAACCAATATGAAAAAAATAGGAAGCATCGATTATACTTGCTACATACTTTTCATAACTTTGTTTAAACGAGATTTTATTATGATATATTTAAGCAGTTCTTAGTCAGATTTTTTTTTAAATTAAAATATATAAAAAATAATAATTTTTCGAAAACAAAGTTTTGATCGCTAATATCTAATTTTACAGTTCTTTTCGTATATGATTAACCAATGAAATATTTCAAAGATATTGTATTAATTTTTAGGTAAAAGCTCAACATTTTGTTCACTCTTAAAGTTTCAAACCATATTCTTATGAATTATTGACTTTGTATGTGCTATATTGTATTGATTTTATATTAATATTAGTGTTTTTTTCAAGTTGTTATAATAACGTCAACTCATGATTTAAATTTACGCATTTAGATTAAATAGAACTATTTGAGAATTCTTAGTTATTTTTATAGTTAGAACGTATATTTTAACATTTATTCTTATGATATACATATAATAAATTTGTTTTCTTTTAATTTAAAATTTTATATGATTTCGCATTAATAGAAAAAAATCAATTAAATATAATATAAGAATATGAATTAAACTATTTTGTTTTCGATTTTTGTTAAATCGTATAATATTTTCTTGATAAAGACGCATTGGCAATCATAAAAATGAAGATTCCTATTTTAAAAAATCGTAATCCGATAATGTGGATTTTTTAAATGCTTAAATCGAGATAACGTGTAATAAAATACACATATTAGAACAAATAAGGAAAATGTGTTAATAATTCTAGAATAAAGTTATTTGCAGGAAAAATAAGGCCATTTACGAGCCTATCTTAACAAACATACCCTTTCTACAGTCATAATATATTGTTCAAAAACATTTTTCTATATGCAGTATATACGATTCAAGGGTTCATAACAGCATAGTCGAAACAACGTAAGAATTATATATCTAAAAATAGCTGAATTTTATTTCTGATCAGAAAGAATGCAAAATCTGTATATTAAAGATCATAAAATTTCTAAAAAGCTCATATTTATTTCCGAAAAAACCTTTTTTTGATATTTGATAGATGTTTTTCAAATATTAAAAGCACAATATTTGAGTAATAGATTTCAAACCCATATATGAATAGTTTAGCGAAAATAAATATACAAATCTTTGAAAATATGATTGTACATACAATACAAGAAAGATGAAATTTCAGATATTTGTATATAATCAAGTACTCGAAGCAAAAAAGTACTTTCAAATCTTTTTGAAGTATATTACGCTATATACAAGATAAAGTTTAAAGAAGTTGTGATTTACCTTTAGTACATAAAATAAAACAAAAATTAAAGCACATGCAGCAAATATGTAAGTTTTTGCTTGATTTTAGAAAGATTCAGTAAATAGCACGATCAAAATATATTTTACTAAGGTATGTTTAACTTTTTTTAAATTATCTAGCTCTTTGAGGTAATAATTCTCCTGGAATATATTAATTTTTCCAAATGTTGAAAACAATACTCAAATATAATTTCTAAAAAAAGTACACAATTAGCAAGAAATAATATCAATAGAATACTATTTTATAAAATATTTATTTAATATTATATCAAATTTATTTATCTGATGCTTTATCTGATTTACAAAGGTTTTTATGAAATATAATAATATTTTTCATTAAAAAACCCCAAATAAAGATCTTCTAATATGAAACTGAAATATACAAATAAAACAGATGGTTGAATTATTTTATTCGATCTAACTTGAACTTATAATATACATATATTTAGAAATATTAATAATTGATGTACTTATATTTAATCATCACGGAGATACTAATTTTTGATTCTTAATCAATATATGGACATAAAATATTCATAATTTTTGATTTAAACATTGAAATTTTTCTATTATTTTGATCATAATTTTACTTTTTTTCTATTGAAATATTGATATAATGCAAATTATTTATTGCCCATTTACTTATAAATATGTTCCCATATGATAATGAATATTATCCATCTAAATATATCAAAAAATTACATCTGATTCTTAATAATTTTTCTATCATACCTATCAATTATTTTAATTTTGGTTGATATATATTTAAATTAGGCAATAATACGTTTCCATTTATGATATGATTTTATACCATTGAAATGTATCAACATTTTAATCTATTTCTTAATATTTTCTATTTTATTTTTAATAATATTTCTCGTTTATCTATCATAATTTTTGATTGGTATTTATTATTTCTCCATCTTCTTAATATAATTTTAAAATCTTGACATATACTTTTTTTTACTCTGAGACTAATTTCTATATTTAAAATTCATTTATTTTTCAAATTTATATATCGTGATTCCAAATTTATTGATCATAGTTTCTCTGCATGATCCATGCATCAAAAAAATTGTTCATTCGACCACAAATCATACATTTTAATTGATTATAATTGGTTTAAACTTAAAATCATGCAAAATTTTTTGGAGGTAATAAATAAAATTGCACAAAGAATATTTTCCGGTGTTAATTAATAAAATCGCACATTGAATATTTTTTGGAGGTACTAAAATAATATCCTTTTGAATAACTTAATGTGATTCAGACAAAAAGCAGATATTATTGTTCCATAAAAAAATGTTGTAATAAACATGTGGGAAATTATGAAATTTCATAAACAATAGGAATCGATTTTAAATTTATGCTACGCTTTTACAAAGTTAAAAAAATATAGCCATAAAAATCATCGATAATGTTTCTAAATATATTTAACAAAACTTATGTTTCATAATTTTTTTTTGAAGGATTCATTTTACCATAAATTACGGTAATATTAATAAATTATGATTGATATATCAGCTAAGTACATTACGATGGAAAAGATATTTTAGAAAATCATAGACTTTTATTCAAAAGATTCAAAAACATTGCAGTGCTTATAACTTTTTGATATAAAAAGACGTGAAGTCAACCTCTATCTAATATAACAACAAGATTTTTTATTTGTCTCCTTATTGAAAGCTTTAATATATAATCAGCTAATCTACATATTTTTTTGTAATCAAAAATAAATTACCAAAGATAAAAAATATTAATTATAGCTTCATTAGCCACATCATCGGATTTGGAAAATATAATATATAATGGGTACCACAGAAATAAATTAAGAAAATCAAAGATGTTATTATTTTGATTTCTATTAAAATCCTCTTTGACAAATAATGAAACAGCACTTATAATTGATGAAACATTCAAAAAAGAATAGAAACAAGATATCTTCAAACTTATTTCTGATTTACATGACACGCACAGGTAAAAGGTGCTTACAAAAATAAGGGCAAGATTCTTCTATCATTAAAATATCATATATACATAAAGCAGCCGTTACTCGCTCTGATATCATAGATGTAATATAAATCCCCATGATAACCAAATTATTTGCTTCATCCTTTCCTAGGATATTATGACATCTACAGAAAAATATTCTCGAATTCTGAAACATTGCATTCATTTTTGTCTTATACTGGATACACCGATGATAATTCGTAACTTTTGGTTTAAAAAATAAAGTTCAAAAAGAATTTGACACTGAAATACTTTTTGCTACCCATTATAAGAAGATCTTATCAAAAGAGCATTATGTCCTACATATTCCTAAAATATTTGAAAGTTGCGATAATTCCGGAAAAACTGATTTATCTCACAGCAAATTTCTATTCTTACGGGATGATATTTTGGATAATTTCTCTTTTAAATTTATCTACATAATTATGTGCGACTTGATGTTCATAGGGCATAAAAAAGAAATAAATACAGATTCAAAAAATCCAGATGACCATATTCTAAATCTTAAAAACTATGGTCATGCTTTTTTTATGTAAATCTACAATTTATGACGGCGATAAGACTTTACTGAACGCTTTAGAGAATTACTATAAGAAATTTAATTCCACTAATGACAAGTGTAAGTGTGACATCAAAATATTTATAATTCATAAATTAAAGTCATGAAAGCGTAGCAAGTCAAAATTATACATGAAAGATTCATTAATTACCCATAATATAAATTTTTAGACTCATTTGAAATTTTACACTTTAACATTGAACACATTTCATATTTTTTTTCAAATGAATTAAGTTTAATATATACATACCCAAGAAAACCATATTATGATGATATTTTAATGTCAAGTTTCGGCTGGAATTAACTTATAAAGTTTTTTTTAGAGAACGATAAAACGTCTATTGGATTTTTTTGTTGTGAAGAAACAGGGAAAACAGTTCCAAGGAATAAACGACATATTTCAACTTCCAAATTTTAGAAAGGTTTTTCCATATATTAGAAATTCTCTCTTATCACTATAAAATCATTTATGTTATTTTTTAAAAAATATGGATTCAATGGTTAATTATCAAAAATATGATTTCATTCTAGACGACATCCATTGCTTAAAATATATAAAAGAAAAAAAGGTATTTCAATTTAAATGTGATTTCCTTCGATGTTAAATTAACCAAGTAATTCAGAAGGCAACGAATTTTATATTCAACTTTACCGTTTTTAGTTAGCCCATGTCTATAAAAAGTTATTTTGTTGCTGATTGATTTCAAGCCACATTATAACTGTTCTGCTAGCTGATTTTAAAATAATTTCAATAAAAACAATGAGAGTTAAGGAATTAAATTCGTTCGTATGAGTTTATCAAAAAAAAATTCAAATACCGCCCACATATTCATTTGTGTACTAGAAAAGTCTAAACTACATGGCATCTTTCAATAATAGCAAATAAAAAGGACAATAAGAAAGAAGAATAAAATTTTACTTTGAGAAAAAAAGCAACAACGAACATTAATATTCCATAGAAGGATTACTCGATTGGTTAAATAGACATTTAACGACCAGGATAGCAAAATAATCTGGAAACGAAGCAACTATGTGCACACGTAAAAAACTTTTTTTTCATGACTTTTTATATTTGTTGAAGATAAAAATATTATAAAAAACATATTCTATAGCGGTTGGATATGGTTACGAAAGGCTATTTGTAATTTCGATGTTTTTAGAAAAGGTTATTTTACTATTACGCCGAGCATATAGGAATTTTCCATATAAAATTCTTCTAAATGCATTAATATAATTAAACTTGGTGAATTATAATTTATAATTGAATATGAACGATTTAAAAGAAATGAATGCGGCGATTCGCTGATAACCATTTCAATTCCTTTATGATCGCAGATAACATAATAGAGGAAATGAAAATATTTACGACGATAAAAAACTTGAATTTTCGCTGCAACGCATAAAATTATTCTTAAAATCTGATATAGCAAGTTTAATATACAAAAACGAATATACTATGACTAAGCTAGTTCTATCTAAAATAGAGAGCATTTTAAGGTTTAGGAAGTATACAAAAGTGCCGGGTGATTTTTTTAACTTTTAACACATTCGTCAAATGAGTTTTTGTATTATTATTCAGTATAATGTTTATATTTCCGAATCATCATTATAAAAATGAAGATAATGTGATTTTCTTGTGAAATAAGATCAAATAAAATAAATAAGGAAATCATTGATGTGAAACGATTTATGGAAGAATCAAACATTTTAGAATCATTCTTTGACTATACAACATATAAACACGATATTACAAGCCCTTTACCATCCAGCTCAGAATGGCTCTAATAAACACGATAATGGTAATAAATAAAAGGTATGGTTTTTTTATATCAAAAAACATAAAATTAAAGCTTATTTAACCGGCTCATTTGCTAATTATGTATAAAAAAATCGAAATAAGTTCTATTTTAATACAATACATATATTAGGATAATTTAAAGGTTCTATGCATTTTAAGAATTGATTACTAATCATAAAACTTATTGAGCTCAATCATGTTTTACTTGGGTTTTTTTTAACTAACTCGTATTTATAAAATTTCTCTATAAATAACATATTTCACAAAATTTAAATTAGCTCAAAAAATAGTACATTTATTTTTGCATCATATCATGTATATTTAATTTTAACGATCAAATAAAAACTTTAAATAAATATTTAAGTAAAAATATTGCCAAGGTAAAGATCTTTAAATTTGAATACTGCAAATATAATTAATTCATTGTCATTTTAATAATACACAAATAATTGACTTTTGCTTTTTAACAGTATAAAATGCCCGATATCATTAAAATCACTATAAAACTATGCAGAAATAAATTTTTAGCCCTAAAAAAAGTCAATTTTCTAAACATGATATAGATCAGCATGTAATATCTTGCTATTTTTATCAAATAGCCCTATATTATACCCAATTCAAAATTCAAATACATTAGTTATATCCATATTTGTACAATCAAAACAAAAAAATGTGAATAATGTAGCGATTTTTTATACAAACACTGATGCCAGATATACAATATAAATATTATGATGCTTACATTTTTAAATCCAATTTATGATCAAATTTGTATCATAACTATTTATAATATAATTATAAATAAAATATATTTTAATGATATATTTCATAATTCTATGACAATTTCTATTATCAAATAAAATTTATTTTTTCTTTAATACAACACAAGAACAACAAAACATATAAAAAAATACAATCCTAAAATTTTTGTTGTTTTCATTTGTGTATATATACTTGTGTAGCAATAATATCTTACAGCACTTAGCACTTTTTATTTATTTATATTTGCATTTGTATTTTTTTATAAGTTATTCATCGTGTGAAAACCTAAAAATGTAGCGCTTTGTCTGTAAATAAGAATAAAAATATTAAAAACATATACAAATGCAGATTAATTCATACTTTTTTCTATGTAGAAAAACAAAAGCCTATATATATGAAAATTTTATTTACCAAATTATACTTTTGATTTTATAATAATCAGCCAGATAATTTATATAGAAAACTAAAAATATGGTAAAACCGTTTTAAAGGCGCACATTGTACATCCAAATCAAAATTAGGTAATTTCGAACGTTTAAAATAGTATAAACAAGTAGTCCATTTAACACGAATATATAAATAGGTGTAATAAATATTATATATTTTCAAAAATTCAATAAAGAAAGATTATATCACATAACAATAGGATCGGTATGCATATAAATATAAATATTTACTGTGCTAGTCACTAAATATATTGAACAAACATACCTTATAATCGATAGATAAGCAGTATAACTAAAATTCAAAAACAAAAACGCAAATCACCTGGTCTTATATATATAATATTTTTGTATATATGGGTAACTAACATATATGTTTTTGTCCGAAATTGAAGGAAAATATAATTTTGTTATGCGAAATAAATATGAAAACATTACTTAAAATATTTTCAAAGTATAAATGAACGTAAAACATGAAGTATATCTTGTCTCAAAGGGGCTTATTATAAAAATAAAACCATCTAAACAAGAATATATTTTTCAGTAGTAGATTATAATATTTTTAACATTGAAAGATAAAATTCCAAGCACTGTAACGAATCTTCTAAACTATTTATACATAGCAAACAGATCAAAAAAAATTGGTGTAACTATACAAAAAGAAACATCACAAAAGAAGTTTTATAAACATTTCCCCATAAAATATTATATTAAATTATTCATAAAATCCGTAGACAATCCTATAATAAATGATTAAATTTTTTTTTTGTGAAAATCAAGATTGTTTGAACAATACAAATATCCCATGAAAGACAGAATATATAAACTTTTTGCTTATTTTACGGCAAGAAGAAGTGTATCACTCTTATAAAAACAAACGAGACATGTATTTAATATCGCAAGAGCGTTCCTCTATTAAATAGAAGTCTGTTTCATCAGCTAGCATTTGAGTATCACTAATATATTAGTGTGAATAAATAATTATCACAATATATAAAACCTAGGTAATAGTGGCGATATAACAATATAGTAGCAACTATAATGAGCTAAAAAGTACAAAATTGAACAAGACACTTACATAAACCCTAGGATTGTTTTAGAGGGCAAAAAAGTGCTAAAAAGATTTAAAGGTTTAGAAAAGGATTTCAAATGGAAGAATAATTATAAAAGTGTATATACGCGTTCGTACAGGGGTCAAAAAAAGGCATTTACAAGAACAAAAACTGTATTTGAAGCTCAAAAATTGTGCTATAAGAGAAAAATTCAATGTACAAAATATAATCACTATGGCAATATATATATACTTTATTTTTATTCACACAAAAATATATATTTCAAAGTTTCTTACATAAAAATACTATAGTAAATATAACCTTTCTGATAAAATACATGGTTGTTAGCATAGCAATTGGATTTCTTGAACATTTAAATATTTTCAACATAAATGCTGACAGAAATTTATTCTTTATTTATTGTAAGATATAATTTTTTAAGAATCAATGAAAAATTGTTTTTATGGAATAAAAGATATCTATGAAGATTAAGCATGGTTAAAATTGTTAAATTTAGAATAAGCTTCTAAAATTATTGTATCAGAATTTAAAGTTAAACAAAATATATAAGCCAAATCAAAAAAACAAGCCAATATCAAATTTTAATATTATATAAAGAAAACTTTCGGTTTAAAAAAAAATTATTAAATTAAATTATTACAGTTTTTTTAGAAAATATGGACTAAAAAAATCTATATAAATAAATATTTACATAAAAGGAACTTTAATGGAATATTTAAAGGTCTAAAAAAACTTTGAATAAACAAAAGTAATTTTCTTATTACCCTGCGATAGAAAAATATACAGGTATAAAGCATACATAAAATATTGGGTCTTTTATAAGATGAAAACATGAAATGCTGCTATTTCAAGAAATAATAGAAAAATTATGATATGAAAAATATTTTCTATAAAAAAACCTTCATACTCGCTTATAGACATTTTATTAATTTTTGTATAATGAAATCTAGACAACATATTGAGTTTTTTTAAAAATTTTGTTTTTATTGGTTTTAATTGGTTTTAATTGCGGTTAAAGAAATATTAAAAACGATTTAAATATACATGAGTTATATAATATAGTGAAAAAAACCAACGAATCACTTAAATTTACCTATCAAATACATATAAATTGAACAATACTCTGTATATTCGAAAATTCTTCAAGTTTGTGTAAAAATAAAACTAAAATGTGTATGAGCAATCTAAGACACATGATTTTATAGGTTTTTGGCTTTATACTTATTATGAATGTAAGATTTCTAGTGCAGTTTGAATCATTTTCTCGTGTGCGGATTTCTTAGAAGACTTTAAACACAATAAAAGATTATCAAGTTATTTGAATCTACGCAAGTCGATAAGATGTGGGTATTAAGCAGAAGATTTTTTAATTTAACGTTATTTCATCGTAGTAATTTTTTCAAAATAAAATACAATGTATATATCAATAATATTCTTAGCGCTTTGATAAATAACTCAAAAAGTAATTATAAAAATAGCCAAAGGAAAACATTGCATATACAATATTTTCTAGTCAGCTATTATTATTTAATTCAAAAAATATTCCAAGCTCTATAACTTAGATTTTTTTTAATTTTACACACTTTTGATAAAAATTCGCACAATAATATTGAGATAGATGCTTTAAATAATTTAATTTTTACAGGTGCATGCTTTATAACATTCGATTGCTATAATATTTTTTTTTATTTGACAAGTTATTTAAATATATATTTTTCAGAAAATCCTTTATAAACTTGTTTGTTATGTTACATATCAATAATATCATTCGTAATATATTTTAGCCTTTATAATTAAATTTATTATAATTTAATGTAAATTATATCATAAAAATCCCTTAAAAACTCGTAGTTACAACGAAATCGAGACATGTATACAAACTAAGGAATCTGGCAAAATCTTGAACTAGTAAGTCGTGCAAAGATTGAGGCATTGAAAATAAATAAAAGAATGATAATATCACGAGTAAACCTTAGGATTGAGAAAAACCCTTGAATTAATAAGTCAAAAGAAGGTGGGGTATTGAAGAAGACTTTGAGAGGAGAAGATAGCCGAAAGTATAAATACGCTGTGCGTACAGAGAATAAAGCAAGCTGTGCCTGAGAACAAAAACTAAAATTACGACTATAAATATGGTCCATAAATAAAAAATTTAAATATCACGAGTATATATATATGATATTGTCATGAAAAATTATTCAAGTTATGTTTATAGTTAAATATTAAATTAAAATGTCAAAATAAAATGATAAATAAAATTCATTAAATTAAAATGTCAAAATAAATTCTTTAAATTTGAAAATAATGAATTGTATGTATTAATTTATATGAGAACTATTATTATTTCATAGGGGATCTAGCTATTTAATCTTAATCTTACTCAAGATCTACAAAATACTCTTTAAAACAGATTTAGCCGATACTTCTTTCCATTCGTTATTTTATAATATTCATCAATTCACCTTCTTATTCTCCAGATTTATAAAATTCAAGTGTTCTTGTAAATTTATAAAAATATAGCGTATTATTTTCTATATACCAAATCGCCAACATTTTCATTTTTCTAATTTACATATAGCTCGTATATATTGCACCCAATTAAAAAAGGCCACAAATCAAATACATACAAACACACATAAAAAAATCAAAAGCACCAGATCACACCATTATGATAGAAAAGAAACTGCTCATGAGTAACACAAAATATAGAAAATGGCCCGTAAGTTACATGGACATCAAGCAAAATTGTTCACAAGAAATGATGTGGAGAAAATATCATGCTTAATAAAGAAACATTTGAAACATGGAAAATTGATTACAAATCAAATGCTGATATAGCTTACCCTGGATTTTTACTTGTTGGTAGTTATATAAAAAGAACAGATAGTAGTGTAATAAAGCAGAAGCAACAGTAAAACGCCGATATATAGTTCATATTGCTAAAGTCTGGGTACCCAGAAATAAATATTTCAAAGTTCTTGCTACGGGAAAAAGAGGTACGAAACAATAGAAGAGGATAATAACAAAGCTTTGATTTGTTGCTGAAGGATCTACCGGGAAACTATTGAATATGAACGTTGTATTCGACCAATAGCTATTCCATATAAAATTGCACATGTGAGTCACTCAGAACTAAAGGCTACTTTTAATCTTCCAATAATTGGTGTAAAGCAAAATCCACAAACTTCAATTGGAACACAACTTGGAATATTACAAAAAGGAAAAAAATTGAAGTTAATGTGAGTGAACCAGGAATTGTTTGTGGAAGTAGAATTGTCGGGTAAATATACCAAATCACCAATCATCCAGAAAATGATGGTTGTATTAATGCCGTCCTTTTATTATAATAGAATAAAATATTTTTCTAAATTTAATTGATATCACCAATCAATATTTTATTTTCTAGAAAGAAAATTTTTTAATTTTTACTGCATCATAGTCTTTTGTTATATACTCTTAATCAAAAAAAATATTAAGCTTTTCGAAGTGCATAGTACAAATAAGATAGTCTTTGCGCATCTTCTCCGTATGAACCTCCGTCTTCTTTGATTAATTTATAAAGATTATAATTAGTTTTCCCTCAAATTTGATAAGACAAACTCAGAAGGTCTATAAAAAAGTGGATAAGAGACGGGAATTGAAGATGTATATATTCGACTGTTTGATAGAGTCACCTTCCGTTTTGTTTTTAAGGAGTAATTAAATCAAGCAAGCCCATGATTCGTTTTAATATTGATTTATTTTGGGTATAGTTTCCTTATTTGCTAATTTCATCAACAGAGATAATGACGGCCAATATTAAAAAGTGCAATACTATTTAATGCATCATTGGGCATCTTCCTCGTATCTATCTGGCTCAACTGCTCTTCTTCTTTTATATGATATGCATGCAAGCATCTTGTAAAGTGGATGGGCTTGCATGTATTATTCTACTCTTCTGGGTTTAAACTTCTATAATCATTTTTTTATGGATTTTTGTAACCACATCATTCTAAGTAAACAAATCCATGATATTTTTTTACTCAGTTTAGTGGTTAATATTGATTTTAAAATTATATTTCTTAAGCAATTTATTTGATACAATCCTTGATACGAACTATATCAATCCTTTTAGCATTCCATTTTTCTGCTCTTACCTCTTCGATAACCCTTCTCCTCTCAAGACTTATCAGTGTAAGAGTCTTTTTTATCCCCATAGCTTGCAAATATGCTCGAATCCTTTGGATATTCCAAGTTTTCAAATATTTCTTGTAAAATTTAGTAACCACCAAATGCTAAGTTATTACATATGGAATCTTTTTCGCTTTAAACTTATATATCAAAGGGAGTTCATTTGAAAGAGATTATTTTTTCCTCGTTTTATCGTTTTCTGTTCAGGTTATGCTATCGATAATAGTAAAAAATAACTCTATCAGTGATATTCAAATAATTCTTGTCATTGATTTATATATTTGAGTGATCTTTTTTTATGTAGTGTCTCAACTTTTAATTCTGCAAATTTATTTTACATAATTTCTTGCGCTGAATCTCTACGGATTTTCTTTGTTTTTTAATTATATTTTCTTGATATCAAAAAACCTATTCATCATACATTTTCATAGTGTTTTCATGTGTAATTATGACTTAACATTCTCTTGCATCTACTCACAAAGTGATAAACAGTTTTGTAAGAAAAATTTTAGCGCGGGCACTTTTATCTATCCTCAAATATTCAATTCATTCATTTATTCAATAAAATTTTGTATCTTCTGCTGTTTTTGTATTTCAAAATTCAAAATATTTTAAGGACTAAGTATCTCAAGCATTGAATTTATGCATATGCTAAAGAGTTTTTGATGTATTGTCTATTTTTATTTACACAATTAAATCACGGTCTGTTTAGCATTAAGTATTTCTAAATCTATCTCTGTAAAAGTATATTATTGTCGAACTAGATTTTCTATCAACTCCAAATGGTCTCATTATCCTTTTCAAGTTAAAGAATAGCAGCTTTTCTATTAGATATTTGGGTTTGTTATTTGTGATCTGTTAAATTGGAATAACATCTTTCATACATTAGTAATCCCTCTATCAATTCAATTCTTTTTTTTTGTAAAATCATTGTTTATTTGCTGGTTTAAGATGTATTTGTTGGCCACTAAAAATTTTTTTATATCATCATCTAAGAAAATTTTAATCTTCCAGGAAGAGCTTAAATAATTCATTGTGTTGTTTATCCGTGAAATAGCGCGTATTGTTAAATATTTTATTTCTTCGTGCATTAATTCTTGTTCTAGATAAATTCTTCACGCTAATGAAAATTCAATTTTTTATATAATCTATAGTTTTTGGTTTTATTTCTTTAAAAATTCCGAGGTATTTGTATATTTACTTTACTTCAATAACCGTAGATATATCTTTACAATTTACGTTATTGTTTGCTGACTTTTCTTTGTTGATTTTTACAATATATTTGTAAAAAATTTTATAGCTTCATAAGGAATTCATTTTAAATTTTCATGGTCATTTGCAATGATTATAAAGTTCATAATAAAGACAAGGTGATTTCTTCTATACGAGCTTTCGTTTACTGGAACATTAACAGATGGATATTTAGGGTTTATTTTTGGACTTAATGGATCCATACATAAAACAAATAATATTAAATATAACATATACTTAGATAATATCTTTAAAAATATTTTTTTGTTATATCTATGTACGTGAGAACTAGTTTCAAATGAGTTAAAGCATATAATTCATCATCAAGTTCTTCAGGTTGAGTTTAATGATAACTTATATTATTTACGTGATCTATTCTTTCAAAGATCATTTTAAATCAAACTAAGTGGCAAAAAGCTCATTGTCATATTGATTTGATACTGCTAATCCTACTGAGCTTGCTCTTTGGCGCTTTTTGCTCTCTTACTTCTGACCATTTATATATCTGCTAAAAGATTTCTCGACTCGATCGAATTTTATAAGATAGTAATGAGTATCTTAGTGGCAAGTTACTGCAAATTCGACATGCAAGTGATGGTTCTAAATTCTAATGCTCTTAAGACATCCTTTTTCGGAATAAGATATGTAATCCCGACGTAGAACCAATTGTCTTCATAGTTGTTCTAATAGAAAATATAAATCACAATTTTATACAAACTCGGGTGGAGACTAGTCATCTTTCTATAATAAAGGTTCTAGATTCCATAACACTCAGCAGCTTTGTAATGAGGAATTTTTGTTTGCAATATCATAAAATTCATTACATGAAACAAAGCATAACCTTTTATATTCTTGATAATTAAACAAGTATACTGTGAATTCAAACTCGATTAGATCATATATCTTAATTTTCGACCAAGTATCTATTTGTTATCCTCCAGATGCTTTTATTTTACGTTTTTGTATTTTACTATACTAGTCTATAGGCTTTCCATCTTGATAGCTCGATTCAGTATTCGTTAATGTCAATCAATAACATTTTACATGTTGATCTAAATGCTTTACATAGATCTTAATTTTTTCATTGTTGATTTTTACCAATTCTTTCATCACCGTAATTTGTTTTGAGGTTTTATGATTCGTTCTGAGTATTAATCTAAGAAACCAATTTTATTTTTACTCTTTGAGTTTTTATATATATATACGCTTATATACATTGTTTATATTAGTAAAACTATATATTTTTTACATTTGTATGTAACGCAATGCTTTTGTTAATCAGTTTTCTTGTTATTTCTTCGTATTTAATTGTGCTTTATGTATTTTTTGCTATTTCGTACATGTTTTTAGGTGGGTCGTTTATAATTAAGCATTTTATCACTATTTTTATATATATAATTTTGTTGCTGGATTCTGGATTGTTATATTACTGGTTCTTTATAATCCATTATGTTCTGTTTCTTTAGGTTTGCTGAATTGAAGAGCTAAAACTTCTTGCATCACTCAAGATTAGCAGAGTATTATTTTTTTATGGTTATAGGGTCTTTGTCATTTTCTTTTTATTTCATACACATTAAGATTCCGCATCTATTTTTTCCTTCCATTCTTGTCGTTTATATTTTTAAAATATCATTTAATGTTGATAAAGGCTTTAATTAACATTGAAACTTTTGGTGTGGTGTTCTATATTACTTTATCAAACAAATCTCGGTATTTTGTAAAACGCATCAAGATATATAGACTGACCTCTTGAATCCAAAAGTTCTAAAGTAACTTGTGTTTATAAGGAGAGCTTAAATTGCAGGCCCTCTGCTGTTTTATTTGGTTTGTTTTAATGTAGTATTTGTACTTTTTTGTTTGATTTTTTTGTCACAGGATTAGATCGCAAAGGTTTATCTTTGTCTTACCTTGTCATTGTTTTTCTTTTTTACTAATTTTAAATAAATAGAATAATTGATTCTATAATAAATAGTACATAAAAAGCTGAAATATATTAGTAAATAAGAAGCATGTAGAACAAGACAGATTGATAGAGTTATCTTAATTTTTGTTTTTATAAAGTTGCAACAAAAGTAAACTCATTTCATATAAATATTATACATCGCCAGGCCACATTTTGTTTTTAATTTGAGTTTTTGTCCTCAAACATATTTTGCTTGATTTTCCATGGACAGATTATTTCTATACTCATGGATATCTTCTCCTTGTACATATTCTAGCTTGTGAAGCGCAATAAATATAAAGCTTTCTTAATTTTTATTTTGCATATTTGCCATGATCTGATTCGTGACTTTGAGTTTATGGAGGTATCTTTTATGATACTCTGCAACCCCCATCGACCGTAAAAAACCTTTGAAATTGTTAATTATATACAAGATAGGTTCAAGAGTATGCTTTTGAACTTTTTTTATATAAGAAAAAGCTTGACAAAGTTTTCTTAAGTTTTGTTTACCCAATAAAAAGTGATGATTTGATAAAATTAACCTCTGAAATTATTGATAAGATATTAAATATCATAGATTAGGTTTGTAAGACGATGGTATCAATAGAATATTATATAATTTGACGGTTTGATATAGCCATCTTATATTTAATTGGGCTTTAAAAGGTGATAAACGAAGCTAATATAATAATATGAGTTTTCATTTTGCTCCATTATAATTCTTTCGGACGAAACTTTTAATCCGTTCACGTTATTTATAAAGCTTCTTACGCATAATCATATTGATTATCTACTTTTTTCTGACTTATAAATATTATTTTTTGGTAACAGTTTTATATTATTAGAAAATTTATAAAACATCTAACTTCATTTTTTGTTCTTTGAACCATAAGTATCACAAGTATATTTAGCATAATTCTTTTCTGCTTTTAAACTTATAAATTAGGGATAATTTACTTACTAGTAAGAATATCATATCTAGATAAATTTTTTGATAAACAGGGTTTACCTATATCCTGTAAAATCCATCTATATTCATATAGTAGAGTCTGCATTTTTTATAAAAAAAAAGATCACTGGTTTTTAAAAGCTAATATATAGTAAAATTTCTGTACTATTGCACCTTTTATTTACTATTTTTCCACAATTTTTTCTTGTAAGTTGTTTTTTTATGCAGTTATAAATTTTGTGGTTGTAAAAATATAAATATTCCTGATTTTTATCGGCTGGTTTTATATTACCCATTAATATTTAAGAAATATATATCTCAAATTTTATCTTTTAATTACAAATGTGCGATACCTTATTTTTCTTATTTTGTTAACACACGTTTATTTTAAACACTAGAAAATTTTTTATTTCTTCTTATGCTAAAAAATTTTTTTCGTCTAATTTGATGATAATTTTGTATGAATAATCGAGATGCCTGGCATTTGAAACAAAAAATATTTGATTCTTTTATGTATTAAAGCTTTTTATGTTTCTGCTTATATTTTCGATTTAATTTATGATGATTTTATAAAATCCTTTTTTATTTACACCGGTGTATTTTCGCATGTATTCTATTTAACTAAATTCTGGATCTATAGTGAAGATTTAATATTGGTAATTATTATCTAATTATTCGAAAATGTATGGTTTCTTGAATAAAATATAACAAGCCTAATTACTTCAAAAATTTTGAAATTTTTTTTTAAAATTTCGCCTGTTTTAGGTTGTAGATTTATATGTTCATAAGCTAAGAACTCTTATAATTATCTTCTCGTAGCAAGTCTTTTGTTTCTAGCTCAAAAATGCATATATAATTTTCATTTGTTTTTAAATATATATAAACTTATTTACAAATTTTTTGAAGCTAAGATTTTTTTATGATTGGTTCTTAATTCTACCATAGTTTCTAAAATTTTGGTGCGTGATTTTAACTTAATGGCAAGCATATATACTTAAAACACATAAAATCTAGCCTATAAACTTTATGTGCTTAAAATATTACAAATATACTTTATACAACAATATTTTTCCAGATCTTATTTTTAAATACCAGAACTATACTTTTGAGACAGTTCCTCTGTTTGATGTTTTCTTTTTGCATTTTATCGTTATATACAGTTTCATGGCGAAATGGATAAATGTGATAGATTTAACAGAAGAAATTTCAATAATATGCACATGGAACAGATAAAACTACGAGAAACTTGATGGGTATATCTATGATAAAAACATTTAAAAGATAAAAAGGTTTTAACTGTAACATTTATATGTGCATAGTTTGACTTTATCCAAGAAGTTTCTCTGTTTAATATAAATATGGGTAATAATTTTGATTAAAATTAATGTAATTATTTACATTAGAAGATATTGGATTTTTTTGTGCACTAAAATTTCATTGTATCAATAGATTGGATGTTTTAAAATTTTTTATAGCCTATTTTCTTCTGTTTGACGTTTAATTATTGTAGATTATAGTTTTATTTATCACATTATATTTAGGTTCATGCACAGGCGTACGGTGTCGCTTTGATTTTTTATTAGAAATTGCCTCTTTTTTTTATATACTATATATGGATAAATATATTTATTAAGTCGAGTATATGAATAAGCACCGACATTATCTCTGTATATGATAAATATTTTCGAAAAGAGCTTGAAAACTATATTGAAATTAAAATAAAACATCTTTATGATTTCGTTAAATGTGTTAAAAATAGTGGAAATGGCATATTTACATGATTAAGTTAAATTTACATCGGTTATGGCTGATTTATATTCTACAAAATAAATTTTATTTTACACATCATTGCAAATTAGATTTTAAATTTTGGCTTTTCTCTCTCATTTGAATAGTTTCAGTTCCAATTAAACCAAATAATCAACCATTATAAGCACCCATTTTCAGAAATAATCTATTAATTTTGTCGTGATCTATAAATGTTTAAAATTTATAAATCACGCAAAAAATATGTATTTCTAGCTTTAAAGTAAATTTTTTGATAGTTTAAAACATTTTTAAATATATTTGAATAGGCCATAAACTTGCATTTCGCTATGAACATGCATTTAAATCTCGTTAAACTGTAAATAAATCTTATTTTATAGCTAAATCTGTTTATTTACATATATATGATTTTATATCGTGATTATGCATTAATTCTTATATTTGTATACATCTATATAAAATATTTTTTTCAATATGTTTTACAAAAAGTGTAAAAAAATAAATGTAATATTTCACAATCGCACAAAATTTTGTTTTTAAATCTGATTTATAACCAAAATAATTAAGGAACATACTTTCTTTACTTTAAAAAATTCTTTATCATCTGATACATGATGTTTTCTAAATTTTAAACAAAATTTTATTCTTTAATTATTTTGGTTTTAAATCAAATTTGCAAAATAAAAATTTTACACATACCTAATCTCAAGTATATTGCATCAAAAAATATTTATTTTAAGTACCGATGCCTTTAAACCAGTATCTATTGTTGGTCATTAGTTTAAGAGAGTAATATGGTAAGATTATATGAAAAAAATCATGCACACTATATTATCTTATTTCAATTTACATAGTCTTGAGCGTTGATGATTCTTTGAAGAAGACTGTAAATGTATGTTTAAATAGAATATACAGAAAAGTGTAGTCTAGAGCAAAAAAAAGTTTTGTGCATGGAAAAATGAAAGTAAAAAAATATAAATACCATATAAATAAAAATATCTTTTACTTCTGGACTAAGCATATTATCATATTTTCAAACGAGCTTACTTATTTATAAAGTTTAAAAAACACAATTGCCCATAAAATATTTAGTTCTATTTATGCAGTCAAAAAATAAATTTTTTCACGGAAAATTTATTGAGAAATTAAGATTTTTAAACAGGAACGATTATATACTTAATTAAAATTTTTTACAACTTTGAACGCTTAAAAAAAGTATTTTAAATGTAAAAAAACAATCGAAAGCGATATAAATTCAATTCATTTATTGGGTAAAACTACAGCAAAACGAAATAATATAATAGAGACAGTAATTAAGGACAATGAATTAAGTTTGGCTCTCTAAAACAATTAATGGCAGAAAATATGCTTACTGAGGATGTTTGAGCAGATATTTGGAGTGAAGTCACCATATTTATAAAAATCGTATATTATGCTTTACATATGAAAAACGTATTATTTATCAATAGACGTATACTTTTCTTTTTCTGGATATTAAAAAATTTTTACTGCTAAAATATCATAATGAAGAAAATTGATCGGATATTGCATAAATTTTTAAATCAAAAATCAATATAAAATCAGTCAATATAAAAAACAGATCATAATCTTACATTAGTTGATTTTTGGTCTATAAAAGCTCTTGCTGAATCGAATTTTATAAAAATTGGATGTTATTATTTCTATTAACATGCTCTATGACAAATAATAGCACATTGAAGACAATTGATGAATCCTTCATATATGAATGGAAAGAAGATATCTACAAAGTTTTTTACGATTTACACGACGCACAAATTAACGGAGCTTACAAAAATAAAGACAAGATTCTCTTATTAATAAAATATCCTATAGATAAATTATCTGGCGTTACTTACTCTGATATCAACCATGCCTTTATAGAACTACACAATAAAAAATTATACGCTTCATCCTTTTCCACAAATGGTATGCCGTCCATAGAAAAATTTTCTAGAATTATCGATATATTGGATTCTTTTCTATCTTATATTGGATGCATTGATGAGAACTCGGAATTTTTTGAATTGAAAAATGTAATTAAAAACCGTTTTGATACTAATAATCCAGATTATTTAGTACTTTTTTCGACTCTTTTTAAGAAGATTTTATCAAAAGAAGATTATATGAAATACATTCCTAAAATTTTCGAAAGTTGCTATTCACCAGAAAAAAAGATAAAATTTCTCAATAATTTTGTATTCTTTAGAGATGATATTTTGGATGATTTTTCATTTGCATTTATTAACGGGATTATAAGCGGCTTTATATACGAAGAAAATAAAAGAGTAGAGAAATTATTGACAAATTTATTTCGAATTATTTTGATAAACTCGAGGCTGAATTAAAGAAATGTGAATTGAATTGTCGAATCAATCCTCAATTTTCTGATGAAAAAATAAGCAGCATGTATAAAGCATTCAAACAATGCAAATCTGCACGCATTTTACATAAATGGCGGGACTCTTATTATTGCAAACATGAGATAATAGATCCAAGAAAATTTTTTGCGGATAAAATATTTCTGGATGTTTTAAAGCCGAATTATGACGAAATAGAAATTGAAAACTATGGATATGTATTTTTTTATATTAAATCTATAACTTTAGATGGCAACAAAGGTTTACTGAGCGCTTTAGAAAATTTATTTAATAAATATGAAGCCACTAAAGAGTGTAGCATGGAAATATTTCGAATTCATGAATTTGATAGGAAAAATGCCCAGCAAGTCGATATTATGCATCAAGAAATAAAAAATTCCGAGATTACACATACATCTGAATTGATCCTAACCCAAATAAAAGTTCAGCCTGAACATATTGAACACAATTCGTATTTTTTTTCTAGTATATTGAGTTTGAATTTCATTAATACGGTTAACCATTATTATAATGATGATGTGAATGTCAAATTTGATCTTAAATTAACCAATAAGATTTTTTTTAGCGAAAATCATCATCGTACATTGAAATTTAATTTTTGTGAAGAAACTGGGAAGCACAATTTAAAAGAATATACTTCATATCTTGTTCTTCCAAATAATAGAAAGATTTTTCCATATACTAGAAATTCGCTCATATCATTCAAAAATAATTTTTGTTATTTTTTAAAAAATATGGATTCAATGTTTAATATCAAGAAATATGATTTTTGCTTAGATTACAGCCACCATTACCTAAAATACATAAAAGAAAAAAACGTATTATATTTCAAAACAAATTTTCTTCTTTGTGAAACTAACCAAGTAATTCAGAAGAATATCAAATTTTATATGCAATTTTTCTTCTTTTTGTTTAGACAAGGGCTATAAAGAAGTTATTTTGTCGCTGATTGAATTCAATCCGCATTATAACTGTTTTTCAAGGTGTATTGAAAATAGTTTTGATAAATATATTGAGATAGACATGATGAAATACGAAGTGATTGAAGTTTATCAAAAAATAAAGTCAAATCTTTTACGGAAATTTCTAAACTCCTTTGGAGAAGTAGAAACTAAAGGGCAACTCGCAATAAAAGCATATAATAAGAATAATAACAAAGAAGAGTACACATTTTACTTTGAGCATAAAAGCAACGAGAAATATATTGAATCCATTAAAGGATTAATGAATTTGATAAATAAACATTTCGAGACCAAGATAGCAATAGAATCTGGAAACGAAGCAACTTTAAGCGCATGTAAAAAACTTGTTTTTAGATACTTTTTAAATTTATTGAATAATAATGATATTAAGGATAACATATTTTCTGTTACAATTAATAATGCTTACGATCCGATTTTTCGATTTTCGATGTTTTTGGAAAAGGTTATTTTACTATTACGCCAGGAAGTATCGGAATTTTACTTAGAGAATTCTTCTCAATGCATTACAAACATCAAAGATAAAGCTCTTTTGTATCTCATTTCATACTTTACCTTTGCTAAATCACGTATTTTCATAGAAAAAATAAAATATAATTTTTTTTTAAAACAAATAAAATTATTCTTAAAATCAGATACAGCAAGCTTAAGAAAAAGGAATGAAAGTCTAATATACATAAACGAATATATTACGACTAACCTGTTTCCACTTGTAATGGCGGATATTTATAGGCGGACGAAATTTCTAGATATTTTTTTTCAATTTTTAACAGATTTGTCAAATGAGTTTTTGCGGGAATTATACAAAACAGTATTAGTGTTTCCGAATCATCATGATAAAAATGGAGACAATGTGATTTTTTCTTGCGAAATTAGATCAAATAAAAATAAAATAAATAAGTCGATAATTGATATGAAACGATATATGAAGGAATCAAACATTTTTGAATGTAATTTTGGGTATATTCAACATGAATCCGATAATAAAAGCCCCTTTATATCTACAGCTCAAGATAGCTGGAATATGTAGAACAAAGTTAAATAATACATATATATTTTTAATCACACAACATTAATTACGTGTTCATAAAAAAAATCTTTTGTTGTTTTTGTTAAAAATGATGTGAAAAGAGAATCGACGTAGATATAATACTGTATTGAAAAAATTTATAAAATATACAGCTGATAGCAATTTAACTAAATCATTGAACTTCTTTAGTAAAATCATGTTTGACATTGGTCAAATTAATTTTTCAATATTATTAGAATCTTTCTAAATCACACCGATCGTTAGTAAATAAGATTTTCAATAAATCAAAGTGTTGTGCAAATTTCTGTATAATAAACGAATTCCGTATATTAATTAAATGGTTAAATCAAATATTATTTATATATTTTACGATTTTTTGTAGGTTATAAAGATTTTAAAAAATATCAATATAGAACTGTACAAAATAGTGTTCTATTTATCATAATAACAAAAAATTTAACAAAGTTTTTATGCTGGAACGTAAGTAAACAGATAAATCAGCGCTAAAAGAGCAACATCTTATAACAAAAATTAAATATTATTTCATGATTAAGAATAATCTTTTCTGCGATTTTCTGTATACCAGAAATGCAATAGATAAAGATAAAGGATTACATAAAGTTATCGTTGTTCTAATTCTAACTACTTAAGAAATGCTAGACTAGACATTTTGTTAGGCATAAATTTAGTTAATTATAGCATACTCGGCTTGGTTTTGTGTCGTATCTACTTTTGCTGACAATATTTTATCATTTTATGAAAATTATTGTGTTTTTTTGATATCTACTATATAAGTTTTCGAAAAAACAAAAATACATATAAATTCGCAAAGATGACAAACGTTATCTAATGGATATTATCCGGTCGTTCTATTGTTTCTAGATATACTTGTTTTCATACAATAATATTGTCAAAATGTATATGGTAGAGCTGACATTTTTGTTAATATTTTTACTCATTACCATCCATTCTAGAATAAATTTTTATTTTAGCACATATGTGCCTATTTTATTATATTTTATAGTGAAAAACTTATTTTTAGATGTCTTAAGGCAACATAGCTATATTTAATATGGAATTTATATTATAAAGGCGTCATTTCGTACAATAATCGCAAAAAATATGTTTTATTTTGGTTTACCACAATTATTATCGAACAGTTTATGTTTAAAGTCGTTAGTTCAAACCTCATTAATACTCCATATCATCTTTTCATTTGTCATATCTATATCTGTATCCTTTCTTCATGTGAAAATAGTAGTTATGTGGCCATTCCTAACAAAATAGTTATATAAATGCCTTAACTTGATAGATGAAATGGACATTTTCTATAATTCTTGTGGAATTTGTAACCCCCTCATTCAATGTTATTACAATACTAACTTTCCTGCTATAAATTTATTGATCGAAAAATTTCCATTTATATAAAAAACATCATAATATTTTTCACTTTCTTCTAAAGTTATGTTATAGGTTCTATTGACATCACTTCTATCATTGTTATACAATTTTTATTCTGTCAGAAATGTAATATCCGGATATTTTTTTTGTCTAGGATATATGTTGGCTATATGGATTTGCATTTTATTTCGGTAAATAATTTTTTCATATTTCTTGCTCTGATTGTCTATGGATTTTCTTTGTTGCTTTGAAAAAAAATTTCTTGCTTTTATAGCATATTTATATTAGTCACCTTTGTTTTGTTGTTTTAATTATATAAACTCAATAAAAACGGCCAATTAATTATAATTTTTTCATTATGGGGTGTTTTTCTTTATATCGATTTTATCTATTGAGACATAAAAAGCCCATTTAAAAGATCACTCAACTCTTTGATGCATCATATGACACTTTCCCCTGATCATTCTTCATCAACTGCTCTTCTTCTCTCAAATGAGATGAGTTCAAGTGTCTTGCGGATTGTGAGAGCTTTCATGTATGCTTCTACTTTTATAGGATTTTTAGCTCCTTAACATGATTTTTATGTTATTTTGTAGCCGGCTCATCCCAAGTCATTACATATAGTATTATTCTTGTTTTACATTTGTAAATTAGACCATTTTAATTCGCCAAGACATATATATATTAGAAAGCCCGTTTTAATTTTAAACTTTTCTAATATCATATTCTGTTTAGCTATTCTTTTTTGTTTCAATGTATGAAAATATATCATAATTAACATATTCTAGTTATTTTAATTTAAATAGTTTGTTTTAGATCAAATTTTAATGATCCGAAGAACCGAGATTTTTAATAATATATAAACTAAATTATTGATTTTATATTTATTTATCTGGGAATTTTTTTATTTCTACATCAAAAAAAAAAGATATAATGAGACTCTTTTTATAAAATTTACATTCATATATTTATGCTTTAAGTTTCCAATTTTTGTGTTTTTTTGTCTATTTAGCATATTATTGCAATACTTTGCTTTTTTCACATGTATTATTGTATTTAAATATGCGTATTTGCTCAAGATATAAATTTAAATAACTTTTTTGTATTATTCACCGTCTTGCCGTTTAGTATTTTTCATCAAATTTTTTATATTGTTATTAATGGCTTTATTTCTTGCAAAACGGATGAAAAACTTTAGAAATATTTTTATTTCATGATCAGATATTAATTTAATCAGATAAAAATTATTTTTAGTTGCAAAAATCAGAATCAACATACAAATTTATATTTCTTTCTTTATTTATGCCTTTTCATACTTATAATTAGATATTTTTCTCTTTTAATAAATAAGTCTTATAAATTAAGATTATATAGCATAATAATTTTGAATAGTGATCTTCGGCTGGATTTAAAATATCCTTTATAAATTATTGATTATGAAATATCTTTTAATTGAATATATAATCCTAGCACTAAATTTTGTGAACTTTATAAAATAAATGGTTTATAAGTTATGACTCACTATAAGAATGCAAACATAACAGATCTTAGTTTTATGTGCGCCTTTCTTGGTTTAAATTTATAGAACAAAATTTTAATCATCTTCAAATGTAAAGTGAATTTTGATTTATGCACGTTTTCATTTTGAAAAGAAAGTTGTGATAATATTACATATTGTCTTAATCGGTATGATAAGTGTTAATATTCAATTTGCAAATAAAATCCAAAAAATAATATTACATTTTTTACTTATTATTAATTTATATTTATGAAATCATTGTCATTAAAAGGTTGTTTTGAAAATAATGAATACCATTAAAGCATTCAAATAACATTTTATATTTGGGCTTTTTTCTATTTATGTTCTATATTCTTCTAAACTATTAAGTTAGTATTTACGGATTTATTCTTTGTTTATTTTGTAAAAATTACTTATTTGGGGATCCTAAGAAAAATTGCGATTTTGTTGAATTATAGTTTAAAGTATATTTTATTGATCGACTTCAATCATAGAAGGTACCTGAAGAAACTAGATGTCACGAACCAGGTTGAGGCATATATTTAAACCTTGGGATTGAGAAAACCCCTTGAATTAATAAGTCTCGAAAGAAGGAGGGGTATTCAAGAAGACTTTGGAGACGAGAAGATAGCCTAAAGATTAAATAGGCTAGGCGCATAGAGTATCAAGCAAGCTGTGCCTGAGAACAAAAACTAAAATTACGACTATAAGTATGGCCCATAAATAAAAAATATGTTGATCGACTTCAAAATTTTTACTATGAACATTATATTGTGCATAAATATTATTCTGTCCAAATATTTAGTTTATAAAAATCAAATGTATTTTTTTACAGTACTTAGATCCGAATATGTCTGTGATATTAGTTTATCTGTTCTAGTCTGGTTAGCTAATTAATTGATTTAAATATTTAATTATATTCGTATTTAGAATATTCAAAGGCATAAATACGCAGATATGCAAAAAGTTATTAAATTCTATTGTTTTTGTTCAATTTATTCAATGCGTAATTTTCATAGTTTCGAAAATTTCAGGTACGAATTATACTGCGCATATCTATATGGTTTTCGTACGGTAAAATCTGTAGAAAATCGGATACAAATTGCAGTGAAGATCAAGATATTTGTCAATATTTATATTATTCAATATTGTATCAACACTTGAACTCATTATTTTTATGAATGATCAGTTAACTCAACGAAGGACTATCCCGTCGTTATAAATCATTGACCCTTTCCTAATGTTTTGCAACAATGTAGATTTTTCAAATAATAATGCGTATTTCGATTATAAATTTCTTAATTTTTTGATATCTATAAAATTAATCATTATTTTAAACACTAATAACATCTAATAAAGATTTTTACTGAGAAATTGAATAAAATATTTTTAAAATATGCAAAATTTATGTTTTGTTAAAGATATCTTAGGTAGGAGTCTCAGATAAAAACTTAATAGAGAAATCAAAATCTTTCTATTAGATTTTTATAAGCTCATCCTGAAGGCGTATTTTATGAACATAATTTACTAGCAATCAACGTAATCCATTCGATCATATCTCTGGCTAAGATATAATGTCTTCCTTTTATATAAATTATTAAAAATGTAGTTAATCAATTTAAAATTCACATTTTAATTTATTATTAGATAAACACATAATATGTGCGAGACTTTATATGCATCATTATCCCTTAAAAAAAGGCGTAGTATTTTTTTGGCCAAATAAATAATAATTTTTAAGAAGTTAATCAACAAATAGCGTCTTAATAAAATCGTCAGTTAACTTTCTATAAAAAATGTCAACAGATTGGAAATAATGCACAAATAGTATTTTAAATAACAAACGTGTGTAATTGTAAGTATCAAAAAAGTAAATTATGAACTTGATCAAATAAAAGTGTTAAAACATGATTTAATATATACATTTTCGATTTACATAAATTTACTAATATATAAATAAAAATCTATTCTCTACAAATTAATCTTAAGTGATTCTGGTAATTATTAATCTGTTATCTATAGAAAGAAAAGCATAAATGTTACTTTATCGAATGTAAATATATATACACTACTCTTGAAACTTCAATATACAATTTTGAAAATTTGATGTTAATCTTGATAATAATATGATTAACAGACCAATTACTTGAACTTAGCAAGTGTTAATATAGAGATTAGCTCATTTGTTGTCAGAAATTATTTTTTTTTAGAAGAAAGGTTGTCAATAATTTTAAGTACTTAATTCATACAGTGAATATGGAAAAAAATAGATTAACAGACTAATTACTTGAACTTAGTAAGTGTTAAGATAGAGATTAGCATATTTGTTGCCAGAAATTATTTTTTTTAGAAGAAAGGTTGTCAATAATTTTAAGTACTTAATTCTTACAGTGAATATGGCAAAGAAAACACCGATCAAGGCATTTTATATTTTCTTTATATATAAATTAGAAGCAAAACCACTAATATCATAAAAATAATTTGCGTGTAAATTTTTGTGTAAACTTTATAGGTGGCTTGTTTTTATGTTAAAAAGAAAGCTTATCTATTTCTGTTTACTTGATAGACTTTATTTATATATAATTATCAAAAAGCCTTATAATAGTTATTTCTAATACATTTATGGCTTAATTTTACACGCAAAATATTTAATACCCTATTTTTTAGTTTTATAATTTGATTTTTATCTGCTGGCTAAAAAAGGTTAATTTTAATTCGATTTTCTGATTTCATTTTTCTCCTGTAATCAAAAGTTTGAATTTTGGAATAATTATTAGAAAAAAAAATATGACATAAACTGTTTCTAACATGATTGATATTATGTATATGTATAAAATCTGGATTTGATGTCTACTTTACCACTTGAAATTTCGCGAACTCCAATATGAATCTAAAATTTTTAACTTTAATCTATTATCATAAATTGATAAAATAATATTTAAATTCTCTAAATACTTATTTGATTCTTCTCCTTACCAGATTATGCATACACCTTTATAAATATGGAATTTCTTTAATACTGTATTGCTATTGGTTGGATTTGCTTCAGAAAGCGTAGAAATTAAATTATTAAACTTATTTATATTTTTAATATCTTTATCCCCATCATGGCAGGAATCTTATTTCAATCATTACAGCCAACAACCATCATTGTTTTAGTCTTTTTATATGCTGAATGGTATCATTATATCGGTTCTGTTCGTTAGATTGTATCTTTGACACTGCCTTGCTTATCATTTCAGATATAACACTTAGATTTGGTAATTAACTATCTATTATGATCAATCGAAAATTTTATCAAATAATATTCCTAGCGTTGTTTTCTTGTGTTAATATATTTCTCTCATTCTTTATAAAGGTATTACATATACATACTTCGAAGTAACAATCTTTTTTTTCCTGGGGAAAAAATGTATATTTTCATGCATTAAGCTAGATTATAAAAAATTATAGTTCTAATAAAATTTGGTAAATAATAGTCAAAAGGGTCTTATATGTTTGTTTTTGATAATTTAAATGCGGCAAGTACTAAGATACTTTATATGACAAACATTTAATATCAAAAATGTATTGTTTTCTTAATTTTAGGCCTATGACAGTAATTTCGATTATTTTATATTTCTTCTAACTAATTTGACGTTTATTATAATAAATATCTAGCGACTTGATAATAATAGATTCTATATTATATTTCACATTTTATCGGTTGATTCTTTTTTATCTAAATGACTTAGAACACTTTTTGGATTTTATAGATGAAATCTTGTTTTAATATGAAGAAAGATTAATTTGACTAAGGCATTATAAAAATTGAAAAAAAATATAATTTTGTTTTTTTTTCAAACAAGAATCTATATAAGGATAGTTCTTTTTTTTTAGAAAGCCTATAATCATCTATTTTATCTTCTCGCTTTATGTACGTTTTTGTTATGCTAATTTTCTTAATTAATATATAGATTTATCTATAAAATATTTTCAAGGTGTTTTGAGTATTTATTATATATGAAAAGTAAAAAATAGTCGGTTTTTTTTCTTGCTTCGCTTAGTGGAATGTTTGAAAAAATATTCAAATAATTAATTATAATTAAAAGCATTTTTTTTTTAAATTTATAATCAGTTTCCGTTTTTTCAAATTTTTTCTTAAGCATATTTGATATCTTTGAATATGTCTACTAAATTTTGGACCAAAAAAATTCACATTTTTTACTTCTTGTTTGAAAGCAAAACTCTTGACAAATTATCATACTTGAAAATAAATTTTTAAATTCTAATGTTTATACTTGCAATCTAAAACAACAAGAACATATAATTAACTTCTAACAATTTATTTTGTCAATATCTGTATTAAAATATATTAGACTTCGAAAAACGAAAAAATTCATTTGTTTGAATTTTTTATTAATTTTTTTCTATAGGTGTAATAAACTACTAATAAAGCTAACATTTTCTCGTTTTATATGCAAAAAAATTTGATTTTTTTTATAAATGACTTTACTAAGAATAAAAAATATCGGTTTTCTTCGTTTTGCATATAGTTTAAAAAAAATCTAACGCCTAGAGCTAGATGTTACTAAAAAATTGGAAATCTATTGTATAAAAACCAAAAATTTGAATCACTAAAAAAATTGATTTTAAGAACTGAATGTTATTTCTTGCATAAAAATGCCCATTTATTTTTACATGTATCTTGCATTATTTCTTTTTCCTAAAATACATATTTTTTTTACAACCATGTATGTATATCAAAAAAAACTAATGTTACAATAATTAAAGCACTAATTTTTCATAAATTGTCCAATATAATGTGTAAAATATCAATAAGAAATGAATGATTTTTTCTTAATTTAAGAGTATTTATGTATTAAATCATCGGCGTACACACCAAAAAAATATATTATTTATAATGATCTAAATGGAGAATATACAAGCACAAAATTTGATTCTATGATAGCATATATTTTTTGTTATTCATACTAACTGCATTAGTTTCTATAGAATTTAGGAAACAAATTCAACATTCAAGGTAGTGAATATATGCCAATTCTTTTGATTATTTTATTTTTTTAAGGTAGAAACCCACATTCGTATTGACAAATGAAAATAATAAAAGGTTCAAAACTAATAGAACAACATATAAATTGGCTCAGACAGTAATAAAAATTCTTTACCATGTAAGTTTTATCGGTATAAATGATTATTTACAAAGATAAGAGAAAATCTGGCAATATCATGACAGTCAATTTAAATGATTATTACAAGTTCAAAACATATTTATTTATGTTTGTGTCATAATCCCACATATAAATTTTTTTGCAAAAGTCTAAAAATTACGAAATATGGAATAAAAAATGGAAACAAATACGCAAGTCTTTCACAATTTTATACGAATATAAGAATTTTTATTGAGTAAAAACATTATTATGCTTTAATTTATCGTAACTAAACCAGGTTTGATAACAATTTTTATATGCACAAAGTATAAAATATGATATTTATTTATATTATATAATTAAAAACTTATGATATAAGTCTTCTGAAAAAAGGATTTTCGATGTATATTTAGTGATGATATATATTAATAAAGTTATTGATAAGGTTTGCAACCAGAATTGTTTTACAAAATTAATTTGAAAAATATAATATCAAACCACATGAAACCCATTGAGTAAATTTATCTAATTAAAAATGAAAATATAGAAAATATTATATTTTAATTTGGTTAATTGCAAAAGAAAAATATTAAAGTTAGCTATTCATCTCTAGAGAATTTCTGATCTGATGAAATTAATGCATAGAAAAAGAAAAACTGTATGAATATTCCAAGAATATAAACCTCACATTTAATTTTTATTACGTTTAAAATTTATTCATTAATTTGCTTCAATAAATCATTTATATTTACTTTTTTAAATTAAAATTACATTAATAATATTTTCGATTTAAGTCATAATTTTTATATAAACTGTTAGGATTTAGTACATTGAAATGTATAATTATATTTGTGGCAATTTTATTGTTATTGTCTATGTATAGGATATAGTGGTAACAGAATCAATCAGAAAAAAAGAAAGAGCTCGAAATAAAAATCCAAATAGAGACATGTAACAAAATTATCTGAATGAAGTCATCGCATGAAATCATATTTTAATTTAGAATAGAAGAGATATCCATAAGAGTATATATCCAAGTGTACCCTTTATCAACACATGGGAAATCGTTTACGTTTTTTATTTAGAAAAAATCTATACTTACAATTCCAAAGATACCTATAAATATTTATACAGTGTTTAACAAATTTACTTTACAAAAAAAAATTGCGACGTGGATATTTAAAAAACTAGACGGGTTATTATGCTACCATATATTCTATATATAATTACAAAATATGAAAATACTAATCAAAATTTATAAAAGTGCAAACATTTATTAAAAATATATATATATGCTTAAATTTCATTTAATGACTTGGGATGGAGTATTTACCAAATTTCACGAAAATATGTTACGATGTTAATGATCCCGGACGAATTAGAAGCATGTATGTAATCTTTCAAACTCCGCAAGACACTTGAACTCATCTCATTTGAGAGAAAAAGAGCAGACCATGAAGATAGATTAGGGGAAGGTGTCAAAAGATGCATCAAGGAGTTTGCAATATTCCAAATGAGCTGACCACGTCATAATAGATAAAATTGATAAAAAAGAAGTTAACCCATAAATAAAGAATTATTTTCAATATCCAAATAAAAAAATCTGAGTGTTTAGAAAGCATGAAATGCATCAATCGTTTGCGATTTTTATAATCTACCAAAATAATTCAATATATGTATTGAAAGAAACATTATATACACCGTTTAAAATATTATAAATTTAGTGCATGGTTTATATTATAAATTAAATGATTCTATTGTAAATTGTTTATCATTAAAAATCAATAAATACCAGATTTGCAAACAAAACCTTTGAAAAAGTATATAAGCTCTATTTATTACCTTTACATTTAATTTTAAGCATAAATGGCAATATTTGACAGATAAATTTATGATCAACTTAAAATACACATAACTAAATCATTTTACGCAAATTCAAAATAGTTCATTTTTTTGGATTTAATCTATTAAAATTTATTGTTAATTTTTTTTATAAACATTAAGATAATAAGAAACTACTAAATATTGTACACCTAATGCTTTTTAAAACCAACTTTAAGTATAGCAAAACACAAATAATAATAAATTTTCTCGTACTTTGTATAATATTAACATACTCGCACCATATAAGTATGTTATCTCAATCATTTTTATTTTAAAAATCCAATAGAAAAACAATAAGGTGAAGATATATTAAGATATAATATATATTATTATTTATAACTATAAAAAATAAGCTTTTCTACTTTTTCTTTTATAATTAATTATAGAATTATGCGCAATTAAATTATAGTGATTTTGTTTTTTAAAATAACCAGTTATACGTAGATTTTATTTTCTTGTTTTGTTGCTTAAATAATATTGTTAACTTTTGCATCCATATCTCACGTGAGTATAGAGGAAATTTGTGTACTTTTGTTTCAAAGGTGTGAATTTTGTAAATATAAATCATTAAATCCAAAAAAAGACCTAAAAATTCACGTACAATTACAGAAAAAATAAATATACAGAGTGAAGGATTTCTTGTGTAGCATTTTAAGTACTAAATTACCAGTAAAAATAAGTATTTCATAAACTCTCGTGAATTATCATTTAATGACATTTCATAAATATAGATTGTGATAATATGGTGTATTGTGATAATCTGACTCTTCGATCGGACATTCGTCTAGAAACAACAAATAACGTAAATAGTGCCCGATTTGCATGCATGCGAAATCAAAATAAATATAATTTCTAAAACACCAAAAAAATTATATATATGAGAAAAACGAAATTATAAATGGTAAGTCTACCAGTGTTCCTTGTATCTCTTGCGCATAGAGAAATTAAACCTAAAATTTTTTTAATTTAAGATCTATGTCAAATGCTCATGCCGCTCAAATATCAACAATAAATATTTATATGCGTCAATAATTTCGATTACGAATCAAGTTAAACGTATCTGATATATTTTTGATGTAAAAGATTATAATATTGCTTACTTGAGATTAGATTCCTAAATAAAGGATATAATAAGGATATAGTGAAAAAACGAATAAAATCGGTTTAAATGATGCACCTATGTATTATATTTTAAACATTGGATGGCTTAAAATTAATTTTACATAGATAATTATTTCGCATTAATAGTAAAGCATATTGTCAATTAAACTTAAAAGACCCAAGCTTCAATTATAAAGCAGCTTATAATAATGAATTAAATACGTCTACAGGAACTATAATTCTCATAAAGGTTTAAAAAGCAATAACAAGCATAACGTTGCCTTAAAAGTTGATAGGGCGAATATTTTTTTTTCAAATAACCCTATAAAATATTTATACTTTTATTAAAAATCATTGGTTTTATATCTAAATTTTATAATATAAAAAAATGCTAGAATCACGAACAGAAATATATGTATTTAATTTTAACCGGTTAAAAGAAGCTCTTCCTAAATTTCTCGTGTTTCGGATAGATAATTTTTTTTATTTGTCGCTGATAAATCTTGATATATTCTAGAGTAGCATAACATAGCTATATATATATAAAAAATTAATATATTCAAATAAAATATTTTTTGTCTTAGAACAAACAATTAAATTAGACCCTTTAATTTATAGGTTGCGACAATTTATAAATATAAGTTTAATAGTAATAAATAAAAAAAGGTACTTTAAACCGCAGTGATTTCAGTAATTAATGTGTTATATAAAAAATCATAATTGCATGCTTTTATGTCGATTTTAAAGATGTCATTGTGAATAAAATTTTTCATGATGAAACAGAATTCGATTTCCAAAAGCATTTAAAAATTCGAAAGTAAATTAATTTAGTTATATTTATATAGGAAACAAAAGCAAAACTATGCAATAGTCGTTATGTAAAGAATGAATTTTTATAAGAAATTAAGACATAATTATACCAAAATATTGCGACACACACAGACATTCACTTGCTGTCTATGCGTAACTATATCATACTTAGGCACTAAATGGACAATTTCATAAAAGTAAAATTTTTTATTAAACATAAAAACCAAAAACAATTCAATCATAACTATATAAGGCTATTTGACATCCGGTACTATTTTGATATTTGTTTTATGGATACAAAAATAGGCACAGATCTTTATTAAATCATATTTACATGCTTAATTTCTCTTTATCATTCATATGGATCTGTTTAATGGCTTTCGATAGTATATTTTACATAAAATACTAACAAAAAGCATGATGTGCATTAAGAAAAATAAGTATTATGAATGAAATAAAATCATTCGTAATAAAACAATATTAGCACCGAAGCAATTTGTATTATTAAAAAATTATAATAAAATAAAATAAAAATGCAGTTTCATCAATGCATAGTTAAAAATTTGATTCTTTCTTATATTTTATTGAACATTATATCTTATTTCATATAAATCAGTGAATTTTCTGCTTCTGCATAATATTTAAAAATCTTTAAGATTTTTATTATATATCATTATTAAAACAAAATATTAAGCCTTTCAAGATTATGGCACTAAATTTTCTAAACATGTACTACAATATGGCACCGATTGCCAAAATTTATTGTGTTTTAACATTAAAAATGTATTTTCATATAAGAATTTGCACTAAAAATTATATGATATTTCATTGAGGTTAAGTAATTGTTTTTTATGGTTCCATTATCTGATTGTTGTTTTTTAAATTGTTAATATACATAGTTTGTGTTATGGCCATATCTTTTTTAGGCATGTGATGTTCATTTAATATATTTCAATTTTTAAACATATTCAGAATCAATAAATTTCACGTAAACTTGCACCTTTATAAGCATTTATTTCTTATTATACAATTAATTATAATATAAATCTTAAATTTTTAGTAAAACAATATAAATTTTAATAAAAACCCTTGAAAAATTTGATTAAACTTGAAATCTAGAAATTCTAATACCTTTGATGATTTTATCTCCAAAACATCTGAATAGATGGAAATGGTAAGAAATTATCAACAGATTTATAACCATAAATGTTCGATTTTAATCTTATTACAATATAAATTTTAAAGGGCTTGATCTGAAGTTTATTTTCCTTATAATAGATGCTAATCTTTTGGAATCTAAATATATCAAACCTAATTCCTTTGAATTAAATATTTCATTATTTCTGATTGAACATATTTGTTTATTTGAATAAATATAAATTATATTTCTATTTATTGTGTTTGAATGTTTTAATTTTTGCAATTTTACCGATCTAAGCAACCTTAAATTTTTAAATGCCTTATGATTTGCTAAATAAATAATATTAAAAATTACAATATACGGCAAATATAATTTTTTTATATCCCGCGGTTTATATTATATTATAATCTTCTTGCTTTAGATAAAACAAAGGTAATTTTTATTTATGGGCTATATTTATAGTCGTAATTTTAGTTTTTGTTCTCAGGCACAGTTTGCTTGATTCTCTGTACACACAGCGTATATATACTTTCGGCTATCTTCTCCTCTCCATAGTCTTCTTCAATACCCCTCCTTCTTTCGAGACCTATTAAGTCAGGGGTTTTTCTCATGTCCAAGGTATAAATATATGCCTGAATCTGGTTCGTGACATCTAGTTCCTTCAGGTACCTTCTATGATATCGTGTCACCACAACGTCCCATGTTATAACATATGGAATAATTTTGTCTTGCATTTGTATATTAATGATAGTTCAGATGCTAGCAGGTCATGTTTTCTCAATTTTTCGTCTTCAACTATGTTTATGTTGTCAATACTTGTCACGCCAATTTCGATCAGAGTGATGCAGTTCTTCTTTTTATCATATACAAAAATATCGGGTCTGTCATTCGATAACTTGATGTCTATTTTAATTCTTGTATCTACTTTGATCTCTGCGAATTCGTTTTCCAATATTTCTTGTACAGAGTGTCTGCGGATTTTTTTGGTTCTTTGAAATTGTATTTTCTTGCCAACATAAAGTCAAGACATCTTACAATCTCGTTGTGTCTTATTGTATAGTCATGACCAAGCATTTTTTTACTTCTGCTTGCTAAGCGGTCGACTGTTTTAATTGAGTCGTTACCGTGTGGGCACCTTGATCTATCTCCAAAGAATACGTTTCTATCCTGAATAAAACAGAATCTCGCCTTTTCTAATGGTCTGATATTTCCATATTGTAGCCACTTTGAGGATCCTAATATTTCTAGCGTTGTATTTTTATGAACATCGAAGAGTTTTTGATGTAGTGTTTTTTGTTTTATTTTACACAATAAACTCTCTTTTTGTTTAAATTCAAGCGCAGGAAGATCTATGCCAACGAGGCCATATTTTGTTCCGAGGAATTCATTTATTACGGATAAGTGGGTTGCATTTTCATTTTCAAATTTCAATATCGCGGCTTTTCTGGGTGATTTTCCTTTTTCTTGGTTTAGAGTTTTATATAGTTGGTAAAGTATTCTTTCGGATTTAAACTCAATATTTTCCAATCCACGTCCTAGGATATTTCTTTTAAGATATAATCTTTCTTTATTCGCTGGTTGTAAGTGTATTCCATTTTCTATTAGATAAAACGAAATCAATAATTATCTTTAAATTGGGAAATCCACTGATGGATATTTACTTTAAATTTAATATTTCATTGTTATATAATGAAAAGCTTCACGAATACTGCAATTAATGATATTTTTTGTAATCTGACGCATAAAGATCAAAATAAAGAAATTTATATTTTTTATTCACGCTATAATGATTTACAACGATATAAATAGTGCGCCGAAACAAAATATAAAGGTTTTTAATTTGATAAGATTAAAAACATTTATTTTATAAACAGTTTCTTTGGTTTTCATATTTTTTTAATGGGATTTGCTATTTGATTTTTATATGATCAAATTTGTTTTTTAGCTCTTTATAGTTGTTCAAGCAGACCTATAGACTACTCTATAGGAATAGTTTGACCTAATATTCTAACTACTTTATCATATTTACAATCTTCCCCAGATACGTCTTCTTCTCTTAGAACTGATCAGTTAAAACGCATTTCTCAAGAATATTGTTTGTGCGTGAGTTTTCGCTTCGGTTGGCATTTATCAATTTAATAAATTTAAATATATAAAATCGCACATCAAACTTCAAAATTATAATCTTACTCTTCTTCAGATATCATAAAGAACACTTAACCTAGATTTAATGTAAAGTATAACTTTGAAGATTTGATATGTGATATAACAGGTGTTCTATGGAAATATAAACACTGCGACTGGCTGTGCCTATATTCCAAAAAAAAAGAATCGTCATGCATTGATGCGTCAAGAAGTATGAATTTGCAGATAAAAGAAGCTGGATTTGTTCGTATAAAAATTAGTAATGTCAACACAAGAAGTCAAAACCCATAAACACTAGGTTTATGTAAAAAACTTAAATATACAAGTATGTATGCTAAAATTCAAGGTAGATGGTGTAGAGTATATGTTTTTGGAAAACAAAATAACATGGTTGAAAAATTGACTATAGATCCATCTATAATCCTACATGTTCCCGAGATTAAAGTATTATGAAAAACCAAATCATATTTTATAAACATGTAATTTATGACTATATTACCATGAAGAAATCAAATTTGTATATGTTAGATAAAATAAAAATGAACGTAAACACCGGTTAAAACGAATACAAAGATATAAGTATTATTATAAGTAGTTGGATGTAATAAAACAGTGGTGAATGGTTTCGAACGAATGTTTATACTTTAGGCTCTCTATTGAGTAAGATCACAGAAGCATATTGTACCGATAGATTTTTCTGCTGATTTATTTCAAAATATGATACGTAATTTTATTTTAATATGCCTAAAAGTATGTCCTATGGTTGTTTTTATCTTTCTAGTTAAGTCCACTATACATAGATTCATACTTAAAATGCTAAATTACAAATTTTGATTGAACTAATGAATACAGATTATGATGTATGTATAAATCTCAAATCCTGATATAACAAAAATAACCAACTTCATAGATAAACTATCGGGTGTTATTTTTGCAATAGATAAAACAGATATGGCTGAAATGATTTCGTTTCACCGCTAGCCATCAAATATTAACTCTTATCGCGCTTGAAGCAATCCACGCAAGTAATATTTAGTTTGAATTATATGGCTATAAAGGCCGATAATTAATCACATACATATGTTGAAGCGTTCAAATGTGGTATACGAGATTTCTTTTGATCCCACATTATTTGATTCTTGGTGTAGGAAGGGATTTCGAATTAGAGGGATACTAAAAATGTATTAAAAGTTACTTAAGTCATTATAGAGAGTACTAAAATAAGAGATTTCGAATTAGAGGGATACTAAAAATGTATTAAAAGTGACTTAAGTATTTATAGTGATTCCTAAAATTAGAATACAAAGACTTAAGAGAAGTTAGAAAAATAAAGTCAAATATATTTAAAATATAAGTATAGTATGCATTATTTATTCAATATGTACAAACTTTCCACTAATAATTAAATCAGTTTTTAAATTATAGTCGAAAATTTTGATAAACATGCAAATCATTGCATAAAAGTTTTAAGAACAATAATTTCGGCCTCAAAACAAGTTGGTTTTATATATTCTGACCATTCTTTATACAGCTGAACGATTCATAACTAACATAAAGCAGTCAGAACCAAGAAAAAACGCATAGAATATCCATATTAGCAAAGCCAACACCACCATTTTTATAATAAATATAAAGAGAAAATTCATAGTTAAAGAAATTTGTTTGAAAACTTGTATAGAACTCAAATATGTATAGAAATTGACATACTTTTGAATGTATATATACGAGGTTCTATAGAATAAGCTTTTTTAGATATTAACAAAAAAAAGCATGAAAAAACATTAAAGTAATATTTATGAAAAGTATCTACTTTCTATATTTCTAATTTGAGGTCAACAGAAGACACTTAAAGCATAGTAAAAATAAACTCGAACACAATGAACCTTTGTAAATATAATTTATAAATTATAGCCAAAATGGAATAAAAAACCCAATATAATAGAGTAAATATTTAAGAAAGCCACAATATTTACATAATAAAAAGTCTCATTATTTTAATCTTTTAATTTGTTTTAAAGCTCTGGATAACACTAAAGAAAGAATACCTTTACAAATAAAAATACCAAATTCCACATATACGATTATATTAGAAGTTTATGGATTAAAATACTAAAAATAATACTGGTTAATTTTTGATTAGCGTATCCCATCAAAAAAACACTGGTAGAATTAACTAAGATGTTTTAATATGTATATATTCTGTTAACAAATCTTGAAAACTAACTTAGAATAAAAAAAAATTCAACAAAAAACACAAAATGATATAGATAAAGTAAATACTATATAATAAGTAAATGTATGAAAAAAAGGTTTTCTGATAAAGAAATTTATTATTTCGATTGACGTAAAATTCGATTTTTGATTTCAAAAAAAAGAGCATATATGAAAAGATTAACATCAATATTTTTAACAATTTAAATATAAGCAGATATTTAAAATTACATATAACATACTTTATAAGAACATCATTGCAGGTTTAAATAATCAGTATATTTGATTTCACCAGTGTTTCTGTATAGTTTTGATATACTAGGTAAAACTAAATCATAACTCCAAGCAGATTTAATCCAAGTTAGAAAACATATAATAAGAATCATTATGTTTACAATTATTTACTTTTTCAATACATTTACAAAGTAAAACTTATGATAAAACTTGATATTTGTAGAAGCTGCAGGTTTACAGAAACAGAAGATTAGAATAAAAGTTTTAAACAAGCACCACTAATTATATAAACTGTATTTAACATGTTTTTGTTAGCCAACAAGATATTTTTAAAAACTCAAACATATAAAAATATTTTAAATAGGTCTGAAAACCAGCAACAAATATCAAATATATGATGTTACATAGACGGTGATCATATTTTTGTTATTTATATACAAAAGCAACATAAAATATAAGTTAATTTACTATTAAATTACTAAATTATAGTCAAAGAATTATATCACTTAAAACACAGGAGCAGGATGTAATAAATTGGTTAATAAATTAAGAAGAATATTCACCTTAAAAAATCCCCATCCACAAACTTATAATAAATAAGGCAACTGGGATGTGGATCAAAAAAATAAGATAAATACGTTAAATTATACAGATGAATATATAAATAAACAATGATGAATTTGTGTTTTTGCTCATAATATCACAAATGCCAAAAATTAAAAAAATTGCAAAAAACAATGACCCGGACGCAAGAAACACATAAAAAAATGAATTTATGCTATATATTTATAAAGATGACATTTTAAAAACGAATACTTCTATTTTATAACGACTAAAAAATATATCTAAAACTCTATGGTTTAATGAAGTGTTACACCTGATAGCATAAACATATTTAAATGCCTCAAAAAAAATAAAAAATACACCTAGATTTTTTCTTTTTATAGGTCCTATTATATAATGGGATTAATAGTATTTCTTCAATGCAATCAATCCTTCGAATCAGTAGAACATGAGTTACTAGATTCATAACAAAGTTTCATAAAAATATATAAGAAGACAAAAGTAAAAGAACTATGTGAGTTTTTAAATCTATTTATGTATTTCATTGTATGAAAACATAAGTAATTTGATAAAATTTTTTTATAATATATGGATAATTAACTTGCAGAGAGCAAAGTGAAATAAATGATAAAGAATGTCGAAAAGCATTCATTTTTCATGTTTTATATACAATAAAACGTTCAAGAATGCAATTGCATGTGATAATTGAATAATATTATTTATAATTTATAAATAGACGCAGAATAAAATTATTATTTTTGTAAAGTATGAACTGCTAGCGCCTGTATTTTTCTACAATATATGTCCAATTTGATTTGAATATCGGTTTTGTGTGCAATTATAAAGAAATGAGATCACAAACGATTCAGATTTTTTTTAAATTTTAAATTCGTTGATTTCATGAATTTAAACTATGATAAAATCATTTTTTATTTCGATAAATTTCAAATAAAGATTTGTAGTATTTTAAAACAGCAAAATGATCCAGTTTATTATGAGGATGTACATATGAACAAAAAAATGTGTGTTACGCATATAGAAATTCATCTAAAGCTTAAAAACAAAATCATGTTATAAAAAATAATTGCATAAGTCTAAATAAAAATGCAAAAAAAATTTAAATGCAGAAAAATTATATATCATATGTTTAATCCTATAATAAATTTCGAAAACTGCTATCAAATAATTAAAAAAAATACAAAAAGGATTTTTTTCTAAAATATATATTTTTATAAACCTTACTATCTAAAAATCTTGATGTAAGATCGAAGAAAAGATTTAAATATCTAGATTTATTTAGTTTGCATTTTTCTAATTATAATACGGCGTGCTTTTAGAAAAAAAATCACAAGTAAAGATAGAGCTAATGAACAAGATTTTTAATATAAATGTATTTTAAAGGCTTTTTTGTGTTATAAGCTTCTTAAAAACCCCATGTGGTTTTTTAATAGAGAATTTGCTTCTAATTTAAAAAAAATGTCTATGAACGTATTAAAGCAAATTTAATCTATGTGCGTATTCTAAAAACATCAAATTACATCATGTCATATTAATAAAGTTGTAAACTTAATTCTTAGACCATTTATGTATATACATGCTTTGATTATTATCTGGTTTAGAGATAATCGCATTTATGTATTACAATTTTTTATATAAATATATGCATTTTTTTATGTTAATCTTGAATATTTTAGTTTATTAAAAATGTTTGTCTATATTAATATATTTTTACGATCTTTACCCTTATTTTCTATTTTTTTACGCTTTGTCTGCGTTCATTTAAATCTAGAACGTTTTGAAATTTCTAATAGCTTCGATACTCGGCAATATCAAGTTTTTAGATTTTATTGTTTTACATGTTCTAATTTTCTTATTTTCGCTTTAAATAAGTATATTTATTTTGTATAGTAAATATATTTAAAGAACATTTTGTGTATTTTTAGTCAATTATATTTTAATGATTAGCTTTTTTAATAGTTAAAATATTATATTTGTTATTTAAATCATGAATTTATTTTATCTTGAATTGAAATTTTTCGTTTTATTGTGGAAAATACAAACTTGAAACTGAGACTGCTCTATTATTTAAAAAACTTTAGATCATTCATCGAAATATTTTAATATATTTTTTGTATTTAATGTTTGAAAAATAATGAAATTGATCATATTCATGCATCTTTTTAGAATTTGATGCATATTTTAGATTGACTTACATCAATTAGTAGAATAATAATGACAGTGAATGTATTAAAGCTTTCAATGAAATTGGCAAAAAATTAACCATATTAGAAAAAAGAAAAATGTATCTAAAATTGCCTGCAATTTCATTATGATAAGAAAATCTTGATAATTACGTAATTTGCATTTTAATGGTTGGTTTAAATACTATACTTTTGTTTTTTAGAGCTAACATTGTTTATATAAGATTTATAATTTTTAGATATAAATCAAAAAATAAAAAATCAAAAAATACAAATCTATTGTACATGTATCAAATAATATGTAAAGTGGATTTATACGGATTTTTTATTTGTCACAAAAATTATTTTATTATCATGTTTTTTTTTAATACTATAATGTAAGACTATTTTTTATGTGAATATACCTACTAATACATTTCGATCGTAAATTTTAGAATAAATACAGCTTTTTTTTTATAAATTGTAATCAGAATGACTTCAATAGAATTTAGTCGCGTAATTCTGTCATGATGGTTGTAATATAAATAGATATTTAAGTTAATGTCATTTTCTAATGTAATACTTAAAGCATATTGAATTATAATTTCTCATAACTTTAATTTTTCTTTTTTTGCAAAATGATTTTAAAAACCCCATCGTTGCTCAATTAAACTATACAGAAATAAAATTCCGAATAAAAAAACTGGTTTTATTTTTTCAAGTTTTTCACATAAAATATTTTAAATATAAATATTATTGAAAATATTTGATCTAGGCAATTTTTTGCTTATTAAAGCATAATTTGAGGCTGTTACCTAATTTTTTTGGAATACTATTGATCTTTATTAGATTTGAAACAATCGATAGATCTATATGCTTATCTTTCTCATTATATGATTAGCATAAAAGAAAGTCGAATACAATGATTGGGTCAATGATTAAGCATATATTAACTACTATTTTCTAAAATTCATAGTATTTATACCTTTATACACAAGTTTTATCCTCATTATATTAGTTTTTTATATATATTTAAACTCAAAGTCTAAAAGATTTTAAATAATTTTTTATAAACTCTTTTTGAAAATTATAAAACATTTTTCTGTCGTAAATATATAAAATATTATAAACTCTAGACCCTTATATATTGGATTTTATATTTGACCATTTATGCACTATATTTTCCATTTTTATATTTTAAGTTTTTAAATTGTTTAGTATCAAAAGAAAAATATAACTAGTAGGTACAAGTAAAAACAGTGCAATTCTTAAAATATAAATACTAAAAATATACAGATTTGATTATTGGATGTTTTATATAACTCGACTCTTTTTTTATGAAATTGTTTTGAACCTATAGATTTTTCTTTATTTGAATATGTAAAACAAACTAATATATGATTTTCTTGCATATGAAAATAACTTTTTAAGCATTAAATTTTGTATTTTTGGCCTGACTAAAACATTTTATAAAAAAACATGTTTTCACACAAATTTTATAAATAAAAATAATAAAAAATGAATTATGGTTATTATTTTGTCGTAATATATCTTTTCTAGTTTTTTATGATAAATAAATTCTTTTTAATTCTTGAAAAATCAGATCGTTTTATATATTCTTCTATTTTTTTAAAAGTAATTTATAAAAATATTATTTTTTTTGTTTCAAATATTATGTTTTTTTACTAATATCAAATTCCTTTCTTATATAAGTCGATCTCACATCTTTTCATATTCATTTAGATATATAGTTTACAATAAATATATAAAAGTTCTTGCTGACGATAGTCACCCACATATAAGTATAAAAAAAAATTAATATTTTATATATTCAAAAAAACCATTTACAGCCTAACTATTTTTCAAAAATTTATAATATTTGTTTTTTAGCCTATTTAAAAAATTGGTTTTACGCAAGAATAGCCAAAAATATATATTATTTATCAATTTTATAATTCAATAAATAAAGTGTATTCTTTATGATTATAATTGTAATACAAATCCTGTAAGTATGCTTGAATACATTAAAATTTAAAGGTAAAAGTTTGGCACTGGTAAGTAAAAATATACTGAAAAACATTAAATGCATCATTGATAAATTTAATCAATAGAAAAAAAGAGGTTACCAACAAGCAAAAATATATAAAAATGAGGTTCTAAAGTTAAATATATTATGCTTTTTATCAATAAACTTATTTTTTCAATTTTTTACGGGTAAGTTTAAAACCTACGCAGAATTTGCAAAATGTAACTTACACACAAATAAGAATTCAGATCGAAACATAATACATCTGAAAGTATTTAATTGATTTATACATTAATTCATTCTTTTTTTTACTGAAAATAATAAATTTACATTAAATTCATTAGCGAGGTTTTTTAAATCGGATAAAAAGCCCTGTCGCATATAAAAAAACGTTATCTATATTTTCATTATATAAAAACATTTTTCATACAAAATTACTTGATTCAGCTAAATATTAAATATAAACGAGCATTTTTTTTTGTATCTAATTTAGTGCGTAATATATTTTGAATTTATGATACGAAATGGATTATGATAAATAAAAGGCTTTTGTTATTTCAAAAAACGATATAAGTAATCAAAAATAAAAAACGATATTTAATACCAATATATTTTATATTGCGGTTTTTAACTGTGGGTCAGTCAAATTATAACTAGATAAGAATTTTTAGTTTAGATTTTATAATATAAACGCAAAGTGTCCTTGAAAAAACTTAGGGCTTTATATATATAATCATATAAAATTTTCATTAAGTTACAGAAATTTAAAAAACCGCTAAACACATAATTCAAAAAATATCGTACATATATAAATTAAAATTAATTTCTAGATACCTAAAGGGGCTTAATTATGTTAATAAATAATTATATTTTTTTCGAATGTAAATATTTTTTTGCATAATTATCGAGAATATTTAACAAAATGATTTTACAACAGAAAATCTTAAATCATATTTATAAACATCTAATCTGCATAAATTGACGTTTAGCTTTTATTTAGATAAAGAATCTTTACTATATAGATTTATGATTTAGATAAATATTTTTGAGCCCGAATTCAAATCAATAAAACCACTATTTGTATTATATATTTTTTTTCTTTTCAGTTATATATTTTCGGATTTTCTGGGCATAGTAAATGTATAATTGATGATACAAATTAAGATTTTTCTTAAGCTTTAAAGTTCATTTAAAATTCTTATAGACCAATATTTACTTGCCTTATAGTAACTATTTATCGGTATTTTATATATATAATTGTTTACTCATTTTGTTACAAATAGAAAAGGGAGGAAAAACAAATGTACGAAGATAGAATTTATGATTACGATATAAATAAAGTAAAAATATGATAATTAGTAATAAATTAATATTATTTCTACTTGGTAAAGAGAGTATAAATATGTTCAATATTTTATTGTGGCTTTTAAATTATATAAATTTGCATTAGCAAAGAATTATCTGGATTTAAGGTGATACAAAAATCGCATTTAGGTTTTAGAAAGCATTAAACATAATACTTTATAAATTTTTTTGTTTTTAGAAACATCATGTTGCCCATTAAAGCTTGATACTATTATGTTAAGGTATCTAAAATATAAAATTTTATATTTTTTCTTAGAAGTAAAAAACACAATCTATATTTTAAACAAAAAATTAATTTTTCGATTAGTAATTATAATTTTTCTTTATCTTAATAGAGCAACTTTACATGGGTAGATTCTAGTAATATTGTAATACTCCGCAAAAAAATATGCTGTTTTAGCAAGCAAAATTTAACTTCAATTTTCTCACATAAAATTACAAGATTTATAGTGTTTGGAGGTATGTGAATTTTGATCAGGTCATTTGCTTGAAGATAATGAAAATTTATTAATCATTTATGTGCACGTGTATTTTATGCGCGATTTGTTGTGTTCTTTTATTGTTTGTATATATAATATAGTCAAAAAATACCCTTCATGCTTTAACATCTTATAAGCTTCATAGATAGTTACTCTTGCATCATAAAATTGTTCATCGTTTATGCAATCAAAAAAATTTCTATTCCTAAATATAAGGAATCCTAATAACTATATTTTATTGTATATTCTCTATTATTACACTATGTGTTTATTTATCTATTCAAAATTTATGTATATTTATAAATTTAATTTTGCTTTTTATCAGCCTGTAAATATAATTAAAGATCTAAATTTCGTTATTTCTTTTTAATGCTATGGAATGGATATCAGAACATTATAATTTAATTCAAGAAAATACAAAAATTTTGGATTTTTTTACGAATAAAGTAATTAATTTCCATAAGACACTTCATAACCATACTCTTAGCCATATATTCTTTGATATTTATTATTCATTCAAGCCCTATTAGTTTAAAGGGGTTCTTTAATCCTATAGTGATATTGAATTTTGTTGTTTTTTATATTTTATAATCTCCACAAGAGCACCAATTATTATATGAAAAAACAAAAAATCTAATGTTTTTATTGTAAAAACTAAGTTCAGATTTATCGAAATCTGTGATGTCTTTATAAAAATTAGAAATCTAATGATTTTTTATTCTTTTCTTTTTTGAGTAAATATTTTTAATAACGATTATCATGTGTGTAGACAAAAGAAAAAGAAGCAGATTTTGTGATACTAATTTATTTAACGTTTTTTTTATATAAAAAAACAGAATAAAAACTTTAATTTAGCAAAAATATAATTTATTTCTACCTTAGTTTCTATTCTACTGTTTTTATTTTCTGTACCAATATAAATTTAGTTTTGTTAAGAGCTTGTGATATAATTATATTGTTTATTCTTTAAAAATCAAGTACGTGGATATTTAAATAAAATAATCCTCAGAACTTTGTATCATAATCGGTAACATATAGTATTGTACATTCATATATTGTATTTTATGATTTCTGAATTATTTCCTAGCTGTAAACACTATAGAAGTCCCATAATGTATAAAAAATAATCGGATTACCCTATCATAAAGTTTTATGAAAAAATAAAATACGATAATAGATGTCAATATTTGAAAAAATTGCCTGATTTGATATAGAACATAATGCATGACTTAAATTAAAACAGAATCTCGCATTATTAATGTAAAATAAAGTTTTAAAGAAATATGGTTCTCTAAATCACATAAGTTATACTCTAAAATACATATATGCTGCTTCTTTTCGTGATTTTTTATTTAATTCTTTGTCCTGCTAAGCTCTGTATTTTTTTTTAAATCTCTTTTGTTTATATTGCATTCATAATAATTATTCTACGATCAATGGTTTTGTACACTGCTCGTTTAAAACCATAGAATGTAAGTCAATCTATAATTAATTTTTTCAGATAATTCTTTGTATAATAACGTGAATGCTGTTATATAACCAGAATAAATACACATTTGGATGCCAGCAAAACGTCCAATCATCCAATTCAATCTTTGCAACAGAATTACATTCATGGAAAGTGCATTAATTAATGCGTATGATTTGGGGTTAATATGGAATCGTTATTGGCATGAAATTGTGCCATTAACATTACCGTGACTAAGCACGTGTTATATCGTTTTGAACTGGTTGTATCAATTATATATATCTATACTAGCATTCATTGACGGTTCGGCCAAATGAATTTATCAATAACTTAAACTGAGTAGATACTATGAAAAACCAATTTGACTTTATTTGTCCGACAATAAATAATTACCTTATTTCACTACTTATATACCATCTAGTTTTAAGTTTTTTTTTGGTTTATACTATTTTGGTGTTTATATGTGTGTCTTTACTTTTAACTACTATTAAAAGGAAGACGGGAATGAAATACGACATTATCACTATAGCACAATTAGAATTCGAAATCGTCTAATAATTTTAGATTCAAACATGGACGGATAAAAACATCATGATCTATTGATATTGTGATGTTTAACACATATGCACTTCTTTTGGAATGTGTATTGGGTTAAAATAAACATATGGAGATAATTTTATTTGGGTATAATTAAATTAAAATATTTTTGGTTTTTATTCCATTTTAGAATGAAAAAAACGCAGGATTCATGGAAGATTTACAAAAATATTTGAGGAAAACCATGACTGGCAGGTAAAATAAATAAAATATATTTGATGTTTAACATTATCAAATATATAATCTTTAAAATTATTGAATATAAAATTTAATGATGCTCATATGTTCATTTTTTAACATCAATGTAGTCTTATGTAAAGTATGAGCATTTATAAATATAATTTCGTGTTAAATGTAATCCTCTGAACAGCCATATGTTAAATAAGGCGGCCCTTGTTTCTACTTTTTAGTGCGTATCAGGTTATATATGGTATGATAAAAATCTTTAAATAAGAATATTTTCAGACTAAAATAAATTTACAGCATATTTGGCTTTCTAAAAGTATTCAAATTTGATGTTTTTGGAAGTATTAAAAAAACAAGGGGGAAACAAAATTTATATAATGCTTTCAGAAAAAAATATCATACTTTCAAAGAATTTCTTCGAGGTTTCTTAAGACCAAACGCACGTATTTAATACATTTTAAAGTCGAACTCTTGCTCTTTCTTAATATAACGTCACCTGTAAGTGGAATTTTATGATCTTCTGATAGGTATCAATATTATATATAGAAATTCTAATACTCGGTTATTTGACTTATTTCGCAGAAAAGTAATGAAATTATTGGTAATATATAATAAAGTATAAACTTTAAAAAAGTGACAGTATTATAAATTTTAAATATAGAACAAAAACCTTGTAAATAAATTTATATTAGATGCATCTATTTCAGAGTTATTGTGTTTTCTTATGATTTAAAATTCATCTTTTTAACGTATATGAATAAGCGCTTTTATGTGAGAAATCGTAATAGCTTAAGAAATCGAAAATATGATTTGCCCACATTTTTGACATTAAATGTAATTTAACTTCTTTTCAAGGTTATTTATACATTTTGACTAAAAGTAAATATATTTATTGCTCGTTTTTTATTTTATTATATTATATATCTTCCGTGTTTTATAAAAATAAATATGAATGAAAGGAATAAGCTATGCAAATATGTCAAAATATATTAATTTTCATGCATTATTGTGATAAAAATTGTATTTTTGTCCTCCGAATATAAAATCTTTTATAATACAGAAAACACTTCTATTTTTTTATATAAAATTATATAAACGAGCTTTTTGGCATTAAAATGCACAGAAGAAACACAAAATCTGATCACATACAAATTTTTAAAAGAGGATTGTGAATATATTATAGAAGAATAAAAAATAAAATTATTATGTTGATCTTTTTTTTATTTATTATTCTGTATTTTAATTTGTTTGATTGAAAAACGGATTATATTTAGATGAAAAATTACATTAAAAAAATATTCTAAATAATCATTAAAAAAATCTAAATCATAGATAATATTGAATTATTTATTATTCATGATTAAAAGTGATCGCGTATTTGAGCAACTCGGATTTGTAGAAATGTAAAAATTATGGTCATTCTACACAATGGAAAGTTTAAAGAAGAAACTACTAATAGCACAAAAAACTAAAATTACTAGTTGAAACTACAAAAATACTCTTTCCTGCATCTTTTTTCAATGAGTTTTATCCCAATATCTATAAGAAATATTTTTTCTAATAATTTTAAAAGATTTTCACAAATAAATCCTAAGTATGCAAAGGTTTTTTATTTATTAAATATTTCGAAATTTAGAGTTTTGATTAGTTTACGGCTATGTCGCAAATAATAATATCTAATTCACATATAAGAACTCTAAGTCAGAACAAAACTAAAGCATAATTAAGAATTTTTATTTTGATATAATCCTAACTTAATAGGTCTTTATAAGTAAAGAATTTTTGAAAGAATAAAAGAAATGAGGATATAATCAATAGTATAAATATGATGTACCATCAGAATCTTAATCAAGTTTTAGTTTGAGCAATTATTTTAAGATTATTATTACAATATTTGACCAATAACGGACTTGCTTTTAAAAACCTTGCTCGTAAATATAATGTATGTTATTTTGCATTCCTTTCCTTTAAAAATATAAATGAAAATTAAAAAATAAAAATTGTTTGATTTGATTTGATTTGATTTTAGCTTAATTGAGCCTTGCTTGGTGTTCATTATAGATATATAGTTTTTTTTATAGTTTGTTTTGTTTTTTATTTTAAAAATTTCATATAGAGTGATGCAAACAGCCCGTTTTAAACATTTCACATATTCTTTATATATTTTTGCACCTCCACCTGATTTAATATTATAAACTACTCTTTTTCCCACAAATTATGTGTGTTAGAGTGTTTTATGAAATGTGAGAGCTTGCATGTATGTCTTAACTTCATCTGGGATTCTTAACTCCTTTGCATATTTTTATGTAATAACGACCCTATAACGAGTCATGACATATGTCATATGTATTCTTTTATTAGTATATAAAAGGAATTACATTTTCCAAGATCGAATACTTTTTACATTTTTAAGTTCATTATATTCTCAAAGCTAATTATACCTATTAAAATCAACGTGATAATATTTTCTTTTTTATCGTATAAGAAAATGTTAGGTCTATTTTCTATTTACTTTAAAATTCTAGCATACACTTTCATTTAAAATTTTAAATTATTGTAGAATGAAAGTAAAGTGTATTTTTATTGATGTTAATCTTTGAATTACATTTTAACTATGATTTTTTATAAAAATATATAAACTAAATCTAATATTTTTTTAAAAATATAATATTTATGCTAGAAAAGAGAGAAAAAACGATTGTATATTGTAGAAGAAAATTATTTTAGTGCAAGCAAAATAAAATATATAGGAAAAAAAATTAAAAAATAAATCAGAACATATAAAGAAAAGGTTTTTTAATCATTAAGTTTATTTTTACATTATGTTTTTGTAAGAATCTATAAAGGATTAAGTTCGGAATAATTGCGGATCATCTAATGTGAAATTTTCAAATATGAAATGCTAAAAAGTAGGTGGTAAAAAATCAAATAAAATAAGCATCAGCAACATAATAATTAGCTTTATCGTTTATATTATGCACAGAATTTGTGTATGGGCTTTTTAGAATGCTTGGTAATGTATTTTTGATCATATATCATAAAATTTTACTATTTAAAAAAAATATAAAGTTCACATTTGATAATCTTTTTGATATGATAACTATATCTCTGAAGTTACCTAGAAGTATTTGCACACGTGGCGATGCCTAAGGTTACAGAATATGAGAAAATTTTGTTATCATTATAAATTTCTTGAATTATACGAAAAACATCATATCCAATTTTTCATTATTCATTTCATTTTAGTCGAATGTAAATAAAGTTTGAAATAAAAAAAATCATTGTATGAGATAGAAAAAACACTAGAATCTATAATTTTTAGTTGATCGCTATTGGTTTTCAAGTGATAAGATTATCTGAAACTATCACAAAATGTATAAATTGTATCGGTTTTTAGATTTAAAAATATAATTGAATTCTATATATCAATCAAGTACCAATAATATTATATATATTAATATTACGAAAATAGTCATTTATAAGTTGTTTTTTTAATTGTAAATCGTGTTATGACCAATTATTTTTAATAATTAATTTAAATCCTGTCAGATAAATAAATATTAGATACTGCATTGCAGTATTATATAGTTTTCAAACCAAAATAGCATATCTTCGTATTAAAGATAAAAACTATTTAGCTTATGTTTCTCCAAAGATAAATTTGTGTTTAAAAAGTGTTCATGGTTATATTAATAAACATTTCTACCGTATACCATAAAATGAGATCCCCTGGATTATTATTTGTGTAATTTGTCTGCCGGGCTTATGAAATGAAAAAATTTATATGAATTTATATATTACTATGATAAGCAACAAGTTTAATTAGATTGTAATATATTGTTTGAAGGTAATTAGAAACAAGCTATAATCATCTTTCACCATATAATCTCAAGATTTCAATTAATTATAAATGATCATAAAATCATTTTTCTGCTAAATTTGGAATATAATTGTTAAGTCATACTAAATTATCTTTAATTCTATTTACAGATTTTATTTGTCTAGTTTCTTTTCTAATTTCTTCAATAAAATATTTAACTCACTAAAAAACAATTGAATTATAAAATTGAGCCCAGAATAAATTTTACATGGATTAAAGAATCTTTAAATATAAAGCTTATATAAAAACAAATTTTAAAAAATTGTGAGTTCCAATTATAATTCATTAGGCTAACGTTTTTGATTATTCCAAGACAAATGAACATGAACATCGCACATATGCTTATTTATTTTATTTCAAGATTTTTTTTGCATTAATTTGAATTATGAAAAAATCGCAATGTATACATGTTAGTATAATATCATAAAAGTTATTCGAGCAAAAATTAGTAAATAGAAGAGAAACAATAGTTTTTAATTTATTTGTTGTTAAATATAAATATTCTTTTTATACATTTTAAACGCAATATTTTTTGTTAGAACAACATGTTTTTTTTAAGTTTATAATGATGTATGTTTGGGATTTGAATTTTTACAATTTTACTGCTGCCTCTCATGAATTTTTGTTAAGTCTTGGCCTGCATATAAGCCTTTTATAATTTTTTTGAGAATAAAATTAAACTCAAACGTAATAAGATATTTTTGATTTATTTTAAAAGCTTAAGTATATATAATTCCCTTATTTAAAATCACTGAAAATCATTGATATAACGATAACTAGATGACAAATACACATCTATTATATTATAAATATATAAATGTGTTATCTGAAGCTATTACTTGTAATTTAAACACCTAAATTTGTTTTCACCAAAAAATATTTTTTATATTGTTAGAAAACATACACATTGTTTTACTTTTAATTATAAATTATCTATATTTTTTCAGTTTAACGGAATAATCTCGTAATAATAACCTTTTTGTTATTATGTATTGTTTTTTTAATTTAAATCTTGATATTTACTTCACGTGTCTTAAAATATATGTCAAGTTGTCTTAACACCCAGCCATAAATATTGGATTTAAATATGTTCATAAAAACATAAATATATTTCCTAATGCAAAAAAATTATGAAAAGAATATGCTGTAATAACGAGACTATAATATTGTATAATATGTATCATATTTTGATATGCTTTCTATAGATATTGCTATCGAAGTTATGCATTTTGATTATGATTACGTATATATATTTTTTGGAAATATAAACTATGTCAACTTAAATCTCTATATGCAAGAAAAGTCAATTTCTTTTCCCTGTACGAAAACCCATGATTTCATTATTGATTATATTCATATTACCCCACACTTAATTAAATTTCATGATTAATCTTCTTTAGGTTTATATATTTAAGCATCAGAATGTAGCAATTTCAATCTGTCTATGTTACATTGTTATCCCAAATTTCTAGATTTAGATAGGAATTTTGTATCAAAAAAACATGGCTTTGGCAGCCAAAAATTTTAAAAATCTATCAGATTTAAATTTAAGTATCGAATTTCAGATCATATAAGCTTTTTGTGTTGCCTATCTGTTATTACATATTCTATGTTGTTTATATCATGACTACTTAATTTTCAGATAGGATTAATCGTCTGTATGGTTTTGTATGCAGAAATTAATTTTTTTTTGTTATAAACATCTCAAAATTTATCGAAGGTCAAATATTTTCAGCTATTTCATAATTAATTGTAATTTATAGAATTTATTTCATTTTTATTTGGTTTCCCACTGACTTTTCCTCTAAATTTTATGTCAATAACTACGCTTTAAATTTTATATTGTATATTGACTACATGATATCTAGCAAAACTAAATATACGAAACATGTCATTATTTTATTGATTCATTTTAACAAGGTAATATTACGTGGAAATGGTTTTACGGTAATGATTAATGTACGTTTGCAGATCAACTTCATACCATTATACCAAATTGTGTGCACAATATGCAACAGAAGAAATAATTACATCTTAATGGTCAATGTGCAGTAAATCGTAATTTTTCATCTAAATTTTAAAGTCTTCTTAAATAAACGGCTGCAATGTAATCTTGAATTGCCAATTGTATGCAAATTGTTGCTTTAAATTTCATCAATAGTATTTCCAGATGATAAGAAAGATGATACCTGCAATATACAGCGAAAATAGAAATTTTATAAGTTCTTATATTTGTTACAGCCGACTTGATAAGCCATTAAAGAATTGTTGAACTTGTATTTTATAGTCATACTTGGATTATACAGCTTAGAGTAAATTCTATTCATAAAATGCTTTTTTTTTGTAATAATATGAATGAATTGTGCAGTGTTGTACGATAAAAAGATATAAAGATGGAATAAAGACGAGAAAAAAAATAAAAAAATGTGTATAACAAGAAAGAAAATAATAATATTTGTATATTAACCAGATAAATATGAGATATAAGCTATATTCATTATGTTTAAAATTAAAAACCAGCATTAATAAATATATTCGCAAAAATTAAAGGTGTGCTAAAATAATTTTTATGCATACAATATAATTAAAATTCAACTAATTGCTTCGGTTTCAATATTTGCATTATGCCACCATCAGAATGGATTACAAATTTCAATCGTTTATATTTATTTTTAAAAAATATTTTTTAAAAGAGCATTCAATTGTATTGAACATATGAGAAATGGAATAATTACGTTTTTGACGTACTAATGTAATAAAAAAAATATTTGTGCAAAAATTATGAAATCTTAGGGGTCTTATTGTTGTCTAGGAACGTAAATCGGAAAAACCGAGTTGTAGTTTTTGAAAAAGTAAAAAAAAATTATAGCATCCTTTTTGACTATTATCATATTATATTATATACACTTGAATTTTATTTCTTTTAGATCCATAAGATAAGGTCATGCTGTTTAATTAGAAAATAATTATGTTTTATTAGAATTGCTGGTTTATATATTTTGACAAGATGAAAATAATATAATTTTGCATAAACACATATTTATTTAATTGTAAATTATATGTATAATTCCTTATATGTCTAGCACTGGATAGCAGTTTTATACTACAAAAAAGTTATATATATTTTTCAGAGAAGTATAAAATATTTTATCATAATGATATGTTGACATTTATAATTGAATAAATATCAAACTTATATAATAGATGTAGTACTATTTACAAATCTAATAAACCTCTTATAGCTTCAATTTTTATCTTTAAAAAGCATCAATACTCTTTTACATGTGTAATTATTACAGAAACATTTTTCTGGATGATATACTATATTTCTTTCTCTTTTCTCTATAAAATTTATTCCTTTCTGTTTATTAATAGAACTTTCATCAGCGTATATACCTTTGTGTCATATTTGCTTTGAAAATTACAATGGATTTTGATAAAAATGAACAGATTTAATTTTCGCCTAAATAATTTAAAGTCAAAAAAAATATAAAGACGTTTAAAAGTTGTTTTCTATACATTTGGTATATGTTTTTTTTTATTGGTAAAAATTTATTTAGTATTCATAGCCGTATAATATATTAATATATTATAAAACGCGTATTTTACGATTATTATAGGCTTAATTATTTTTGAAAATTTATTCAATTATTATAAGGTTATATGGTACCTGTAGGGAATAAATCGTTGTAAAAAGGGGTTGATGTATTCGAAATTATTTTTTTAAATATCTTTTCTTTTTCAAAAAATTTGCATATAAATGCTTAATTTATAGATATTTATTACACTATTTGTTTTTTAAACATTGAAATGGAATCAATGAACTACACTTCCTTATTATTTTTTTTATGTTCATTGGTATTTTATTGCCTAAAAACGCATATTTGCATTATTTCAGTTGATTGTGCTCGTAATGTATTCGCAATCTATAAATTCATATTTCATTTTCTGATTTGCTTTTCACAACTATGATCAGATAGATATATCTCTATGTAAGAATCTGATATATTTTTAATTTTTTTTAACGAATAGATTTATAGCTACAAAAAAATTTCCTTATACCAAACAGAGCATTATACAAATCCTTTATATCGTAGAAAGAATGAGCAGTATATTTTTTTACGAATTCTATTAATTAAAAAGAGTTAATTATCAAATAGAATGTAAAAATTTGGAAGTTGGAACAATAGAAGTTGGTTATATATGTAAAATATTTTTATGGTTTATGTGAAAAAAAATAGTGTAAAAATGATTATAGTTTCATGGTTAACCATCGTATCATTTAATCCTAGCACTTCACAATCTAAACTGCATTGTTGAATTACGCACAATAAGTAATAATTTTTGAGTAAATTTATATATTATAATTATTAATTTTGTAATTATTGCTTAATTTGCTATTTTAGGTCTTTTATAATAAAGAACAGTACAAAAACACAACAAATATAAGAAAAATATAAATACGTATTCATTAAACATTTTTTAAATGATTAAAGTGAATTTTCATATCTAAGAGTTTTTAAAAGACGCATATTGGATGCATTTATAAAAAGTTATGTTATCTAGGCACGAATTTATAAAACTTATATTTCTTTCGAAACTTAGATATATTAAATAAAATTACCAATTAAATGGAATTTTAATATATTTTTTTTATATATTTTACATCGTATAAAACTAGATTACGAACTTTTATATAATTTAAAAATTTATTTCAAAACTCTAACATATTATTTTTGTATCTTTTAACGAATTTTATGTTTTATTCGTTATCTTCTATGCTAAATCCTTTTAATAATAATCTGAGCAAGATTATTATTCAAAGTTTGCATTTTTGCAATTAAAAATATTACAAAATTACATTGCAAGTCTTCAAAATAGTCAAAAGGCTTGATGGTGAATTACGTGAAATTATATTTATTTAGTTATAGATAAAAATTTATGTGAATTTAAATTATAAACGCAGTTTTCCATCATGTAAACAATCATTGGACTGATAGAATTTGAATTTTATATTTCTTTTACATTCTATGTTATGTTTTTTTATTTTTCTGGTGACTCCGCAATAGTCGACACATCCACGCATGAAAATATGGAGAATCTGTCTTATTTTCACATTAAAAGCTAAAAGATGTATGAAAATATAACAAAATTATATATTATCTTCAATTTTATCCTTTAAATATCAATAAAAATATTAATATGGCCCTTAAAAAAGAGGAATTCATATTTAGAAACGAATTCAAAATGTTACACGTTATAAGATGAATTCTAAAGTGTATCTTATTGATAAAGAAATTATGGTTTCGTCATTCTTATTCATAAATATTTTTTATGGCGTAAAGCCTTTATAATCTTATATAAAAGTATCTTTGTGGATTAATAAAAATAACATACAGAGAAGATATTCTGTATCCACCTATACGTTTCCGAATCAAAAATTATTGTTCATGTACTGAAGTCAGTAAAACAGTAGTAAAATATATTTCACCCGTACATATATCTATATTTTTTATTTGAATAAAAATGTGATATACAGCGAATTTACATACTTAACATGACCGGATTATTATAACCGTGCATACATTAAATATTTATTTGTGTTTTGTTGGGAAAAATAATTATTTTATGACTTTTCAAACACAATAAATTCATATTAAATAATCGTAAGTGAATTATGTGCTTAATATATATGAAAGACACAGAAACTGCATTTCTACTATATAAGTAGATTACAATATAACTTTGTTATATGTAAAAAATAAAAAGGTTTAATGTGAATTTATAAATTTTTAAAAGTCATTAATGTGTAAATTTATAATATTGGTATCAGAAGATATTTAAATAAAGGTTTTAGTTTGGAAAAATAATTTTAGTCTTGGCCATGTAAATGTAGGAATAAAAAAATATTTAGACACACATGAAATTTAAAGAGGCTAGATAATATATTTTAAATACGGTTGTTTGCTGTGATAAATGTTACATTATCAGCCACACACTCATTAATTTTGGAATGATTTATGCAAAACAACAGCAGATTTTACAGGATAATTGATATATGTAATTCTGAGAATATAAGATAATACTTTGGCAATAATTTTATAATATAGAAATATTTTTTTACATAATATACCATATCTGATAGGTTTTAAAAAATAAAAAAATTGATCAAGCAAATTATTTTTTTATTAGTTTGACAATTCCAGAACAAAAAAATATTTAAAAGTAGTTTTTTCTGCAAACAAATGGAATAAAACATGTTTTTATTGCTATTAACTAGGAATGATTCGCATATTCACAACAAAAGAACCAATTTTTTTTTAATTGTAATTGTATGCGATGTTTAATACTAGATATTTTTCATTATTTGTTTTTATAGTGCATTTATGATATTTTAGTTTGATGCACAAAAATATTGAATTTCAAAACTTTTTATGAATTTAAATGTATATTATAGAATTTTATATTGTTTATTTTATATATAGGAATTTCATATCATTAATGCTATTTTTTTGTGCATATTTGAAAGTATAACACAGTAGAAACATAATTATTGTGCACAAAATTGCAACTAAAAAAATAAATAAAGTTCTAATGACGCTTAGAATACAATCTATCATTTATTTTATTATCACAAAAAAATTCTTTTTTTATTTCATATTGTAATAGTAATTATGTAATTTTGAAAAATTATAATATTATTTTAGATTTTTTTTATAAAAAAAACGGAATGGAATTCGCATGTCTAAATTCCGATCTATGCAGCATCAGTAAAGGCCTGTACTTTTTATCATAAATTGTGCAAAAAAAAGATAAATATAGGTGGCATTATACATAAATAATCTTTTTATACTAGATCATAGTCATATGACTGGACTTTTTTTATTAAACAATAATAAAAAACGTTTCCAGTGCATATTTTTTTGTTTAAAAACAGCTTAATTCAATTCGTAGTTTCAAGATAAAATTTGCCACTGCTGATATATTACGCAATTAATTTTTTATGAATAAAATTTTTTTCTAAACTATATTTTTTATGTGAATTTTAACACATACTTATAGATTCAATATTAGCAAGTTTCAATATAGAAAATAGCAATGCTATTCATTTATAATTTCGGGTGTTTATAATCTGATCTTAATCGCAAATATTTCTTTTAATGTTTTATTTTTTGTCCAGTGATCTGTTTATTAACTTTTGTTAACGAAAAATGAATTTAAAATAATTTTTGTGTTGTTTTAAACACATATGGATATTAAACATGCTTCAAATAGTAACTTACATTTTTCTAGATATAAATCTGCTTATTTGTTTTGCAAATGATAAACTAGCCTCGAATATAAATTTTCGTATAGTTTTCATTCTAATACCATAGTTGCAAATTCGAAAAAAAAATTATGTTTAAATATATTATATGTTAATTTAAAAATACTGAAATTCTATATTTCATTGTAATTTACTTTTATTTTAAAAAGTTCTATTGCACATTTAGACTGATTTAATATTTAATCTATGTACAAACATCCTAAATAAGATTTCTATAATAAATAATGTTATTTACAGTAGTAAAAAATTTATGAGTAGATAACATAGATATAATTTATAGCACAAAAATTTAAAAAGGTGAAAATCTATTCGTGTTAAGACATTGGATATAAGTTGCTCATAAATTCTATATATTTTTACTCTTCAGTTTAAGATATTATTTATTTGTAAGCTTTTTTGAAAATACAATTTTCTTAGAATATATTTTAAAATGTATTACAAATGTTTTGAATAAACTTCTTGTAATTTGCAGCATTCAAAGAAACAATCTATTTATCAGTACATCATCGAAACTCAGAATTTCAAAAATAAATATCATTTAGATAAGATAAAACAGCAAACCGAATAGAAAGCTGCCGCTCTTTGTTTGTTAAGATCATTTTATAACTTTATAATAAGGAATTATATGATCTAATATATGAATATTGCCAGCTAATCAAAAATAAAGACGTCGATAAGTAAGATAATAGTATTTATAGTGTATTATAATTATCTGCTGATTTAATAGAACGTTATAATATCAGCATATTCCGATTCTGACTTTTTGAAGCCTCATAATTATTTTTAATGGCTAATTTTAATATTGAATTGCATTTTTGTCTAGTTTAAAAAATGTTCAGCGTTAATTTATGACGCCTAATCAAGCTTGAAGATAGTCTTTCACTGGCTAATGTTTATTACAGTATTTAAGAAGCGTGTGGCAAAAATATGGTGATTATTTTTTTAATCATAATAAAAAAGACGAAAAAAAAATTTATAAAATAACGATGCTAGTTCACTTTGATTAAGCATAAAGCTTATTTTTCGTGGATAATTTCGGTGGCGTTTTTATGATATTATTTATTAGTTACCAAGCAGGTTATTAGCACCATTTAGTATCAGAATCAAGTTTTTTTAAAACTAAAAAAGAAAAATCAAGTCTATTATTATCTCGAGCATATACAATTAAAAGGATTTTTAATATTTTTACACAAATACATATGACGATTATATAAACAAAAATGCATCAAATTTAGTTTTAGTATCCTAAAAAGCCGGAGTTTTTTGTGTCATATATTTACTTTGAAATGATTACAAAAATGTATTCGAAAAAAAATTCGGAAATAAAACAAGTAAATACAGCTAATAAGCATTGGTAAACATCTAATAACCAGAGTAAAGTAACGAATAGTATTTTTTTGTAATTTTTAATTCAAGTGACCAGAAATGTATCTTTATTAGGTATCGAAATAGTTTTTAAGGCTTAAAAAACTACAATTGAACAATAATATTATAAAACCAAACTCATGCGAAATAACGATGATTTATAAATCTACATCATAGTATGTATCCAAAATTGCTTTGTGAAATATTAATATATGAATACTGGAAATTTATAACTGTATAAAAGCTTTTAAAAGATTTAAATTTTTTTAGCATGCTTAATATGTTTTAATACTTATTAATCATTTTTTTTGTAAATTAGTCATTAATCATACATTAATTATTGCGGATCTTTTGGACTGTATAACTATAATTTTCTATTAAGACGGCTTTGCTAATATTAGCTTGTCAGATACTAATATACAACCAGAATCTGTTGATTCTTATATGATACATTAGAAGTAAATTCATAAAAATCTTGATGGATCACTTATACGTCAAACAATAATTCATTTATAAAGCAACCTTTTATATAATTTAATTGTGATTATTTGTATTTAATTACTTAAAACATTTTAAACCTTTGATACTTATTGAATTATGATTTTCCCATATGTTAAAAAATCTTTTTTTGCTTGTTAATAGTTGTCTTCATATTGGATTGAATTTTTGCGATGAGAATGATGGACAAAAACTCAACTGAATTCATGTTATGTCTAGAATATAAGCACTAGAAATTATAATATATGAAATTTGCAGTTTATTCTATGATTTTTAGCTATTTATGGTAACATTATAATTTAATTTTGTATTTATAGAAAGGTATAATGACAGCACATTGATATAGGTTAGAATATAGATTAAAATCATTTTCATGCGTACTAATACAATATTTAATATTTTTACACATGCATAGTGAAAAATTTATGTATTTTATTTCTTTCCGATATATATTTTTTTCGGCTCTCTTTCTTAATTGTCTACTTATTTATTCTATTTATATTAGAGATTAATATATAATGTCATCAGGGTCATTCTTTAAATCATCAATTATGTGGATATTTAATTTAGCCCCTTAATTCAAAAGATGTTTAGTTTGTTATTTATATTTTTTATCACACGCAAGAATTGAAGTTGAAAATATCGGATTATCCTGAAATTGGAAATTAAGCCAAAATTAAGTTGACACGTAGAGTTGCTCATTTAAAACCTGGTTCGCTACGATGGTAAAGATATTTTTAAAGAACATTGATGACAGATCTAAGAAAAATCTGTATAGCACTAGTTTTTTAAATTATCATGGACTGAAATTTGCATAGATGATATAAATATTATTTTTAGTACATAGAAATGCACACTTGAAAAATATGATAATAAAATTATCAGTCTCTAATAAAAATCACAATTTACCCATTTTTTTTCTGCAAGGTTCCGGGTGCATTACTTACACTAAAAAAACCAAATTCACATAAAAGTTTCTGAGGCAAAGTGATTCTTTCTATTATTTATACTCAATGAAAAAACTCTTAATTGCTATTATTTATTATATACCTTTACGATTGTCTAGAAAGGTATAAACATCTGTGTGTTTCTTACTATCATGTTATATCATTTGATCTTTATTTGTTTTTATTCTTCTCGATATTATGCCATAACAAACTGCATCATATGCTGTAACATGGGATGGTAGCACAATATCATAAAAGGTGAATCGTAGAGTGTAGAAGCACAAACCAAATAGATGTATAGATTTAAATTATAGGATTATATACAATCAGAACCAATTGCATATTCCAAGGAGGAGAGGTATCGAAGAAAATATGGTCAAGAGTATATATATGTATGTGGGCAATAAATTAATCAAGTAAAGCTGAAGGAAAAATCTAAATCTAGATTATCAAAATTATATTTTTAAGTGCAATAGAATAACTTAAAATTTGTTTTCTAGCAAAAAAAAATATACATGTAAATCTGCATTTAAATTTTTTAACACATACAAAATGTGAAATATTGAAAATTCTTTAGACAAACATTTTACGGAATAATAATTATAATTTAGAATGTTTTTTTTCATAATCCGGGATTATAATTTCATTTATAATATTTTCATGATATTTACATTATTCATATAAATAGTCAAATATCAAACTAGAATTAAATATAAAATTGAATGCAAGACTACTTTTAACAATCTTGTATAAGTTGCTAAATTAACTAAAATAAATATAAAAATTTCATTTTGGATATTTTAAAATCAATATGTTTATAAATTTTATACACAAAAAATAATATTAGTGTATCATTATATTTCATTGGATATTTAATAAAAAATAAATATTATACAAAGATAAAATGCTAAAATAATCTAATTTTTCATATAATAAACTTATGTAAGTCTATTAATATGCAAAATTCAAGCGAAATATCAAATCTTATTATAATTTAAAATTTCTAAAAACTTATGTGTATTGTTTATCGCTAAATTTTAAACAAAAAAAATATGATAAATCAGTTATCTTGTATATTAAATATGGCTGTTTAGTTAAAAAAACAAAACATCCAGCAAATAATTTAAATATATCAAATTAAGTACAAAATAATAGTATTTGATCAAACATGATTTTCGTGCAAAAAAAAATGTTTATAGATGTATATAAAAACCAAATGCAATTTTTAAGGACCATACATAATTTTATGTAAAAAATATATATAATCAAAAGAAAAGATATCTAAAATGAGTTATTATTACATTTTATAAATAGATTTATGTAAAGCACGTAAATTAACGAGAACATAAATATCGGGTCTAAAAAATAGTTGCGCGATTATATAAAAAATATTCAATTTTTGTACCTAAAGCATATAAAAATAGCATGAAAATGATTTAATTTTAGAAAATTTAGTAATCGTCTAACAAATTTTATGGTTTGTATAATATATATAATCTTGAGAATTCGTATTTTAGAATATTTAAAATAATCTGCAACGTAATTTATAATCCATTTTCGTGCCAAAAAAAACATTTTACACTAAATCTTTTCAAAAAATAAACTTATATTATACCCAAAAAATTACAAGTTTACACAAAGATTATCTCTTTATTAGCAAAAAATAAAAAAATATATTTTATAGGTTGTTAAGGGTGATTTCGTATATTTTTATAATCAATGATGCTATGTATGGAATTTTCTATTTATATTATTTTTGTTATTTTCTTAATTTTCAATAAATAAAAACAAAAAAAAGTATAGAATTATTTAGTAAATGAATCATATATTTTTTCGTGTTATAATTTTTGTAGAAATTCAAATATGACTATATGTAATTTTTAGCTATCTGATGAACCCCCATATGTGGTTTTTCACATTTTTTGTAAATATTTTATCGTCTTGGTATAGACCTTTTCTATTAGGTTGTAATTTATGGTTTGGAATTAAAAACAATTTAGCTTATATTGGTGGATGTATAGCCATACATCCACCAATATACACTTTGAATCAGCTTTGCTTAGTGGAGTTTGTGAAAATCAATTTGCGTACAGTTCAAAGATTATTTCGCAGCAAATATTTTATATAGTCTCAGCTTTAAGTCTTTTTATGCTTTCGATTTCTAGTTTTAGAAGTTTGCCTCACATAATTTTTTATTTTTTGAGTAATACACTCGAAATCAGAAATGCTTGATACTAGAACACAGCCCGCTTATACATCTTTTTTTCCTAAACATGTGTTTACACCCTTTAGATCTAAAAAAAAGTAATTTTATCATGTTGATTCAATATATAAAATCTCACAATGTTTTTTCACAAGAATCATGCTGTGTGAATAGATTATTAGAAATTAAATCAGTCGTAAAGTTTACACGTATTTAAGCTAAATGTGTTTTTTAAATTTTATAATTTGCTGCTTTTTAAGGATGTTTCAACGAATAGTTGCAAGAAATGAAATTTTTTTAATATTTACAACTGAAATCTTGATTTAATATAGAAAAATCTGGCATAAAATACAAAATATTTTAATTTTAGAATAAATATTGTACCTCTAGGAAAAATCTTAAATCTTTAATGGCGTATTTCCATATGAATCTAATGCATTTACGAAATTACGCATAGTTTCATTTTGTTTTGTTTTGCCGATTTTGTAAAAATCAATAATCTTACTTTATACTTATTGTGTCATAAAATGTATTAAAAAACATTTTAGATAATTTTTTCAATTTTTATTAATTATAATTTTAATAGTATTAAATATTAATAAATATGAGCAACAAAACCAGTATTTTAAAACGATACAACTTATCAAAAACAATTTTTAATATATAAAACTTATTTAAAACAACAATAAACTAATTTAATAATATTTATAAGAAATGTATTATATAATTCTTCATTATACTAACAAAGGCAATATAGATGCGGTAAAATCATATGAATAAATACTTGAAATGAAGTATTTCATTTTATAAGTAATGTAAAAAATAATACGCGATATTTATATTCATATGTAGCAATTGAAAAGATTAAAATATAATATATATTAACACCCATAAAACATAAAATTAGTGTTTTATATAAATGGTGACTACTTGAATGTAAACATAACAGATATAAAAAATGTAGCATAAAAAACACAGAAGACAATATAAAATAATATCATACTACAAAGTGGTCTAAAAAAAATTTTTAATTTTTTTAACCGTTTTCAATTTTATATGGCGTTTAATGTTACCGATAAGTTTGTTGAACTTCAAGTGGCGTTTATGCATAGCAAATGTGCTCTTAAAATGAAACTAGACATTAAATAATGCAATATTGAACTAATTTGAATATCATAATTTATGATGTACTTTATGTTTTTTATTCTTTCTCAAATTTTCAATTTTTCATATAATCAAGCGATATAAAGTTAAAGTTATACATGTGTTAAAAATCAAATACGCCTTTATATCTATATCTACATTATAGATTATAAACACCATATGTTACATTTTTAAAATAGGAATAAAAAAGAGTAAAATTATAAATTTATTATAAAAACAACAAAAAGATGATTAGATGAGCGCACACATTTTTCACGAACTACTATAAATAAATAAAAATTCTGGTTAATATTCGATAAATTAAGCCATTAAAATACTAATTTTGAACATTTATATAAAAATCTTTTTTATATATTCGACGCTTTATAAACTTCTTATAACCATATGCTATGTGAGGAGAGAAGTATATTAGAAGGAAAGTGAATGTGTAAAAGAATGATATAAAGAGTTATCTAATATTTTAACATGCACCAAACGAGTTAAAAAACAATTAATATCGCATAAAGCAAATCGATTCGAAATAATACATTAAAATTACTTTAATTTGTCTTGAAAAAATTTGTCCAGAAATACTTAGAAAATTGTATTATATCATGTAAAAATTATTATTATACCATGCATAAAACACTAAAAATTGATTTGCAGCAAATTCTGTTGATAAAAATTATGAGACCTTTACTATCATATACATTAAAGAACAATTAAAAGATCTTTAAAAAGGTTTTAAACCTCATAAAATTACAAACTGTACAAAATATTTAAAAAACGCTTTTTAAATTCTGTTATTCAATTCAATACCTTATTTTTTACATTTTAAAGAGTATCGTGAATTTCTGGATTTTTATAGGATATAATTCATAGTTATATAATAGACTTTTAGTTCCAGATCACAACTTTCTCGATGTCTTCTACATTTCTCGTATTGATACTTTTGGCTTGCTTCTTCACTACCTCTCACTCTGACGATACCATTTCATTCAACTGTCCGTCCTAATATTATGGTTGTATATACTCCCTAATCCGGTTCTTTCTTTGGGTTGAACAATTATCGTAGTAATTGTATGTTATTAATTCTATTAAAATATATATAAATGTAAAGGGGTAATAGATTATATAAAAAACGATTATGAAATCTAAACGTACTGGTGATCAAGATTTAAAAATATAAAATTAAACATGTATTTTATTTTCGTTTTAATTCATGTGTGAAGGAAGATTATCTTTGATTTATAAACATAAAATAACAATCCATTAGAAAACACAAAACATGCAGGTAATGTATTATACTTGAAATTTTCTTACATAATATACACTATATTTAGTAAAGTTGATTTTTAAAGTAGATTATGATCATACTAACTTAATTGAGCTTTTTATTACTACACAGATAATTTCGTAAAAAAATTTTTGGTTATATTTTAAATAAAATATATTAAAGGTATTTTACAAATAAAAATTCTTTTGGCATATTTTTTTTACATTTTAACTGATAATAATTTCAATTTATAATATTATTCCGAATCCTGTTTGTCTTCTATCTAGATCACTATTGTGTTGAAATATTGATTCATTTATGTATAATATTATCTAGTGGATTTATATTTTGAGCCGTTATTTTTATTCGAATCAAAAGTTAGAATTCGCGTTGTAAACTTTGTTTAATATAAAATTACAAATAAAAAAATAAATTACGATATTAATGGGAAAGGTTTGATCACAGAATTTCATAATAAATCTGCTAAGGAATTAAAAATCATATATGAAGTCTAAGCATATATGCAAGATCAAACACTTCGTAAGGCAATTCTACTCATATTATTTACAGAAGAATAAGCGCTGAAGAAGCTAGAATGCGGAATGGTGTCAAAAGATGTCTTAAAGCGTTTTGCAATATTTTAAATGAGCCGTCAACATCTAAGTACTTAGAATAAATTAAAATAGAAAAATTAGCCCATAAATGCGAATTTAGTGTAACAGAGACTACTAGATATTTTTTATTGTTATTTATATATAAAAATCATGCAATGACCAATTTTTTTCCTAGAAATAGAAGATTTAAATTGCAATTGAATTTCAAATATTGGATTATTCGATCTTTGTCTAGCTCCATATGTGCTTGTTTCCTTAGATGTAAAAGTTTATTTAAGATTTTTATTTAAAATTTTTATGTATGAAAGCAATCATAACCCTAAGGTAATTAAACAATAAATATCTTATTATATCTTATTTTATATTTCGTATATTGCCCTGCGCTTTTAATTTGATTAGCATTAATTAATTATAAATAAATTATCTTAATAGATTTTATATATTATATCAATCAATTTAAATTTTTATTATATTATTTTTTGTATCTATTTTATTGTAAAATATAAAATTCACCGTTTTCTTTGTAATATGTCTATATTTGCTGACATAATTCCTTTTAAATTTATTTTCTTAAAAAAATGTTACCTTGTTATTAATGTGTAAAGAAAATGTATGTAGTTCGCACAAGTAAAAAAAATAAATATTGTCATGGTAAAACAATAGGCGAGTAAATATCGAAACCTTTTCTCTTCTATTTTAAAGACCGCAATAACTTGACTTTATCTCCTCTAGCCTGTAGATATAAAAAAAGATAAAGGCTTTTAGATTAAAAATCGTGGCTGCTGGTTCGATAGAATAAAAAAAATTTGGTTATTGAGAAATAGGTTAAAGTCCAAACCATTTTTTTCTCTATACGAGCTAGACATTTGATTGGATTTGTAGATATGATATAATATGATAATATTTTTTTTTAAATAAATTTTGATCAATATTTCTTGTAATCTAAGTTTTTTTCGCACTTCAATTTTTATAATTAATTTGAAAATAATAGCCAATAATTATTTTTCATAAATTTGTATAATTTCTTACTATCAATTCCATCTATTGAAACGTAGTCAGTTCACTATGAATTTTTCGCAATTTAATGGAAGATCTTTCGACATCTATACTGACCTATCTCTGCCAGCTGCTCTTCTTCTCTCAAATGAGATGAGTTCGAGTGTCTTGCATCACCCCATTAATCTCTATTTACGTATAAATGCGTAGGATTCATGTTTCGAAGAAATAAATTGTGTTCTATAAGCAGTTATTAAATATTAAATTGAAATACAAAACAAAACAAAATATTATTGGTGAATGAATATATGGTATATACAAGCTGTTTTTTATGATAACAATATAAATTTTAAGGCGTTCAGATTAATATTTAGCTTATATTTTTGAATATTTTCTATAACGAAATATGAACTATTACTTTTTTTTTCGTTTTATAAAACTGAATAGTATAGCATAAAATGATGTTTTTCAAGTTAATAAATATTATCCTTTTTGTTTATTACTTCATAAATTGTAAAAGAATATTTATCATTCTTATTTTTGAAATACTGCCTATGTTATTATACATTAACCTAATAAGAATTATGCATTATACAATATAATTATTTTGATATTACTTAAAACATTATTTATCAAAAGTTATGCATGAGATGATCATATTATTATTCAACATTAGGCATAAAATTTAGGATTCCTTAAACATAGCCTAAAATATTATACTCAAATAAATTCTATCATAGTATTACTTATATCTATTGTATAATAAGTCCGTCTGTGGTAAAAAGCAAATTCACAATATTTTATTTATATGTAATTCAAAATCTAGAAATTAACACTCTATCTGGAAGCATAATTTCAATTATTTATTTGTCATTATCGGCTTTAATGATATATATGATCAAACGTTTACTAAATATAAAAGGTATATTTTTAAAGTTCTAATCTATAAGTATATTTCTTTTTTATATAGGTAATTATAATAAAAATTTATCTGATAATAAAGTTAGATAGTTTCGATTTTTGTAATTGTTGAGTATATCTAAAATTTGTTTACGCTTATGTTTTTTGCTGGTTTCTATACACTTTTATCATTATTTGAAGAAATATTGAAGCAAATTTGTGTTCTGTTTATACATAATTCAATTCAAATAAAATTTAAATCGTTGCAATTGTTTTATTTAATGTAAATTATCTTATAAAAAATACTTACAAAAGAATCAGATTTTTATCTTTTTTATAACTTACATTAAATTTTTAATTATTACAAATTGCTGAAGACTCGTGAAATATTATTTTTGATATGAAGTTTACAAATTAATATTAAAATGTGATCTAAGGACATTTAGCACACAGAGTGATTTCTAGAAGAAAAATATATTGGCTTAGAATCGAACACATCGGTATTCATAAAATTAATGAATAACTTATCTATGTAAATACGACAGAATAAAAGAAAAATTACATGTTTTTTATAACCAGTATGTAGTGTCATTTGAAAAAACACATATTTAGGCATAATATTTTGAATATTATTTTGTTTCATTAATCACTAAAACTGCCATAAGCGCTCTATAGATAAAATTTGAAATCAAACAACAGCTTAATATATCGAATATATGTTACAATATACAACTTATGAGACCAAGAAAGGCTGTTAAATGTAAAATATAGATTAAATTATATGTATTTTAACGTATACATACCCCAAGATAATAATCGATATAATTATAAGTAATTTTTTAGCATGATATCATAATATTGTGTTTATTTAATAAAAATCATACAAACATTTATCAAAATAAATACAAGTTTATATTGTGAAATTTAGCTTAAAGAAATCCATATAATAATACAAATTACAAACCCATCGATAATTCAAATTAATTTGATGTATCAAAGCGTATTCAAAAAATATTTTTTTACGGCTAGGGATTACATATATATTAAAATATTCATGTTAAAAATATTGTTTATATTAAGGGTAAACAATAGAGAAGTATATTTAAAATTTTCATGCGTGCAAGTTACGCATAATAAATAGAAAATATACGTTTTATATATATATTACAAATTCTATGCTAAAAAATCCATTGACGTGGGTTTATAGCATGAATATATAAAATAACAAAAAGTGAGAGAACAAAGACAATCAAAAAATATCAAGGGTGGCATTTTTTTTAATTTAAAACATAATTAATATAAGTATTAGCTCCAAAGTTAAAAATACAAGCAGAATCTAAGTTATAACGAATAAAAATAGGATTTAGAAAAAAGTTAATATGATGTATATTGAAAAGAACTATAAATTTAGTGATTCTTAAGTTTTGATGTGCAAACTATTTAAAAAGAAATATAACGATTACATTCGACGCTTTTGTATGACCAAAGATCAAATAAACCAATAAATAAAATCGATCCACCTTATTGATATAATTTTTAAATGATAGATTTTTAAATGTGGCTAATAAAATATTAAATGTAATATAACATGAAATTTAAAAAATTTATAGCATTTTTTATTCTAAATTTAGATTATTTACTCAATTTATTTTATTTTAAATTACGTTTTCAGAGCAAAAAAACATGAAATATTAAACTACAGTTCTTGATTAATATATAATCCGGGTAAAAATACTTTGAATAAAATTTCACTGGCCACTGAAAAATAGTATATTAAGCATTTTATAATTTAATAAAGTAAATAATTAATTTTATTCATTAGTCATAAAATCCCGAATTTTCATGTAGTTTAAATGTTAAACATCAACTAAATCAAATCTAAAGGCAATAGTTTTTTTAAACTAACGGGAAATCCGTTTTACGAATTACTACTGTTCTTGATAAGTTTGTAATTTATCGCCCTGTATATTTAATCATTATGGTTTTCGTATAAAATAAATATCCATTAATTTAACGGTATATTTCAGATAATTAATTTATAAAAATTAGATCGTAAGTACCGAGTTTTATTGACCTCTGCTTAGTCCTAATAAATAAAGAACCAAATGAAAAAACAAATTATGAAATTATTCTTCAGTATTTCTATACAATTAAATATATATAGTAACAAAAAAAACCAGTATCAAAATATTAATTCTCTCATATATTCATTGAGAAAACTTCCAATCAATGTAAAATTTATAGAACTAAAAATTTTATGATTTTTAGCCTATTAAAAAAAATTTATAATGTTATATAAATATTTTGTTGTATTTCATTAAAAGTCTTATATATATTAATAGATTTTGTTATAATTTTATAACACAAAATAAAATACGGCACGTTTTTCGTCAGAATACTTTATTTATGATGATAAGCGATACTATGCACAAATTAATAAGTATGATTTTAACGTAAAAAAATTTTAATTCATTTAAACATCTATTTTTGCCCTTAGTTATATATTTTCTAAATAATATCCTAAAAATCTTTATTTTATCTCTTTTTGAAATAAACAAGAAATGTTTTATATTTCTAGATTATAGATAGTGTTCTAATTTATGTGTTCTTAGAGAAACATAATTCGAGGTTTCAAATGTTGATTAATTCTGTTCATGTGTGAGTGATACCTAAAAGCTGTTGATTTATAAATTTGATATTTTTATATTGCACAGCTCAATCTAAAAAGAAGCATAAGGTACTATAGGTTCAAAATATACATATCTATGTTATTTGTGCACATGCAACACTGAAAATCAATAAAAAGGTTTTTGTCTTTTAGAAGATCTTTATTTGTAGGGTAATACATAATCTTATTTCTTTCGTATTTAGATTTTTTCATAATATAAAGTTCCTAGTTCAATTACCACTGTAAATTAGATTTATATATATTTTTATATTTTAACAAATATTATATATTTTTCTATAAAATCATTGCATGATGTGGTAAGTTGAATATTTTTTTTGTAACAGATCATGATCTTGATAGATTTATATTACAAAAAAAATCGAAAATATAAAAAAGTCATAATATTTTAGTTTATGATACGTTTAGATGCTCATTAAATTATATTTGTGAACAAAAATCTGATATGAGAATAGATAAAAACATACACTCATAAATTATAAAAATAAATAGAGTCTCTATTTTACACATATAAAATCACAAAAATATATTACTTTCAAAGCAAAAACATGCTGCAAAGAACGTCAAATTATACGGCAACTGCTAGATTGACTAAATTACTTTTTTAATACTAGTTCAATTATTGTTAGTAAATAAATTATATGACTTAATAAGTATATATCCCTTTTCCATAGCACCATATTAAATTACCCAAATAAGCGAACCATTTTATAATTTCATAATAAAAATGCTATTAATTCATAGAAAAATGTACAAAAGATAATGAAATTCTCTTTTCTTGCGGTGACATACGGGTGAAATATTTTTTTTCTGCATGATTTTACGGGTAAATCAATTACCACCTGTTATGGTGGCCGAAACATCGCATATAACAACTTTTGTGTTTATATTGGAATTTATACTTGTAAAAGCGTCTTAGAAACACTTATAAGATAAATATTACTTATTAGTTCGTGTACGTAATATTTTGTTGTAACTTATATTATAATATTTTTTATAATTTATATATATCAGTGTAGTTTATAACTTGTATATTTAATGTTTTGGAAGCATTTTATACATACAAACTTATTTAATGTATTTCGATCATAAATTTCCGAACGTTTTAGCATCTCAAAAATACAATAGCTACAATGTTTCATTGCACTATATATATACCGCTTTGTATTTATCCAAGTTTAAATTTTAAATTCAAAAAAATTAATAGAGTACGAATATATTTTTTTTCTATAGAAATCAAAATTTTACTTATTCATGCACATATTATTAAATCTAAAAAGCGTATATAAAAATCTATGCTATTTTAAAAAAGAGAAAATAAAAATATGATTTTTCAATATAAAACATCGACATAAATTAGTTAGTTCTTCTTTTGTAATTTTATGTCTGACAAATTTTCTAATTAGGATGTTCTTTAAAAGTTCATCTATGTATTTTTCATATATATCTACCATGATGTATAAAAATAGATTAAATTTTGTTTGTATTACTAAAAATAAAATTTCAAATATTAAAATGTAATAAACTGGGGTTTTATGTGTATTTTCTTTTTTTATGCATTTATATCATTCTTATGAACGATGAACGTAAAAATATCATTTATGATCAAAAAATTTTACTTTAAAGTAATAAATCTATCTTAAGTGTACCAGTTGTTGTTTTTTCTTTAGCGAAATCAAACTAAAAATACACAAGTACGCAATCTGAAACATATAGTTCGATTCCGAATATGTTTTTAAACTTAGTTATACTATATTTTAATGCGAATTTACACATGGAAATGACTGAAATTTTTTTTATTCAAAAATTATGCGAAAATTAAAAACATAAAGTCTAAGATATATAAAATCTTTGAAATGAAGTGTGAATAATAAAATGCATGTGTAAGAAAAATCCACTCTGTTTCATGTATATAAACTGAAAAATGAAAATTATATCTGAATAAAACTTAAACGTTTTTTATCTTTTTTGTGGCTTCAATTAGACTTTTTAGTTGCTGAAAAGTCTAATCATGTATATAAAAACCATGTTTAAGTTAAAAAAGACATCTTTCTTAAAAGTTTTTAAATTGTATGTAGTATAACTGAAAAAAAGACACAGTTTATATAAATTGGCTTTTACAAATATATAGAATCACGAATAACATTTATATCATCGTCGGAAAGAAAATAAAGGGAAATAGACGGCTGCATATAATAGGAAAATTGTAGAAGCAAAAAAATCTTTCTGATAAAAGTAGCCTTTAATGTATATTAATTAACAAGATATTATGTAAATGTATTTCTTTGTATGCTAATTTTAATCAATATGTGTAAATTTTTTAGCGATATCACAATCTTAAAGATATAAATAACAGTTTAAACCAAGATTTTTGAAACTTCAATTGATAAGTAGCAAAAGGATTTATTTTTGTCTTTTTTACAAACAATTTAGATTCAGTATAATTGTATCTAGCAGCAATGTGAAAATTTGTTTGTTTAAGATGACAAAGTTATAAAATTTAAATTTAGAAAATAAAATATATATTTATTTTCTGGCATCTTTTATAGGAACATGCACAAAATGTATTTTAAACTTAGGTATGGTGTCAAAGTTATGCATATAAAATAATTTGTTTGGTTTAAAAAAAATAGATATAACTTAGTAAATTTAAAATATATAAAACAATCTTATAAGCAATTTTAAAGATGCTATATGTTATTATTTTATTATATAGCTACTACACTAGTGAATAAAAATGATTAATATGTCAAATAAAAAACGATTTTTATGATTGGAATAGTACATAAATCACATATATGCAGATAAAATACAAGTTTTAAATTGCAGAAGGAATTTTTGTATAAAGCATAAGATTTTTTATTACGTGATAAATGTATACTTATATGCATATTCAATGCAAATTGTGTTTTGAATATTTTATAAATTATATAATATATAACATTCTATTTTACTACCATATTATTCCATATAGCCTTGATCATTTTATTGTATGGTATTGGTACAGATGGTGTTGCTTGATCACATTTTTACAATAATAAAGCTTTTCTATATTTTAAAAGTAAAAACTACGACATATTTTTTTTTATAAACAGGGTATAGATTGATAAGATATTTAAGGAATTTTCTTAAAAATTAAAAAATTATATTTTATTCAGTGTTTTATACAGGCGGAACACCATATAAACGTATTTTTTGACTCAAAATACTTTTTTGTGGGTCTTTTTTGATTAAATAAAAAATTTATAAATCAAAAAATACTTTCAACCCCAATTTATACCATACGATATTTCACATGATTTAAAGTACATCTATGTGACTTGAAATATGCAGACTTTTACAGAAAAGATTCAAAACGGAGTCATCAATAACTTTTTTTATTTATATATTTTAAGCTCCCTTGTTTACTTTAGGCAATCAAATTTATATAATCTAGATTCAAATAATATCAGAATCGTAAAAATGCATAGAATATTTTTAAATTATACAAATATATCAAGTGTGATTTATCTAACAAAATATTTTCAATATCACTTGTTATGTAATATATCGCTACTGTGCAATGCAACAGCATAGTTATTTAACTGTTATTCGCTTAAATAGGAACTAAAAACTGTATTTCTATTACTGAAAACACAAAAAACTATATTTTAGCATAAAAATACAAATCAGATTAGCATAGAAATTTTTTTCAATTACTTTTAGAACTGGTAAGATTGATTCACAGAAAAAACTTATATTTATTTTTTTTGCCACTGTATGAATTAAAGTAAAGTTTGTAAAATTTAGATGATTTATATTTATGAACAAATGTATCTATGGTTGGCATTATAGAATTCTGGAGAATTAGTTCCCTAAGCAAATTCGTGTGCAGTAATATTGTAAAATTCAAATTTTAGTCTTTAGATTATGACTAAGATATGTCAAATTCATATTTATATTCTTAGATTATTTCTTCTTTTCTACTTTTTGCACCAAAAAATATCTATTTTCATAGAAAGAAAACCTTAACAAAATTATAATCATTTTATGATATTAATCATAAAAAATGACTATAATTTATAAAATTTTCCAAGTCAAATTTAAATTAGACCATGCAACTATTCAGAAACGTCTTCCTTGTACTCTTAGCTTAACATAACTCAGCTTTTATAATGACATGACGAAAATAACTAACAAAAAGAATTTATATGCAATTTTATATTTTTTCGGTATTTAGAAATGACTTATCCGAATTGTAGGTGAATATCATGTTTAACAAATAGCTGCACATTTTCGAATATATTAATTTGTAATTTTTTTTTCTGTTCATCTATGTAAAACATTTTTTGAGACTAAAAAAATCTTAGTTTTATTTAAATAAATTATATTAAAACACACAAAAACAGAAATCAATTTTTATAGCGAAATATATATATTCTGCATACTTTATTGATCATATTGGCTTGTTTGAAATTCTGAAAAGATTAAAAGGGTGTAGTTTTGATTAATCTATTACTATGGATTATATATTTTTTAATGATCTAATTGAAATTCTTATGAACATAGACAATAAGTCTACTTGTTACGCTAGAAAACAATGATTACATGTATCAGTTGTATGTAAACTTTAAAGCCAGTGATTTTTTTTACTATCAATAAAAATTAATTAAATTATCTATAAACTGATATAATATATATGAAATATATATGTATATAATATTATTATTATAAAAAAAAACTAGAAGAAATTTTTTTTCTTATTGTAATTCTAAGCCTCTAAAATTTAAAAGGTATTACAATTTAGCCTTATAAAAATAACACATTATAATCATAAAAATATGCTCATTATAACATTTTTTATAAGAAAATGTGTTATAATATAGGAAGAATTATATTTTTTTATAAATACTCTTCAGGACAAAAATTATGCAATATCTGGACACCAATTTTAGATTTTTATCATTTCAAAGTCATTAAGAGGTATTTTATTGCTTTCACTGTATATATTTTCTTAGAACTACAATAAATATTACTTGCTTATGAAATATGATTTACAAATCTTTTTGATAATTATACGATTTTTTTTAATAGTTACATAGGTCACCGTATTTTCTGGTTCTAATTAGATTTTAGCAAGATTTTTAATGATAAGCGACACCCTGATCGGAAGTAAAATACAAAATGCAATTTCTAGTATCATCTCTATTAATTTATAGTTTTTGCAACACAAATAGTGCTAATATTGCATACGGTATTATGAATGCAGTGATTTGTTAGTATGAAAACATATCAGAAATTTAATTAAAGAAAAATAGTACGTTTTATTATGCTTGAATCTGATCTATTTTCTTAAGTGTAGGCATGTCATTTTTTTATTTTATATTTTATCCCAATTATATTATTTGTAACAACTATTATGGGCAAAACTTTTGATTTTTTCAGTTTTCACACTTTAATCTATAAAAGCATAACAAAGGCACAAATTTACATATAAATAGTAGGGTATTATAAGAGATCTTTCCTTATATCAATATGTTAAAAATCATAATAATAGATATTGTCTGAAATATGTTAAATTTTTCAAAATAAATGAATAAACATAAACTGATATTAGAAAAAAAAGAAAATTAACGGTGTTGATTAGATCACGTATTCATAATATAAAGAATATCTCAGCTTTTAAATTGAGCAGTGCTCAGGTTTACTGATAATAATTTATAAATGAGTGATATAAATAGCAAAAATCGAGTAAGAATATCTAAGGCTCATCTTTTTCTTAAACCTTAACACATGTTTAGATATTTCAAAATCAACTTAGTATTTATATAAAATAAAAATCCGTAAAATTCATCAATCGGCTTAAACAGCATTTATCTGTTACTCTTTAATTTTACAAAACTTTTGTTTTCTTTTATATCTAAACTATATGATTTTTCTTTATTCTGTATTATAAATACACTAATCCGATGTAATTATAAACCTTCAAACCCATACTACAAACTTAAAGTACAAATTTGTTATTTAAACACAGATAAAGTGATTTATTTAGGATCATAAAAGAGAAATTGCGCAAAAAACCAATATTATGATTTTTTATTGATTTCAGCTCTATATCACATGTTTACCAACACAAATGTAAAAGTTTATGTTTATATCAATAAAAAACTAGGTTTTTAATGCTAGTTATATGTTTATACTGATTTTAAAACATATTAATGCTTATTTTATTTTTCTTTGATCATTTTTTTTTATTTGAAAATATTTTAAATTTTTAATTGTATCAAAATGACCTACGAACATCTTATTTCATGGAAATAGAAATTGCGATAAAAAAGTTTAGAAACTGTAACTTGTAAAAATAATAAGCTTTTATCATAAATAATATAAAAATAGAAAATGTGGATATGAAGTTTATTAAGAAATTCAATTTTTTTCCAAAAAAAAATAATTAGAAGCCGTCATTTAGTGTTTCATTCTTTTGGTTCTAATAAAAATGTGTTTTTTCATATTTTAATCTGTTTATTGTGGTGACGGGATTAAAAAAACTTGTTAAGGAGTGAATCGCTTAACTTTGCCTTAATTAAAAATTGATGATGAAGAATTGGCAGTAATAAGCTAAAATAAAGGAATTATTGGATCCAATAGAACGTTCTATTACTGTCATTTATATATGCTTGAGATAAAATCGTAAATTTCTTATTGGACTATAAGGGATTTTGGGTAGTAGAAATATCGAAATATTTTATGTATTGGTTATAGACACAAAATTACAATCTATGTGGTATATTAAGACTTTTATAGCCGTAATACTTTCGAAATCCATGAAATCAAAAATATATCAGAAAATTTCAATCAAGCTTTATATTTTTTTTATCATATAAGTGGGAATGTAAGATTATGATTCATTTAAAAAAATATTGCGTTCCAGCTATACAATTGTTAAATAAAAAAGTTGAAAAATGAACAACCAATAAAAATTAATATGTTTATTTAGGACCTATACAAAACGCCTATGATAAAAAGTGTCGAGTTTTGCCTATTTAAATTTTATTTTTGTTCAACATATCTCATTTTGGAATCATTATAAATATGGATGTTAGATAGAAAAATTTAGAAAAAATCGTCATTCAATTTTAAAGTAAAATTTTATATTTTTAATAATTTTAACTGTGGTCAATTACGCAAAATATTTCTTATCAAAATCATAAATAAAAAATGAACTAAATTACAATAAAATTTGAAAAAGTCTAATTTTAGCATGATTATATGTTCTAATTTGCTAATTATTAGAACAAAAGAAACCATTAAGATTTTATCCTGTTTAATAAAAATTTTTAAATCTCTAACATCCTAAACATCATTGATGCTTTATTAATAGATTCTTGTGCACCCCATCTAAAAACAAATGAAAAATATCACATACAAAACACAAAACAGAGCACAATATTTAAAAGAAAAAACATAAACTATGATCATATAAATAAAATACGATACACAATGTCAATATAACTACATCAATCAGCAGCTGTAATAGTCATGTTCATAAAAAAACTCGATATGTGTCAAATGAATAATTACGAAGATGTCACTATATAGAATAGTCATTGCCTTTTATTGGTAAAGTGTGATAATCTGATGATATTTTTGTGTGAATAAAAAACAGATGAGTATATGGAAAATAACTGGTTTACGATCAATAAAGCCTAGAGTTATTGATATTTATCATAAGAATTTTGATCTTTTCGAGCGAGTTGAATTTTTAAGGAAGTCTAAAACCTATTGATTTTTTTTGGGGTAATATACTTTACAGATTCGCATGTTGTTTTTGCAAAACTTTTGATTGCTTTATTTAAGAAATTTGATTAAAACTGCTTTCCACCATTCTATCTTTTAAAATCTTCCTAGATTCACTTCTTTACTATAAAATCAATAGAACAAGTGTATTTCTTGATCCCTTTGTTTGTGCGTGATATCCCGCTTTAGTTCTGATTTCCAATTCCATATCATACAACGTATGATATTTTGTGCCACCTCATCTCGAGTTTTGGCAATGAATATATAAAAGCCCAATAATGATATTAATGAAAATTTTAATTCTATAGTACTTTATAAAATTAAATAAACCGTAAAATAACAAAGATGATTATAAATATGTTTTAGAAATTATATTAATTATAAAAACCATACTCGTTCTATATAGTAGAAACAAATATATATATTATTAAATTGAATTAATCTATTCTGAAATACGTTAGTAAACATTTCATATTCTCTTTATTGAAGCTTTTTGAATATGTTTAATTTAATATATTCATATTTACCTTAAATAGAATAATATGCAAAAAAAATCATGTATATCTTAGCTTCTGTCCCAAATCGATTTGTTTGATGCACAAAAATTTTATGATATTGCTTAAATTTATTATATTTCCACGTCGTGATTTTATAATAATTAAACACCCAAGTGGATGATATTTTTTAGTGTGATCATGATAAGAATTCAATATTAATTTAACCCTTTAATCTCTCTATTTTTAGTGTAGAATAATTAAATATTTGGTTCTGCATCGAGGCTGTGTCTTCTTTTTACATAAAAATATCGTATTTACAAAAAAATATATATATAAACAATATAATATACGTGTATTCTTTTACATAATATTATTTAATATTATACATTGCATTATAAGAACAAATTTCATAATTTTTATAAAAATTTATGCTGCTAAAAAATTTCAACCCCCTGAAAAGCATATTTCTGTGATTAAATATAACAGATACACGATAATTATTATATGTGTCATCTAAAAATTGCAATCTTACGTTAACTATCAGCAGCTTTAAATGTTAATATGTATACATAAGCTATCTGAAATACATAAGATGAATTTCATTGGGTAAAATATTAGCATTTATAATTGATATATATCTCTTGGAAAAAAATATAAAAAACTCGAATCCGTAGATCCGAAAAATTCAAGACGTCTCTTTTTATATAAAACTAATGGCTGTATAGATTCAAATATTATATTTTATGATGATAGAAATCATATACTAATTTTTTAATCACACCAATCAAAAATAAAAAATGTTGGATTATCCTATGGTGTGCCACAAAATAAAATAAAAAACCTTTATCTGTTTGCTATACATCTACGCTATTTAATGTTTTGTATAGACTTTTAATAAAATCTTATATTAAATATAAATATTTACGACTCTGGAATAAACATAAACTTTCTAATTTATATTGAGTTTTAGTCATATTTTTGTAATTATTTTTGTGCATCTTATTGTTATCGTATATATTAATTAAAAGAAACGAATGGGATTTTCAATCAATAATTATATTTCTAGATAATTTACATACATAAAAAATCATCACATTTTATAATAAATTTCTATAGAGGGTAGTGATAATATATTTTGCTGTTTAAAACGTTATATATACTATTTGTAATAACACAATGATTCAAGTTTAGCATATTACATTGAGCATATACAATGATTAAAAATTGCTTAAACAGTTCAACATACATATTTGAACGCTTCAATGAAAATCCAATCAAAATGCGCTTTAAAACTAAGCTTTATGTTTTAATTACTGATATTTGTATATTCATTTGCGAAGAGAAAATAATATTACATACAATAAAGTGTTTTGTTGATCGTATTTTTACTAATTCATTCTTCAAATTTTATAGATAAAAGAAACGGTATGTTTTTTAAACCTATATCTAAATTAAGGACTGGATAAATATTTTTTATGTGTTGTCTCTGGAGTATTTATCCTTATAATGTTTTTGTTTATATTTGTGCGAACTAAATTTATTGTTTCTTAATGAATATAAATTTATATTCGACATTTTATTTTTATAACTTGGAAATATAAATACTTTAAATCTTTTTCAAAGTTAAAAGAACATGCAATTTGATTTATATAAAATGCATTCTTAAATTAGCTATGCGTAGTCTTTAGAATGAGTATTTGCTTGCTTGTGAAGTATCTTCATTGCATGTGATTCATACTCTTTTAATTTCAAATATATATTTTGGCCATTATATAACAATACACTCTTGATTCGGTAAAAATTTATGATTTAATATATCTACTTTTTAAATTTATTCATAAACCGAAATACTCAAATCATGTTATATTATAATCATTAGTTATGAAAAAAAATTATACATACATTGGAAGGCAATATTTTTGATCATCATGAACATAAACTCCTTTTCACGTAAAATATTCTTGAAATATGCATATATTGTATATAATATAGCAATAAAATGCATGATCAAAAACATTATCAAGCGTTAATGATCGTTTTCGGTTAGTATCGTTAGATATTAATAACCTTGATATTAATTTATCGCATAAAAATGAGCCTCAAACTAATATAACTAAATAGAAGAACCTATATAGCTCAAAAAGAAAAGGCAAATACACTTATCTGAATAGATTCGAAACACTTTGAAAAATTTATATAATATGTAATACAAATAACTTCAAGAGCATTCTTTACTTTTGAGTGCAAATAACTAAGCTAAAAATGCTAATTGGAAAAACTTCGTATACTAGGAAGATTGTGATATAAACAATAAATTATTTTTTCTGAATATATTATGCAACTTCAACAAAAAAACCTAGAAAGCATATATATATATAGGTTAAGTATTTCTATTTTGTAGAAGTGATTAAGAGTGGCATCTATATTTTTTTATGATTAGTTTATGGCAATATATAAAACAACATGGTTGAATATTTACAATAGAAATGTCTTATAGTGTATATCATCTAAATGCATAGAGTGTTAATATAAACCATTCCATATTAATATTTTTGTCTTTTTAGATTATATATACCATGTCGTAATTTACTATTTTTGTGGAAGATAAAATGTGGTTCAGAATAAAGAAAATGGATTCAACAAATATCGATTGTTAAATGTATATTATAACTGATTAGAAGTTCGGAAACATTTTTGAAAGAAAAAATTATAAATTACAATATATTTTAGTTCACATTCCTAACTTTCAACATTATCATTACAATAATTATAAATATTTTTTAAGAAAAAGATAATCTTAAACATCTTTTTTTAATAATCCATAAATAATCTATATCTTTGTTTGTGATTTATCGACTTCTAGTATTTATTACATGTCTGTATTCAAGCAAACTAAAATTTAAATGGTAAGATCAATATAATAATAGATTATTTTTCTTTTTATTTTTGGAATTAGTTTATTTTTATAAATTTTATCTATTTATATGTGGTCAGTCCTTTGGAAATATTGCACAACTTTGCGACACATATTTTACCACCTTACCCTGATCTTTCGCTATCAACTGCTCTTCTTCTCACAAATTAAATGTATTGAATTTTCTTGCGAAGTAAGAAGGCTTGGATGTGTTCTTCTACCAATACCGGGATTTTTAACTCCTTAACATATTTTTTTGGAATTTTGTAGCCCCTCTATCCCAAGTCATTACATATGGTATTATTCTTGTTTCACATTGAAGTAATAGATTTATGATTTTTTTTATAAAATTTAATTTATATCTAAAATATATTACTTTGGAGATTATGACATTAAATTAAAAAAAATAGAAAATATAATTGATTTCTTACTATGTTGAAAGCACTAAACCAAGAAATTGCGATCTGATAAAAGACGATAAAATACCTCCATTTGATACTGTACCTAAAGGATGTTTTATATAGCTGACATAAAGTTCTTATTTTTTTTTAGCATATTTCAATAATTAGTGAGATGTGATCGCAAGTGAAGCAGTTGCGTATGAACATTAGCAAAATAAAGACGAACACACAATATATACCACTGCAAAGATTTTATTTTAAAAAGCTTGTTTTTTTAGTGCTGCTAAAGGATGTATGCAAAAAAAACTCTGATCATAGAGCAGCTCGATGTTTTCCCGTCAACAAATGAATTTGCATAAAATTATATTAACATGTAAATAAATAAATAGAACTTTTATTTAACAACTAAAAATATGGAAGTAGTCTATAAAAAGGTCGAAAATAGACATAAGCAAATAGTGGTGTTACTCGCATGCATGTTCAATTAAGGGGTTGGTGTTTTAATAAGATGGGATTGAATTAGAAAAAAAATTCGGGCTTTAAATCCAATCCCATTATATTGCAATTAAACCGTGACAATATTGTAAATTTCTTGTAGAAAATTTTCATGTGAGTAATAGGAAATAGAAACCTAAAATTTATGTTTACGTGTATGGATAAGTACTTTTAAAAAATAATATGTCTTTTCTTATTATATAAATATCTAAAACAATAAATAAAATTCAAAACAATTATTTTTTGCAGATCACATGCATATAAACGAATAACCGTTTTTAAGTATGTTTCCCCACGAAGAGATAATAAAAAGCTAGGGAATAACAAATAAAGATACAATATAATTCAATTGGTTTTCTTCAATATATAAGATATAAAATCAAATCTTTGCTTTTTTTAAGGATTTAAAAAATAATTCACATTTTTATATATAAAAAAAAATATGACCTAATTCTGATAAGGCTACAAGTGATTATATATTTTTATCGATGTTATAGCTACCTTTTTATGTTGATTTGGTTTTTTGTGACGTAGTTAAGGCATTGGGAATATTTAGAATTTAATAATTCATTAGATGTCATACCTCATATCAATACCAATAAACTAATTTTCTTCTCTCACGTGAAATGTCTATAGAACCTAAGACAAAGGAGTATATTATGCAGTCATGGTCTCTTATAAATGTTTCCGGCGATAGTCTATATCTAAAATGTAAAGTTTACCTTTTAACTGCTAAAATAGTTTCTACTATTAAAATATTAATTTTTCGATAGTAAAAAATCTAAAAATATCATAATTTCTTGGCGTGTCCTAGTAAACTTCAGAAATTTAAGCCATATACACATTACTGTCACTATATAGAATCGGACTAAAACTAAAGATACAATTTTGATATATATTATCTTTTTCTTAAAATCACTATAAGTTATCAAAGTTGGGGAATAAAATAGAAATCTTATACGTGAAAAAGAAATGATAAGACAAAATATAAATGTCAAGTCTCGATTTGCTGTAATTCATTGACGTATATAAGGAAAAAAAATTCTGAAATCTTAAACTGTTTTTTAAAATACATTTAGATGTGATTTTAGAGATAGTTGAATGCATCTAATATATGAATTTCAAACTTAGACCAAAATGGTTAAATGAATTATTTAAAAAAACACTGATATATTTGAGTATAAAAATACACAAAATCTTAGCCAAAGGTTTATTTTAGAAGTTTACATGGTTTTTTTTATTGGTTAGAGTTTTTCTTTTTATATGTTTAAATCTACTAAAATGTAGACAGTATGTGTAGAAAATTAGAAATTCCATATTGCATCTTTTGACACTCGACCTTGGTAAATCTTTCAAAGGCTTGCATATTTACTATAGATAAATATATCGATTAATTTATTTGTGTAAATATATAAAAAAACAGAAAATAATCAAAATTAATCAATCACAAACCTGCATAAATAGATCATTTATATCAATTAAATACTATATCAGCATGTTTATAATACAAGAATTATATTTGCTATTATTTTTTCACAAAAAGATAAGATAAAAAAAACTTATTATGGCTATCATGATAAAATTTTATAATAATTTTTAAAAACAAAGAATAAAAACATTTTTTTTTAAATACCTTTATATTTTAAGTGATCTGAAATAACAAAGCACCAGATGCAATCTAAATATTTATTTATTCAATACACGAAATCATAAAGCATCCAAGCTATTTTTTTTTATCGCTCCAATGTTATTTTTTAGCCTCATCTAAAGGGAATGTAAAATTTAATTTTTCTTATACGGAAACTACGTATTGTCTGATTATCATAGAATTGGAACAGAATAATTAAATTTTAAATTATTTATATCTTGATCTATAACTATCGTGTTTTATTGGCTGTCTTTTTTGCAATATTACGTTTAAGATAAAATTTTAAATTGTTTGATTTTTATATTAAGTGGTTTTTTTCTTAATTTAATCTGTCTAACTACTTGTTTGATTTCAAAAGAGATAATATAATCAGATTTGACCGATTCATTTTTTGTATATTAAAGTTTTAATCTAAAATCGCATAACAACTTGCATTAAATTTAGCGCACTTGTTACTATTTCTCTATATTTAGGCTTAAAAAAAATTTATAAAAACCTTATGATTTATAACATATGAACATATAAAAATGATTTTATATCTATTATGCGTAATATATATCCATAACGATTTATTATTAATAACTTAATACTATACATCCTAATGACACAGTTTTTAATATTTTAATTGTGTTCTTATAATTTTAAAGATTTTTGCTGGTGAAAAAAACTTGTCCGAACCTTTTATTTACATTTATAATTACCTATTAAACAGGATAGTATAATTTCTTCTTATTATATTCTAAAATGATAGTTTTAAATGTACTTATTATTTGTGTTTGTAATTAGCCCATATGTTATAACATGGAACGGTGTGGTGACACGATATCATAGAAGGTACCTGAAGGAACTAGATGTCACGAACCAGGTTGAGGCATATATTCAAACTTTGGAATTGAGAAAAACCCTTGAATTAATAGGTCTCGAAAGTGGGGAGAAGTATTGAAGAAGACTTTGGAGAGGATAAGATAGCCAAAAGTATAAATACGCTGTGCGTACAGAGAATCAAGCAAGCTGTGCCTGAGAACAAAAACTAAAATTACGACTATAAATATGGCCCATAAATAAAAAATAATTATAAATAAATTAGAACTCATAACAAATAGCAATTCAAGAAGGACAATATTTATAGATACTTAAAGTGATATTTTAATGCATATGGTTGACAATGTTGCCGTAAACTTTTAAAAATATTAAAAATTCTAATTGTTTTTAATTTTTTTCTTATTAGGGATGCAGGTAATATTAACTAAATAACTTAAAAGCTCAATATTTGATTTAAATGAATCTATAGAAAAAAAAGGACGGTTGAGTGTAAGCCTAAGTTTGGTTAGAATAAATTAAAATTCGCTTTAATAATTATTCTGCATCTTTTATTTTATTTATCTAGTTTTAATTCTGGCATGTATTATAACATCAACGGAATTTTTTATCGAAATTTTCTATCGATTATTTTTATTGGATCATACAAAATTAACTTGAATCCTTATTTTATTTATCTCGCAAAAGATAATATAAATGCTATTTCTAAACAAAATCCTTTTTTATATGCAATAGAAAGTCAAGTATTTCAAAAAGATTTCATTGCTATAAAAATATGATTTTAATTTTTGTTTTGTTATCTCAAATTAGATAATAGTTATTTTTCTTATTTATATATAGCCTATTATATGTTCGTATTTTTTAAATATTCAATATTACAAACTCATTTTCGCTTTATGTTTGTACTTTACGCCGTTAGAATTTTTACAGCCTAAATTATGTAATTATTTTAAAAGCTAGTATTATATTGATACATATCTCGCACTTTAATTTTAGCAACATTTTTTATTATACGTCTCCACTTATATAAATTATGAATTTTCATTGACAAAATTTCATTTCTTTTTACTTTGGCAAAATAAAATCTTTTAAGCTAAATATATGCTAATCGTCGAAGTTTGTCGGTACTCTATATAGACTCTTTCTTTCATATGTCAAATTCGCATTTTATGTTTTTAAAATACATTCATCCCTAAAAAATATCTTTGTGAAACAGGAGTACTAATCGAAGCGAGAAAATACCCTGAAATCAATAGGGATGTCGAAAACACTTGAATCAATAGGTCCTAAAAAATATCGTGTATACTAGAATGCTGTGAAATAATGTGAATGTGTGTCGTATATATATAGTCTATTTTGTATGCATTTGCTTGGGTAATTATGAGTAAAGGGTTTTAAGATAATTAAAATACAAAATGAATTTAGGTAAGCTCATAGTGTTACAATTTAATAATATTTCCGAATAAATTTTTTTAATGTTTCGAATATAACAACTTTAAAAAATGAATTTAAATTATTAGAAATTTATCAAAGATCATGTAATAAAATTCCACTATAATGTCTTTCATATTGTTTGTTGTTATTATTTTATGTAAATTATAAGATAAATTTACAAGTTAATATCTGCAGAAAGCGTGAGAAATCATATATTCTATTGTCTTTTGTAAATCCAAGATCTTTATCCAAAAAAATCATAATGATAAAAAAATATATAATCTTAGAGAAAACAATTAAATTTATCTACTTATTTTTCATAGCATTAGCTTATTTAAAAACCCAAAATATCGTGATTTATAAATTGTTTTTGACGAATTTTGTATTTTAGTTTTTTTATAATTGCATATTTATTTTTTAATTGTTAACTGTAGTTGAAATAAAATTTGTTCGGATACATTGGATCAACGTTTTGAACGTGACAAAAATATTGAAATAATTTTCAGTTAAACTATTGTTGTTTTTTAACATTGAAATGCTGTTACTGATATTTGTGCATTAATATACTTTTCTTGAATAGATTTGTTTAAAGAACTAAACAATTTGAACACATTTAATTATTGCAAAATAATCTCTATTCTTGGATTAAATAAATATATAGATGTGTATAAATAAATAGTTTCAAGTGATCGAAAAATTAAAATATTAGATGAATATTTCAAAAGAAGGAAAAAATAAATATGATTTGGTGGAAAATTTTAACATAAGGTTTGAGAAAAATACTTCCACGTGAATTAGAGAATACAAAATAAAATCTTTATGATTATTTAAAATAGAAAGGACTTATTGTATGATTTTTTTGTTTATAATTTATTATATGGTCATTTAAAATTATAGTTACGACCATTCTAAAATATCATTACCGAATTATTGCAGAAAGGATAAGTAATTCTTTTACAAGCCGTGCTGTTGGTTAACATTGTTACAAATAACATTTAGCATAATTTGTACTAGCACTTTAGTAAAAATTTATTCATTCGAAAGGATAGTTTGAATCAATTTATAGTAGGTAATATATATTTTATTTGACTGTAAAAATAAAAATAAAGGTTTATTTGTTTTAATCGTAATACATCATCGAACCATCAGCAAGTATTAAAATCTTTATTTTATCTTTATGCTATCTATAATTATGATTTTTACGATAACTTTTTATGTCAAGACTTTTTATAACAAATATTATACCATATAAAACGACTTGGGATGGGAATGGTTACAAAATGCAATAAAAATATGTACAAAGTTGTTAAAAATAATACTGAAGTAGAAGGATATATGCAAGCCCTAACAATTCGCAATATATTTGAACACATATCATTTCACTCATTAAGAGCAGTTGACGAAAATAAATCGGGGAATATGTCAAAATATGTATACTGGAGCTGTATAATATTCCTAATGGACTGTATACAACTCAGTAGTTAAAATCATAATAGGAAGAAACTTAACCCGTAAATATAGAATAGGATTTATACACAATAAAATCTGATGATTACATCAAATAAGTTAATGCAAAGATAACATTTTTATTCTATCACCAGTAAAATTGAATTCTTAATTTATAAATTTGAACGTTCGAAAAATTTCCCGATATTTAATTACATTTATTTAAAAAATGATATTATTGAATAAACCCAGGTAGAAATGTCCTATTGAAAGAAAAGGTGTGTCTTGCTAATTGAAAATTAATATATAATATCCCTTGGTATTGGTGAAATGGATGGCAAAAATTAGATCCTCTAAAACCATATCGTCTTTTAATCCTCGAATCAATTTGTGTAGACGTAAATTAATAATAAAAATCTGTTTTTTTGAAATGGTTAAAAAAGGTTTTATATACTATATTCAAGCAGTGGCAATGATGTTATTTTCTAAATATTTGGCTTAGAATTTATATTTCAAATGGTTCAAGGTTCAAATAATTTTTTACTCAAAGGCGTTGAAAAATTATCAAACAACCAATAAATGCTGCCTATAAGCAATATGTAGAGCAAACAGTGTTAGTTCGAATCGCAGTAAAAGCAATTTACATAAAAAACACCTGGACATATCGTCGATAAAAGGGAATCAATCCCAGAACGAAGATCATTGAATTCTGTTTTATTATATTAGTATGTTTCATGTAGCGTTCTCATGATTATAATAAAGAATACCGTTTGTATTCTGCGCATATAGGATTTGGACAAAAGCTTCAAGATACAGATTTTTTGATTTTCAAAATACAATGGTATAAAATTGTTGAGATTAGAAAAAACTTAAATTTCTTAAGATGATCCGAGATTTTATGCAAAATGAATTAAAATTTATAACGCATCGTAATATACGATTTGATACATAAGTAGTCACAGTAAACATATCCTGAACAGAAAATTGTCATATATTGCTAAATAAATTTTCTTTATGCGTCGAAATTATTTGTAATCTAATGTTCCTATGAATAGAAAATTTTAAATATATACGAAAATGTTTGCAAAAAACTCTTTGTCATAGACTTACAGTATTCCAAGAAAGTTCAACATATCATGGGTTATATATAGCGCAAAAAAATATTTTATCTTTGTATTATTTATAGACAGAAAAATCTTCTATTCAGAACTTTAAAAGGTATAAATTATAGATGTATAATGTAATAACACTGATTACGTACGCAAATAAGTAGCATGGGATTAATAATGATATAAAATATAGAAAAATAAAATCGGGATGCATTTACATTGTCAAAGTGTATGTGTATTACATCCTGACAGATCTCGATATTTAAAAATCTAAGTAATATGCAAAAAAAACACGCTTGAGCAAACAAGTATGAATAAGAATAATCTAATTGATGCAATTATAAAAGTCTTTGAGGCAAAGATTACCAGTAAAATTGCTTCACATTCAGAATATGTACTACACGGAAACCGAATCAAATCACAAATCATGTATAAAATTTATAGATAAAACACTGCAATGACCATAAATACTCAATACAATTTTTTTATAAAATGGTAAATATCAAGATAAAAAATTTTAATGATCACATTAAATGACGATTATATAAGAATAGGGGCAGTACAATGATTCATATTACATTTAGAGATTCTTCTATAATACCAGATTTTCAACTTTACCACATCTCAATGTATAAAAAATTAAATTATTCTAGCTAAGTAATTCGAGGAATATCTTTTTGTAGAAATATTAGTAGCTTATTTTCCAAATTTAAGATTTTATCAGCAATAAAAAAATATTCCTAATGCATTTTCACACAATAAAAAATATTTAATCATGATATGCACTAATATTTACATATCAACATTTTATTGACTAAATCTTTCTACTAAGATATAAATAATTCGATATCTTTTATAATATACACAAAAATTATTATATGAAATACTTTAAGACATCGATGCATAATTTTTTGAATATTTCATATTATAATATACTAAAAATTATATATATTAGTATTACTCGGTAGAAAACTATATTTTTTATACTATAAAAATCCAATATTTATCCTATAAAAAATATAAATTTTGCATCATATTTAAAATGTCTGTAATAAATTTAGATATAAAATGTTATAGTATGCCTAAAATATTTATTCAAGGCTTCTTTTTATACTTCCATCTAAAATTTCGAATTTATATGTTGGTTGATAATTTATACATATACTTTTACCATGTTTCCATGCCACATATATTATTTACACAGAATATCAATAACAACCATCCCATTTATAAAAACATCTAGTCGATCTAAAAATATCTGGTTTATAAAATATTTATTTGTATATATTTTTTAAATGCTAAAAAATTCGTTTTCACAATGATTTATATATAAAAATTTTCTTTTGCTTTTTAATCACATCTTTTTAAAGTAACAAGCTATAATTTTTTAATAACTTTCCGCTTCCAACTATAATAAAGGAAAAAATCAGTGTTACAAAACAAATAGTCATATTGTAAATGTGATTGTGTATTCATAATTAATCGGAAATTATGATAATAGAAGCTCTCGTAAAAAAACAGATTTAAATTAATATAAAGCTAATATTATGAAATCCATTTAGAACTAGATTAAACGACATGAAATCAAGATAATAATATCTTATAAAATTACAAATTTATAAAATCGCATATGCTAGAATTTCATTTATCTTACATTTAAACTATCATTGTAGTTCATACTTCTCTAATGTTATGAACACTTGAATTATCTATATACTATGATACGTTAATTTGAATAAAATAATTAATATTATGATTCTATGAATGACAAATACCAATTATATTTATTTTCATATTTTCTGTTATAGGTTAGAAATTGTTTATAAAAATTAATGTAACTTATAATAAAATTTAAAAATCCCGGATAAAGTAGAAACATATATGCAAGCTCCAATACTCCGAAAGACACTTAATTCATCTCATTTGTGATAAGAAGAGCAGTTGATGAAGATAAGTTAGGGTAAGGTGCAAAAGATGCATCATGGAGTTATGCAATATTCTCAATGGGCTGACCACGTCTAAATAGATATTATTGATAAAAATAATTAACCCATATATGTTTAAAGGTATTTATATAGACATAGAATTCATGGTAAAACAACAGAAAATGTAACATATCACATAAAAGATTGATTTAGAAACTGTAAATTAGATTAAAACCGGCATATTTAGTTTGCGTAATGTCTCATCAAAATATCAACTGTTTTTAAAATAAAATAAATTTAATAAAGCGAAATAATTACAGATCTTCGTATTTCAAAAATAAATTTAATTTGTGCCATAGAACTTATAATAATGGCACAAAAAAATTTTTACAAAATTAAGTACCTTTCAAATTGTGTAATATATGATAGTCAAGAGAATTACATGTAATAGACATTTATATCAAAGATGTTCTTTTATATTGTAATTAGAAAAAAAGAATAATTTCAAGTAAAACCATGTATTCATGTTTATGAATGCATTTTTTATACTATAAACATTTCTTAATATTTACAAGTATCTTATGTGACTGGAATAAAAAATATGTTTAAAACAATCTAATTTTTAAATAATTAAATGAATATTTTTTTGAATGATAATTGTTCAAATATTATAATTAAAAAATACAAGTAAGAATATTTAAATATCTAATTTTTTCTAAAATATTTTTTTTAGCACATGATAAAGTTAACAACAAATCTTAGTATTTTTAGGTATATTCTAATCATATTGATCTAGTATAATTATATTCACGTTATATTATCGATTATTATCCAAGAAATCTTAATTGGAATTCGTTACAAACCAGTCACATATGATGAGATATAAACTAAAACTATATTACAAAAAAACACTATCATATGAATTAAAACTTCTATAATCACCATCTTATTTTTATTCTGTATGCACAGCATAGAAGCATAAGCTCTTAATTTTTTTATTGTCTTCTAGTAACGAAAACATATTCAAGAACGGACGTATTTTATACCGAATGCGCGCAATACAAAGGTTTATTATTTGATAAATTTACAAGCTTATTAAAAATCTATCTGATTATAAAATTTAGTGTAACTTGCTTTCAATCATGGTTAAATAATATTTGGAATTTATATGCTTTTTAATTTACAAGTATATACATATTTCAAATTTATTTTTATAAAAAAACATCATAAAATGTTATTATTTCATGCCAAGTATTTTATAAAAAAATATATAAAATAGAATAAGATTTTACCGTTTTTAAGTGATAGTTTTAACTGATAATAGAAAAGATTTTGTAAGAACCCGTGAATTATAAATTTAAATGTGAAGTTTGCAATGAAAATTTTATGTTTTATTAATACATTATGTGACATAAAGTAATTCATAGCCAAAAATATATATGGCACAAAATATCACGTATCGAAAATCTTAAAATTGATGTAGGAAATATATATGCCTATAGGTTTAATAAAGAGGAAATTAAGATTTTTATAACCATAAATGTGCTGTCATTCTAGTTACTAAGATTATGGCGTAAATTATTGTATATTATTTCAATTCCTAAATCACCGAGAATTTCTTGAAAATTCTCTATTAAGATGTAGAAACAAGCTTTTAAACTGATCAGAAGCATGAGATATCGAATATGTGTTACCATGTATACCTATGGGACCAAAAATGATGTAAAAAGTAAAACATATATATAATGATGGGTATTTCAATGCATAAACATCCCAAGATAATGATCGATTAGGTAAAAAGTCAATATATTTTAGGAATTCATCATTCTTATGTGTAATTTTAATTAAGATAAAGATATTTAAAAAAGTTATGATAATCAGTTAAAGTATAATTTTCTGTTTATAAACTATAGCTTCAAGATATTTTTATAAAAATAAGACTTGCAATGGAATCAGCAAGTCAAATGTATTTAGTTTAGCGATAGTAAAACTTTAATAGTTCTTTTACGGTTATGAATTAGAAAAAATTATAAATTTGTGGCAAAAAAACTATTGTTTGTTAAGGTCAACAATAAGCTTCGATTACTTAAAATTTTCATGTGTGCTAGTTACGCATAATAAATAATAAATTTACGTTTTAAATATAATAAACAAATTTAATGCTGAAAAGCTTATGATTTTAGCATGAATTATATGATAAAAAGAAGTAGAAAAAACATAAGCTAACAACAAGATTTAATGGTGATCTTTATAGTTATGAAAAATTAAACAATACAAATTTAGAGCGTCGAAATAAAAAATATATAGCTGAAGCCGACGTACATACGATATCATCTTGAATAACGTTATGTTAATGTATATTGAAAGAACAGGTAAATTAACTGATACCATATAACAGATGATATTGATATTTGTGACAAGCAAGCCCTTTAAAAGCCATATAAACTTTTCACTATACGCCTTTTTATGGCTAAGATAATATAAGCTCATAAATCAATTTAATACATCTTATTTATTGTATTTTTCTAATAAAATGTATGGATAGTACACAAATTATAACATTATGTTTACTTAAACATGAAATTCTGATATTTTAAAGCATTTGCAGAATTATTCTAAATTAATTACAAATTTTATATACGTTTTACAAAGCAAAATTAGATGGAAATATTATATAAATTAATGGCTCTAGGCATATTTACAATCTAATATAAAGATAACTAATATAATATCTTTCAGAACTGCAGAAAAACATTAAATTGCGTATTTTAGAAAGTATAGTATTGTTTTTACATACTAGTTTTTATAATCCCGAATCTAAGAATAGATACACTCTTTCAAATTAAATTAAATAAATTTAATGTAGAAAATCTATTGAAAGTAACGTGGATTCATTGACGAATAACAACTGTTCGTGTACTAACTAAAATATTTTAGCTTCTACATTTCATATCGATGGCTTTTGTAAAAAACAATTATTGATTACTTTAAAAGCCTATATTTGATAATCAATTTATAAATACTGTATGTAAGTAACGAATTTTAAACCCCTGCTAAACCCAGATAAAAAATTTTCTAATTAAAATTACAAATTTTGATAATATTTTCTAGTTTTTATTATGCTCAACTATATTAGTAGATATTAAAAAAATCATGTCATTAAATATTATATATTTATGGGGATATTTCACCTTAAAAAACTCATAATCGAAAACATTTAATAACGAGGTATAGTCATTTTTTGATTTGAAAAACAAATATTTCTCGTAATAAACCTTATTTTGTTACATTATTATTGTTAAATCTATATAAAAAAACACTTTCTAGTACTGAACACCACTTATATTATTTAATAAAGTGGTTTGTATATATTGCTTACTTATATTTTGTACAAAATAAATTTATAATAAAAAAATAGATTATTAGACAATCATAAAAATACCTAATCATAACGAAACAAAATGTAAAATTACATTCAATGAAAAGAAATCGGTATAATTTTATTTAAGATGTCTATATGTAATATTTTTTTATGATTTATATTGATTTTGCTTTGCTGCGAATACTAAAAAAAGAAGATTTAGATGGTATGATTTTAAAATAAACCTCCAGATCTAATATGAGATTGATTATTGCTATTTATATAGCACATATGCAGTAGAAATTTTTTAAACTAGCATATGTGTCATTTTGCACAGAAATAAAATTTTATATAAAATTAATTTCATAAATCGCATTCCGCTAGTATTAAAAAAAACTACCTATACAAAAAATGATTTTTTTTGAGTTTCTATAGAAAATATATTTTAGGTATCAAATTTAATTTATAAAATGTGTTTTATGATTGGCGGATTGAATAATAAAAGCAGTGAAACAATACAGGTTTACAATAAAACATTCTACGAGTATAATGATAATTTTTTGATGTTATTACTGCATGCATAAATTTCTATAGGATACATATTTTGTTGAAATATAATAGGGTTCTATTTCACATATTTCATTGCGTCCTCCATAAGCATATCGCTAGATACAATTACTTTATTTTGTATCTCCTAAATAAGGAGTGGATGAACAGAGATTCATAACATTATCAATATATAACTTTAGAATCGAATTCTTCAAAAATCTTGATTCTGTGATATATGATCGGTAACTATTAGCAGAATATTTGTGGCTCATTTTTTCAAAATTAAATATGCATAAATCCGTCCCGATTATTTAATTTTCTACTTCATATATAACAAATTTTCTGATAAATAAAGTTTTTTATTTTGTATAAATTGATTTCATTGATCTAGAATATATTGCAAAAATATATTTTTCTACCATTTCATTCTAAATCGAGAGAAGAGATAAAGAATATGTAAATCTACGCAACTACAAAATATAGATATAATTGTACACTTTTTTTTACGAAATTATTCATTCCCTGGTTTACTTTAAGCAATCGAACTTAAAAATCTAGATACGTATGATAGTAGTAATATGAAACTGTTTTTAAAGTAAAGCAAAAAAAACATCCATTAAGTTCTAGACATCTAGAAATTATATTTATATTTATTAACATGCAAATATGTTCTAATACGGTGATATTCTACAATATGATTATCTAATTTATATTCGCTGAAATATGCAAAAAAAATACATTATGACTATGTAAAAACAATAAGTTGTAGTTTTAATCAGTAAAAAATATTATTTGCAGTGAAAAAGCAGATATTTTTTTAGGCCGATAGAAAACTGATATACAAAAAAAAATTAGTTCAATTTTTCTACGATTTATATTGTGTGCAAAATATTGATAAGAATGTTTTTATTTATTTTAACCAATTCAATGATATCTTTTCTTCCTTATTTCATTCTTTTATATTTTATATTTTCATTTTATATTTTATATTTTATTTCGATGCGTACTTATGTACGGTAATAAGATAAAAGTCACTTAATTATGATTTTTTATTGCGATAAGAAAAAAGAAAATTCATAATGTTGTGTTCTTTGTTTTTAAATTATTAAACATAAGATAAATTCAATTCTAGCATTATAAAAAACCAAACTATAATTATTACCGTTTTTCTCATAAGAATATTTCTATACGTCTATTATATATTGAAAAAAAAAATACTTAAGAAAAACCTTTTAACAATAATAAATTAGAAATACTATTTGCGACATTTCACGAATACTAAAATTATCTATTCATAAAATTTGACGAAGTATAAATACCTTTATAAGAAATAAATTTGGATTAGGATTTTATAATTTTTTGATAGCTTTCTCTGAATGTACGGATTTTACCAAAAAAAGGCAGTATAACACATACAAAATACATCCAGTTCATATAAGGTTTTTAATAAGTATATCATAAATGTTTATAACTAGCAAAAGTTGTTGTGTTTTTTTTTGGTAATTTTAGACCTTTAAACAATCATAAGTAAACATCATAAAATCAATACAGAGATATTGCTTACGAATTTTTTTACCCACGTATTTCGATCTTTATCGGCTTTTCTGAGAACTTAAATTCACAAAGTATTTGTTCGTATTAAAAAAAAGTAAAAGAACTAATTAGATACAGTTGCGAATTCAATCTATAGTTAGATGTGATTTTAAGTTTATATCTTTGTTCAATAAGAACTTTATAATACTCTATAGAATATATTGGCTCACTCTTCTGCACATATCTGCATCTTTATTATTCATCAATACATAATATCTAAAGACTTTTTATTTTAGTGTCTTCTCTGATCTTATAGTTTGTGTTGCTGCTTTCGTTATAGTTGGCCTTTCAAACTCCTTCATATACGATTTATGATATTCTGTGTCCATGCTATCCCAAGGTGAAACGTTTGTTAATATTCTGATCTACATTTGTAAACTAGGGAGACTAAGTTGTCTAACTTTTCAATTTTTCGTAGCTTCACTTTTTTTTATTCATATGTTGTGCAATAATCCTTTTTCCTATTTCTATTAACGTGAAAAGGTTTTTTCTAATCATTTACAAAAATTTCACTTAAATTTTGTGATTTTTTGTATCCATATTTTTTTTTCTATTGACCTTTTGATGGTGCTTGTGAATTTGTTTTCAATCTTAAACTTGTATTATTTATTTCTATCTTCGATTTTTATTGGTTTTTTTAAAAGCATACAGATTATAAAAATAGAAACTTCCTTTTTCGTTCGTGTAGAGTCTAGGCCAAGCATTACTCCTCATTAAAATGCTAGTTGATCACTTTTTTTATATTTTATCCTATTGTGTTGACATTTGACTAATCTCCTTTGAATAGTTCATATCTTGAATATAACATAAACTTTCTTCCTTTTTGAACTAATCTACACGATGAACATCTAGTTTTTAGATCTGGCTATTATAATTATTGAGTTTTTGTAGATACTGAAAGATTTTGCGTACCTTTTTTTATCATATATTTTATGCATTAAACATTTTTTTGCTACAACTAATATATTTTATGGATAGATTGTTGTTGTGTTGTTTCAATGATAAATGTGTCTAAAAGAAAACGTTGTTTTTTCTTGCTTCCATAATGTACATGAGTTCTATGATTGGGGGTATTCTTACATTGTTGACAAGTGTCTTTTAAAGCTAAAAGAGCTTTTCTGTATATAAAATTTATTGAACTATTGTCTTATTAATATTTTACTTTTTTTATAAATAGTACTTTATCTTTTGTTGGCTTTAAGCTAATAGATTCATTCTCTTTTAAAAAAAAATTTTGATTAACTCTTGTAGCAAAGTCTTTTGTTTCATATTTAAAAACGCCTAAATAAATTTTTTATTAGTATTTTGCATGCTAGATTTATTTTTTATTTAGTTTTTGCTGTCAACGTTTGTTTTAACTGGATTTGGAATGCTTGTTATAATTTCTCAAAATATAGCAAATGTTATATCTTTTTCCTCTGGTATACTATTTTCATGTACTCAGAGGTATGAATATCTGACTAACCAAATATTCTATCCAAATATTGAACACAACTAATATTATTTGTTTCAGATTCATTTTATTTTTTTCTAGTCCTATGCAATCACTGAAATGTACTGTTTTTTCGTCATTTTTTTGTTTTACTAGTATTTGGTCGCAAGCTTGAGATCAATAATAATAAGAAATAATTTGTTATGAATAATTCATCTATTAGTTTTTTTTTGAGTGATTTAAACGTCGATTACATAAAACAATGGATCCATACACACGGCAAATAGAAGTTGCAATATACTAGCTCTGAGCATTAAATAAATCTTCTACTTTTCAGAATTATTTTTTTCCTTGATGTATAATAAAATACCCATATACTCGTTAATACACTTATAAAGCTGTATAAACACTCTTTATGATCGAGTTTTACCATCAGCGTAAATAAATAGAAATGAATAACTAGAAGCTGTTTTACGCTATATTCCGTTTTTATTACCTTGTTCAGTAGCTTTGTCTACACAACTTTTACAAGTCATGGAGTACTAGTTGATTTTCAGACAAATGGTTACGCCTTTACACTTAAAACTACTAGAATATCCTCATAATTTATTTTTCTAATTTATATTATATTTTCATGTATGTTATGGGCTCAAATTTTATAACCAATTGTATCAGGTTAATAAAATGTTATTTATTTTTATAATCATTCTTTTCCTTATTTTCTTGCAAATCGTCTCAAAAATATTATCGTAGATTTAATAGTACAAATATGATATTTCTTTCTATAAATTTATAGATCCCCTCAGGCGATGCATTTTTAATATTAGGCTGAAAGTTAATAAAATTTTATAAATTATTTTGAAAGTCAACTAAAAAACACATAATTTCTTTATTCAAATAGATACTTTAAAAACATCTTTTTTATATTATTTTATTCATACTTATTCGGGCAAAATCCTCCAATTTATTTCTTATCAGCGTTTATTGTTTTTTTTCTTTATATAGAAATTCGGGATAAATTATCTTTCTTGATATTCATATTAATTTATGCCTGCTGTTATTATCATCTTAACATTTATCGGTTTTTTTTATATTTTTTATACGTATTTTGCATGCAGTTTTTCTATTATTAACTTATAGTAATTAAATTTTCGGTCCAAGATTTTGTAATAAAGTCGCTTAATCTAACGCTGTTAATAATTTTTTTTGTGCGGTTGATTCTTGTGCATTAAAATCTCAATAACGTCCATTTAATGGCAGTGTTTGTATTTTATATTCTTGCATGTATAGAAATTCCTTTTATAGTGAAAATTCTCTTTTTTGGTGAGTTTATCGGAGGTAAACTGAATGCTCTGTAATATCTTAGACTTTAATTATATATATAGGATGTTTGCCACTAGTAATTCTCTATACGACAATATACAGATATTCTATCACTTACTCTTTTAATTGTGAGATATTATTTTCTTTGTTCTTGTAAAGATACACATCTAATGATATCTAACTTCAGAGTACATTTTAGATTTTAAATTGATTTACGTTTTAAAAAAATTTTCTATGTCAAAATTTTGTTGTGGTTTAAAATAAAATCGCTTTTTATTTTTTTTGAAGTTTCGCAATCAAATTTTCGTTCGGGTCTTACGGTTATTGTTGTCTATTATATTTTCATTGTCTGCTTCACTACTTGTTTATAAGATAAGAGCGTTGTAAATTTTTTATTATAGTAATTCACATTTTCTGCGACAAAGGCGTGGCATATGCTCAAACGTGATCGGATTGATTTTTAAGAATCCTAAAAAAGTAAATATTTTTGAAAAGAGAATATACAGATAATATACTAAAAGAGCAAGTTCTTATATCTAAATATTTTTTATAAAGTATTTTCTTATTTATTGCTCTCTTCATTCTTTATAAAATCAATTTGTATGATTTTGCTACTTTAGTTCTTTTTCCTGGTTTTTCTATTATAAATTTATTAAATCTGTTATAACTATGATTACAGGTATTTATTTATGGGTTAATTTTCTTTTTATCGATTTTATCTATTTAGACGTGGTCAGCGTGTTGGGAATATTGCACAACTCCTTGATGCATCTTTTGAAACTTACCCTGATCTATCTTCATCAACTGCTCATTCTTTCTCAAATGAGATGAGTTCAAGTGTCTTGCGGAGTGTGAGAGCTTGTATATATGCTTCTTCTATATCCGGAAATTTTGGCACAAAAAATATCTATGCTATTATACATTCATAAATAAAAAAATTATTTATCTCGTATTTTCATATATATAATTTTATATACGAAGATGAAGCTTTTTAAAAATAAAAATAGAAATCATGCGCCGAGAATAATTTGATCATTAATAGTAAACACGTATCAGTTCAGATACAAATTTTTTATAATATTTAAAACAGACAGTTTTACATTTGAAAAGATCTATAGCAAGTTATTGAGATTTACATATACTATTGATATAAGAATAATTTGTTTTAGACGGAAAATAAACGAGTTGATGGGATAAAGATACTCAGTGAAGTAACGTCTATTCTAAAATGCAAGAAGTTGTATCACAAGTATGTTACACATCCTATAGATCCTTTTCTATGAATTATATAATCAATTTTCAGCTATTAAGTAAAGGCTTGTGGAAATACTAGCTAATAAAAGTTTAAAAGAGAAGAATGCAACTTTATATCATAAAAAAACATACAAAGATATTTTTAGTAGGTAGATTGCATATTTTTATATTTTATAAGGCTTATTGGAGACATCTCAATGCTTATTTATTGCTGAAAAAGACAATCAAATCATGTTTTCCGAATATGCACAAAATTAGAAGCATTTTAATTCAATAGTACAATCAGTCTATTTGGATACTACGAAAAAAAAATTGTAAATTTCCACAAAGGTCTGATATAATGATGCTATTATGCATAAGTTACTTGATAAATATTGGAGATCCATATTTCTTTATTTTTTATCATACTATTGCAAATTTTTATAATTAATAAAAAGATTTAATAACCTTTTTCAAGGATTTTTGCTACAGTTAAAGAGCTTAGCTCATTAAAAACATAACATATTAATATTTGATGATTTTAAGAGTTAAATTTTATAAAATAAAAATCATCCTTAGATAAAAAAATTACTGGAATATTCTTCAATTTTTTTTCTTTTAAAAAATAGTTATACTAATCTTATAGAATATATACCGAAAGTAAATGCTTACGATATTCCGTATCATCAATGATGACATACATTATACAGGAAAAAAAAATTCTGCGATAAATTTTTTTTTTGTTTTTTGTAATATAGTTATGTTGGAATATCTACATTTTTTATATATTTAATTCGAATAACCGGGTAAGTTTGTTCTAATCGATTATTAGATTATTGTGGCCGTTTAAATATTATCTGTCATTCCTCTTTGTTTAAATGTAAAAATGGTTGATATTAGATGTTTTTATATAGCTTTGATTACATATGCACATGATTTGGCTGAAAATGACCATTTTATTTGTTGAATATATAATAATCAAATGAAATTGCGTTCGTTCCGCCAAGAAAGTGTTTTAGAGCCCAAATTCTTAGAAATAATTTAAAAATAAAGATTATCAAGAAATTATAATAAACTTGTTTATGTGGCCAACTAAATATCATCTAGATTTTTTTGGGGCATAAATATTTGAGTAATGTTTTTTTAGATACAAATATATAAAATTGCTAAAGAATGTGTGTTATATATTTAATGGGATTGTTCTAATGAATAATAAACTAATTCTAATGAAAATAAATACCCTTTTTAGGACTTGGAATACATTAATATGGCATGAAAGTTACTATTAGTCCGATTGAAATATTTAAAGTAACCAATATTTGTCTTTTATCATCTTTTTAGCTTAGTACATTTTGATTTTTCTATATAAGGCTACAGAATGTGTGTTTTTTTTTGATTTGGGGATAATACAATAATATATCACATCCAAACTTTTTTGGTAGTCAAATTTATTTTATATATTTTTTGTTCTTTTATCCTCTGAATAGATTTAAGATCTTTGAATTCAAACTATCTTCTTTAATTTTTTTATCATAATAATAGACAGTTCGATTTTTTGTTTTAGGCAATTTTCATAACATTTTATATAATCATTTTCAAAGTCCAATTTCATTATATTTAAATTAAAATTTAATTCTAGACCACCCTTTTCAATTGGATTTTTCTTGTGTAATTGAATATGTTTATAATCCTACTACGATCAGAAAATTACATGTATTTCATCAAATATTTTGTCCATTGTGTTTAAAATATATTACTTAAAATGATTATCTACTTCATTAGTTTGCAATGTTAATTATGGGCTGTTTGCTTCTTAGAAATCTTTATCACAAACATTTGTATTTTTTATAATCCAATCCTTCAAGAATGAACGACAAGAGTGTAAAAAGATTTCATAACGAAAAAAACAATATAAAATCCAGTCGAGGTTAATAAATAGGGAAGTAATTCGTGAAATAATATCCTGCTGCTGTAAGATGGATTGGCCAGAGATTTTAGACCTATCACCAGGTGAATTGATAAAATGGATGAGAAGCTTTGATGGATAAAATGTGGTGTTGCATCATGCTGATAATTGAAAGGTAATTTTAAGTTTTTTTTTATACGACCAAGGCGATGCAAAAAAATTTGTCAGAACATGTTTATAATTTGCTCGAATCTTAAATAAATTTAAAATTTAAGCTTCAATTTTTTTAAAAAAATATATACTGATGCATTTATTTTACTCTATGCTTCTTTCAATCGTACTTTTTATCATTAATCTGACTATAATTATCCAATAAATTTCCAATTATTTAATTTCAAAACAAAAGTCACAATTAAAAATAAATGAATATATGTTGTTGGGAAATTTGATATATAATATTTAATTTGTTAAATACACAAAAAATTTTTATTGAATAAAAATACGGTCTTTTCAAGCTGGTTTTAACATATACTTTTTTTATAATATCAAAGTTTACTTTATACAGAAAATATTAAGGTTGCAACTGTGATCATTTTCACAAAATTATATATTCTATTTTATTAAAAGGTTTTTTTAAATTATATTTCTAAATGTAACAAAATAATTAATTCTGTCTATTTGAATAGCTATAATTTATATAATTATATCCCATGATTTATTAGATTAAACCATCCCATATTATTTATTTATCTGTCGCGGCACAAAAGAAATTCAATCGAATACAATTTTATTGATTTAAACATTATTTAAAATCTGTTTGTATTTATAAATTACATTTTTACAATTATATAAATAAGAATTCATTTGTATATCATAACTTTGTTTGAAAATTATTTCAAAAGAGATAAGTATGTGGTAAGAAAATTATTTTCAGTACTAGGAATGAATTTTAGAAAATATAAAAAACCAGCTAAAATTATAAAAAATTCATAATTACTTTAGGCAATCTAAAAATAAAATTATTTATATTGAAATAAATATAAATTTATTATTGATAAAAATCTCAACATATAAAATATATAAATCTTTGAGATTTTAAATTTATTGTTCTTAGAATATAATCAATTCTGGATATAAACCTTCAAATATAACATTATTAAATATGTAAGTATACTGGGGTTTTGTAACTAATAATTTTGTGTTTTTTTGTTGCAGTTATATTATAGTCTAATACTATTTATCATAATTATAGTTTTTTTTTCAAAACGTTTTTTATGTATAAAATAAATGAAGGCCACAATTAGAATATAGTCACCAGATGTATTATTTAACAGATCAAATTTTTTTATTATTATTTTTCAGTAAAGAATAAAGACTTAGGCTTTGATAATAGGTTTTCTGATTAATAGATAAATGTTAAATATAACCCTGTGCAAGATTATCAAGAAAAAAAGTAATAAAGATTAAAACCAAAAGTAAAACTTATATTTTTTTAATATTTTTGCATATATATAACTCATTGTGAATCGCTTTTTCATAAAAAAAAATAAATTTTATTGATAAAATTAAAGAGGATCAACAAAAAATTATTGACAGATAAGAAAGGTATTATATTAATATTTTTGTATCTCTGTAAAATATTTCTCCGTATAAGACATCTAGCCATTTTCTATGGATCATCTTCGATTTTTGTTCATTTTTAACTTATGCTAATAGTTTCTCTTATTTTATTTGCTTCCCTATATAAAAATCAATAAATTTCATAAAAATTGAAAAATTAACTCTATTTAAAATACTGCTTATTTATATATAAAAAAATGAAATTCATAATTTCAGCTGATATTATTTTTGTCATTTAAATTTTTTTAAAAGATAAAATATATCAGTAAATATTTTTAAAAAAATATATGATATGATCAATAATATTAAAAATCTTATAATGAATATTTGCAATTTTACAAAACAGAATTCACACATGCAAAAATATACCATAAATAGTGCTTAAAAAAATAGTCAACTTTTTGAAATATGCCATCTTTATACTACGAAGTAAACCATTATATATGCTGATATTATTTTTAGTTTTTAATTATTTAAATTTGATTAAAACTATAATTTTGTCTCTTTATAGACCAATAAGGTTTATTAAGATATAAATAAAATCTTTTCTAAATAATTTAATTTTAAATATTAAACATAATGCGCGACATGTAAAAATTAAACATTCAAATTTTATGACGGTTTTTTATATATAACAACAAAAATATTATTTTAAATTTACTATTGGAAATCCACACGCATAAAAAATAATGGGGAATTGTATAGTAACTACAAATAACAATCAGGACTGTCTAATTTGTTATTTTGTATATTTTTTCATTCATAAACAAAATTAACTATTGGATTTATTTCATTTCCGAAATAATAAACATTTTTTTATGTAGTTTGATTGCTCTTTGGCACATAATCATGCAATGATCGAATTCCATATTTCTCGAAGAAAAAAACTTTCCAATATCTTTGCTTCTGGAGTAATTTTTAGATAGCTAATTTTTCATTAGTGTCATATGAATAACTTTTCGAGTCGATCTACTGCTTAATGGTACCATTCTTTTAAAATAATATGAAAAAATAAATGATAAATAGATAGATAAGCAAAAATGCATTCTTCTGTATTTCGGGGAATAAAAAAACCAATCTGCGCATTTAAAACATACAATTATATAAATTTATTAAAGTGTATACTGTTATTCGTGGTACAACATACATTTTTGTTTCGGTCTTTTAAAATTTTAGTGGATCTGCATCGATTTTGCTTTTCTTATTGATGATATTTAGTTAAGACGGGAATATAGGTTTTAATCTTTGTGAGTTACTTCGGTTTTATGATCTTAAATTTTTTCTGTATTTCTACTAATTTATATTCATCTTGAATGGAAGAATTCGATTAAAATCTAAATGTTTCTGATCTTAGTCATGTTCAAATTCTTTTTATTGGTTGTAGTAGCTTCAAATTCCTTAGCAACAATTTTCTTGGTTTTATGTATTCTCAAAGATCCAAGAGATCGGCATTTGTGTTTTATATGGTCTTAAAATAGAAGTGGCGCCATCTTTAATATTATATGATTCATTGCAAATTAAATTCATCATATAATGTGTTTCATTTTATCTTGATTCATGGTCTTTAAACTAAGTCTTTAGCTCATCATTGTATTCTAAATATCCAAAAAAACGATTTTCTTTATTCTGCAAATAATATAATTATTAGCTTTTCTGAGTTTTTTATGTTCACATTTTTCTTTGCATCTTCTATCGATTTAATTTACATTTTATGTACTAAGGATCTAATCAGAATTTTTAAGCATCTTTATATCTTGTTTTCTTATATTTTCTTCATTTGTGGAATAATATTTATTATCTTGTTTTGTCTTTATATTGGCTAGCAATTCTAATTCTTGTTCATAATTTCTTGGGGTTTCCCAATAAACATGCATATTATTAAAATAAGATCACTATTTCTTTTATCAATGATATGGAATAAATTTAGTTATATTGTATTTATATACTGCTGATTGTCATCTTCAAAGCTGTAGTTTAATCGATTCCAATATTTACTCATTATATACATTGAGCTTCTATCATACCGTAAAAAAATATGTGCTCCGTTATTTTAATAATTCACAATTGATAATTCTTGGTAAGTTTCTATTTAAATAAGATTTTATCTCATTTAATTTTTTAAGACTGATTTGTTGAATAAAATTTTTTATTCCAATGCCTAAAATATAATTTTATTACATAATGCAGGTTATTTGCTTTAAGTTTTAACAAAAAATATTTTTTTAGCGCAAAAATTAATAGTTTTACTCAATTACTAGATTCCGTTATTCAATACTCTAGTTATATGAGACAAATTTACCATAGATGGTAAACCTAAACCGCACAAGATTCAAAAATCTCTATATCAAGGATAATTGTTTTGATTCTACGCTGAAAAAATAAAGTTCTGTTTTTTATAGCGGAATATATATTTCTTATAATTTAGCACATTTTCAGGTGTTAGAAACAAATTTATATATTTAAATTATATTTTTGGATTTTATCTTAAAGCATCTGAGCAGGTTAAAACATTATTTATCATCTATTTTTTTCATTGGACAAAAGCACATAAATTAGAATGTAAAAACTTATAGATAAATAAGCGTTAAAAATGTTAAAAAATAGTCCGCATTTATGATCCGATAAAAATGACATCTGGTTATTATTCATAGTTCTTATTGAGATATAAAATATTTAATATCACACGAAAAAAATATGAAGAGAAAACTGTTTTTTATTTTTGCTTAGTATATAACCTTTTTTCACGTTTAACCTGAATCACAATAAAACCTTTATACGCTATTTTTAAATTATAGAAAATATAATTGTATAAATAAATAATATTTACTAAAGCTAGGAATAAATTTTTTTCGGCAATAAAATGTATAAAATAGAGCAATTATGGTTCTTTATAATATTTCTAATAGAAAATAAAATCAACTACGCTATATGCATCAATGACACCAGATTGATGTTTTTGATTTAAGAAATTCATTCTTATATAATTTTATGGTTTATATAAAATTCTATTAGCCTAAAGACATTTATTGTGTAAAATTTTATCATAATTAATATTTTTTGTTTCTTATTACAAGGTTTTTACAAAATTTTAGCAAAAAGTAAATTAAAAAAAAGAAGTTTATAATAAACATATGGATAAATATGAACTAATCCTTATCTTTTTATTTAATCATAGATATTTATTCTTTTATGAAAAATATCTCTTGCTAGACGTGATTTTATTTTAACAAGATTTTTTACATTACATTATGCCGAAAGTTAAGAATAAGCATTTTAATCGTATATTAAAATTACATATATTGACAAAAATTTAAAACTTATTCGTATAAATTTCTTGTGAATATCTAGATGTTGAGAAAATATGTTTTTTATCGTGTTATATTTGCCTAAAAAATATAAAACGCAACAATAAATTATTAAATATCTATATTTTTTGCAATATGCTATATTTATATGTGTATAATGTTCATATTAAGCAGAATCTAAATACAAGTTAATGTAAAATATGTATTTTCAAATATACACATAAAAATCTAATACGATATACGTATTACTCAATCGTTTTATGTTTTATTCTACTTAATTTATCAAAAATTATTTTTTTTGATGACTGGCATTCATTTTTTATATAGAATATACTTTTATCATGTAAAAAAATAAAGCATTACTGAAATCATATTTTAGTTTACACTTATTTTTTCTTACAAAAATATTATGTAGATCAAAAAATATAAACTTGTTTTTTTTTATATAACTCGATATTTTTCCTTTTCGTCAAGTGATCAATTGAAAATAATGTATAAAACCCCCTCGGGATCACATTCAATTATTCTAAAACAGTTGAAAAGCCATTTTATATACATTTTATTGTTTTTTACAATGCTTTACATATATATCTGGACCTTATTTAAATTCATAATACATGTAACTAGAAATAATTTATATAGCTTTTTATTATTGCCGTATCGCATAAAAAATTTACATTTTTTTTACAAAAGCCTTCTTTTAAATACTGTTTTTTTCAAAATAACATTTTTTGCATTAAAAGGAATTATAATTGTTTAAAAAACGTAAACATTTTAGAACTATCTAAAGATATAAGAAATATTTAATAAAATAAATATATTTTAGCTTTTTATAATTATTTTCGTCTTTTGAAAATCTAATTAAAAAATATAAAAAAGAAGCGCAAGATCACATTACTGTTTTTGAATACGTATATAAAATTAAGATTATTTTTTTCGGTAGGTATAATTTTACTATGTAGTTTAGATGATTTGAGAAAATATAACAAAAACATTAAATCGAAATCGTGTACCTACAATATATGCATAGTTCTTAACCAATTAAAAATATTTCACATACCATCTGCAAAATAAATTATATTATTTTATAAAATTTATACTCGGCAGGAATCGTATATTATATAAATCTCGTTTCAGCCATTTTAAATATCTAATTTGCTATTTTACAACAAACGAAAAAAAAAGATATTTTGTGTTACATTTGACTATTTTATACTGCATTTATATGATAAATGTTGACCATCGGTGTAGGTGTCCTGTCAAAAAATGAATAATCACTTATAAAAAATTAAAATCAGGCAAATAATATTTTCTGTACACTCTATCCGATACTAATATATCAAATCAGTTATTTGATATTTAACAAAACAGATATAACAATAATTTAATATTTTATATATGTTAAAACGTATAAAATGTGCATATACTACAGGAGTCTTAATTGTTCTTGTATATTTTTAATATAGTTGTTGATATTTTAATATTTTTCTAAAGATATTCCATATTTTCTTCGCTTTATACCACCCAAGGATTAAATTATGTTAAGAAACAATGAAATGAACCTTTTTGTACATACGCAATCGCTCTAAGTGCCCTTATTTTTGATCATTGTAATATTTACTATCACTTTAGGCTAATAATTATAGACAGAATGAAAAATGAATTATAATACACAAGATTATACATTTATGTACGATTTCATGTAAATAAAACCAAATTAAATACATTCAGGCAGCAATAATTATCATAATGACGTTATAAAATTTATAAATAGAGATGATATTTTTTTAATAAATCATTTTATCTAAATATTCAAAAAGTTAAAATTTAAGAATAAAACTTATAAAGACAAAAAATTAAAACGAATCAATGATAAATAATAATGATTCTTAGAATAAAACATAAGACTATAAATAAGTAAAATTCATTCATGAAGAGCAGAATTATTTTAAATTTAATTAAATGATTGAAATTTACACGTATTTCTCAATTGACATTACAGCACTTCAATAATAATTTGAGGGCTTAATTGTTTCAAGCACATAATAATTTAACATTTTTGTTGGTGAATATAGGTGCATCAAAAACCATCTCAAATTCAAAATTACAGTCCTCCATACATCAAATCTGGAAATTACCTATTTGGGATCATAAAAAAAGACTTAAAGTAATTAACAACATTGGGTTCGTTTTTATGCAGTTTCGACACGTGATATCGATTTGATAATATGAGGCAAAGTCAATATATTACAAAGGTGATATTCAGGTATTAAAAGATATTTAAAACAATATACAAGACTTATTTAAAGTGTACTCATTATAACCAAACCTTCACGTGTGATATTTTTTTTCAGATGCGTCATAATAATGTAAAATTTACATTTATAAATATTATCTGCCTATAAAATCACTGAAGAAGCTAAAATTCTTTCATTGTCAAAATTTAATATGTTTTTGTAATGAATTATGGGATATATTTATTTTTATTAGACAATAACAATATTCTCCTTATATGAATCTTTTCGAATTATTATTTTTCGTTCAAACAAATAAATTGATATACAATCTAATTAGAGGTGTTTTTTATGTCATCACAACAATAAAAAAGGAAATCAGCACAATATTTTATAAATAAAATATAGATAGCTTATCCGAAAAAATATTGGGCTTAAACCATGATTAATAATTTTGATATTACAGTAATAATTTAAAGTATAAACAAAAAATTATAAAATTTGCTTAATAATCAATAATAAACAGGAAATTATATGATTATTTTTAATTTTCTAAATATTATCATATACAAAAATGCTATATAAACCGAGTAACCTAATTTATAAACTCTTAGAATATAATTATTTTATTTTGACAAATTTTTTGGGCTATTTGATCTTATGATATCTTTTAATATCGTATATTTGCATATAAAGATTTCGTAACCGAAATACCCCTTTTCTACCATCAGCCAGATATTGAGATGGTTCAAATACCCAAACCTAAAAAATTATATATATACAGGTATTAATGTGGATTTTTGGAGTCAAATCAATCGTCAGTATAGTTCAAGAATATACATAGCTGTTAATATTTTTTAAGGCTGGGCAAACATATGTCAAAGGAAATTAAAAGTCAACTTTTATATAGAATATAGCACCTATACACACATATATAAGATAAATTTTTTTTTGTGCATTCTATTACTTGAACTATTTCTTTTAACGCATAAAAGCAGATAAATAATAAAATGCCTGTATGAAAAATAATTTCCATCTTATTGTATCATCAGAAAACAGATTAAATTTCGTATGATTCCAAATAACACGATAAAACATTTTTAATTTATTTTTTTACATAGAAAACGATTTTAAAATATATAAAAATATCATGAAAGGCTATATAAATGATCTAAAAAAGAAATTATAAATCTCTGTGCTTAACAAAAAAAAATTTGGTTTATAATTAAAAAAATAAATGTGTCAATCATAAAAGAAGTAATTCTAAAAAGATAAATAAAATCCAATCTTTATTTTTTAGCCAGCTCATTGTATTTATTCATTATATTTGAGTGCATGAATGTTTTAAAAAGCAAAAACTACGTATTTTATTCGGACCCATATATAAGGTAAATATATCGAAGTCATAATATATTCTTTTAATAGAATTTTCATGTAATTTTTTTTCCCACGCATTGTCAAAAAATTAATATTTTGCATTTTTACTAGATATATTAGCACGAAATTCATAGTCAATGCATTATTTGTCAATTTATCTGTTTTAAATTTGAATCTGTTAAATGAATTTTTACACTATCTATATGGAATATTAAAGCGTAAACTTTATAGTTATGGGCGCAAAAAATATTTTATTTTATGTTTTTTTATGAAGGAATTATATTTATTTAAGATAAATAGGATTAAATTTATACTATTTTAAACCTCTAAGAGATGTTATTTTATTCTTTTTATGATTATCATAACAACACAGTTAGAATATCTTTTTTTGTATTTACTTTCAACCATGAACCAATAATATATTTTTTATAAAGAAAGCAGCTAGCAAAAATATATTCCTTATGTATTCATTCTTTATTTTCTATATTTTTTTACATATGAAATATATCAGCCATGGATTTTATTATTTAGATACTTTTATTCAACTTTTTATATAAAAAAAGTCAGCTAACTTTATTTAGACCATAAAATACATACAGTATAAATCCTGGTAATATCAACAGTTTTTTATATAATATTATCTCTAAAAATTTGCTCTGTATGGAACAATAAATCATTTTTTACGGCATGAAAAGTACTCTCTTATGGATTATAAAGTATCGCTTATTTTTTGCTTTTTTACTACTAAATAAACTAGCCTAATATTTTTTATGTTTACTAGATATATTATCTGCTTATTTATTACTTTAAATTAGTAATTCCACAATAAATTATTATACATTTTTTATGTTCTAATGCTATAATATGTCGGGCTGATCGCAATTTTTTGCAGGGAATTATGTGAAATTTCTCACTTAATAAAAATGTGGAATTAAGTGCATATTTAATATGTTTTACTTGTTTTACATTGATTTTACATCTTTTACAACGAGATTTTGTATTTTTCTACTTCGTATATACGCTTACTTTCTTTGTGATATACCATTTATTACTTTGCTTTTATTTTAGATAAATCGGTAATAAAAAAACATAAATGGACTCATTTTTTCGTAATTAATGACTTACACTAGAATTCTAATATCCATTTAATATTATCTAAATTTTAAAAGCGCATGAATTAACAAAAAAATAAAGTTTCTTATGCTTAGTTTTTAAATATACAATAGTCTAATATGTCAATACTAGAAATATTCACAGAAAACGTTCTAGTAGAAGAGTTTGCGAAATAAAACTTACAGTTAAGTATTTACCTTTAATCTACTAATCCAAGATTCAATAACAAACACTACTATTTATATATGTAGTACATAGGGCACGTATATACGGATTTAACACACTCTAACACAAAGATATATAAAATATATTGTTTGGATATTTTTTTTGCAAAGTTTAGAAATTTTTCGATTATAAGATTATTTTATCGAAAACAATTTATAAATCTGCCTCGTTTTTTGAAAAAACTAGGTTTTGGCATAAAAAATGCAAAGGATCACTAAAAATATACAAACCATCAGAAAATTTAAAAATATTATACAATAGTAATCTGTCAATTATTTGATAGATATTTGAAAAATATATTATTCTTGAAGGTTAATATAGCTATAAGAAATTAAATAAATATTTCACTATAGCAATTTTACGGATGAAAATCTATTATGAGCTTAGATTTGCTACAAATTTAGTCATATATTTTTATTATATATAATAAAAAGTATTCTCACTGTTTTTTAAACATATCTTATATACTATTTTCTAATCGACTATTTTAATTAGCTAGTTATATTGAAAAAAATAATTTATAATAGTAAAAGCTGTCATAATATGAAAATTGAATTTAAATCTTTTATAAAATTCATTTTTCATGCATCAAAAATCTCTAAATAAAAGTGTATGTTACGATCCACATCGTTATACAATATAATATATTACATTGAAAGTATGGATTTTCAATTTATGCAGAATGTTCTAGTCTTTTTTATCTTATTTATTTTAATGCTCTGATAATCAAGGATAACGAAACTGAGATATTAGGTCGTGCGATCGAGCTACTTTTCATGTTATGTGCAATCACTTTTTTTTGGAAATCGTAGTAACAACTCTTATTATAAACGTAAAGAGCTTTTTATCGCTTATTAATAATATGATATACCTACTTGGCATCAAAAAACATGGGAAATCTCAAAATTTTAAGACCAAACAACTTTTTATCTTAGAATATTTATGCTAAACGATCTAAAAAAATGCTTCCAAGAATATATATAGAACGAACCTATATAAAGAAAAATAGACGCCTAAATGATAACATTAATTTTAGGCAGAAAATACCTTTTAGTCCAGTATGAAAATCCAAATCTTCTAAAAAAATAGAAAAAAAAAGAAAAAGCAGTAAACAGACGCATGTTATAAAAGTAAGAAAATACTTACACACCAAAAAACAATAAACCTAAAAATAAAAACATGAGAGTGCCGTACATCGCTGAATAAGAATGTTTACTCCTAAATACAATACGAAATATTTAACAAAATTAGATATTTTGCTTAAGCAAAGAATTTATCAAAATTTAATAAAATAAATAAACTAGAAAACTAATCCTTTAAAAAGAAAAATCATTTTGAAATATCGGAAAGATCATGCGGTATTATAGAATTTATCAATAATTCTCAAGTGAATTCTAAGGATAGTTAACAACTTATATATTATAAAAAAAATTTTATATATTTTGTATATGTAAGGCATATATTTATATGGAAGTTTGTTAAAATTTACATTGAATGTTTACGAAGCTGAATGAATATTTTGAAGGGTTTCATAATTCTTTCATATATTACAAAATCCATATAAAATCGTAGACATTTCCCGCCACAAAAGTGTAATTTCATAGAAGATCAAGTTGTAAACATTATTGTCTGAGAAACGAATTGTTCACTTATAACGCAATAAGAGTAATTTATCTATTTATTTAATACAAAAGTTCTCATATATCTAAACTACTAACTAAAAAACAGACGTATGAAAGCATTTAAGTTTAAAATTTTATTTAAATTAAAGTATGTTTTTCTGAGCCTTATATGTATAATAACAGTATTAACAAAAAAAATAGCATTAAAAATTGTTATATTTATGTGTTTATCATTTAAATCTACAAGATCTTAGCACAGATGCTTAATATGAATATATTCCTGATTAAAATTTTATTTTTTGGAATATAAAACATTTTCAGAAAAAATTTGAGTTTTTTTCCACAATACATAACATAGTTTCTCAAATATATCTTCATGATGGATTACAGGTCATATAATATTATCTGAATTTTCTTTTGAAACAAATATTTGTATATCTTTATTAAAATTAAATGTTACAGGATTTTTATTTTTAAATGACGTATATAACATTAAAAAGATATTTTATTTACGATTACGCGCATATTAGTGAATGAAAAAAATATTAAATAAATATTTAAAACTTGGCTTTTTTTTCAACTTAATAATGATTAATTCACAGAATAAAAAATATATAATTTGCAATATAAATCTTTTTTTATTATTAATTAAGCGTGTTAAATATGGTAAAATATTTTTTAACGGAAAAAGCGATGGCATAAAAAAAAGAAATATCTTTCATTATGTAAATTGGTAATTTAAATATAAACAAATAGCATTAGAACTACCTGGTAATTAAAGAAGTTTCATTATAAGTTACTCTTTAGCTTCTATTTTTGAAAAACTTTCATTTAACTTGTTATATCTAGTTTTTATTAAATCTCATATATTTATTTTTGTAGCTTATTAGTGCGAAAATCCATTAAACGATTTATATCACGTAAAAATGACAGTTAAGGGTATTACCTTTTTTATTTAATTGTGAAAGCATAATTTTGTGTTTGTTTAAACTTCTAGATTCATAAAATACTTGTTAGATTTGTAAATATATTTTGAAACTTACAATATGCATGAATACGTTATTAATAAAACATTCATTATTTAGTTAGATGAAAGCGTGAACATCTTCTAGCACATTTAAAATATCTAAAAATGCCGTGAAGCGATAAATTTGAAACATGCGTTTTATTGGGTATTTTAAACTACTGCGAAAAACGTATGTATAAACTTAATTATAATAAAATAACAGAAATGTCTTATTTAGTAAATTTATTGCGCCATTTTAGGTTTTTTCTACACAGAAACTGTAAATTTTTTTTAAAATAAAATTACAAATTTTTGTTAAACCACAGCATGTTTTAAGGTGCTTTTAAGCTTTCTGTGTTATAACAAAAACAAAAAAATATTTAAAGATTGATTTTCCATAGTACTTCAAGAACATAAGAGTCATAAATACATGAAAAATGTACTTTTAAAGTCAATTTTAATAGCTTGCGCATTTGATTATGACTGAGAAAAAAAAGTTTGTCTTTTTATATGATAAATCCTATAGATTAAACAAAGACAACTTTAGAGTTAGAGAAAAAAATTTATTTTATAATAAATTATCGAACAGTTAGATGCACAACTAGTGTGTTATTAATGATATTCATAACTGATTCTGTCGCTTTTTCATGTGATATGTTGTAATTTTTGACCTATTGAAGCGGCAAACAAGCCTTTTTGTTAGTTAGCTTACATATACTATGTGGTTTCAGTTTAGCACCTTATGACAATAAAATTATTATGACATTTAGTCTTATCTATTTGAACAGAAAAAAACCTTTCTTAGTTGCTATAATGACCATATGCATAATTATGTTAACAGAAAAACTTTGATTTCTTTGTGGTGTATTTAGGAATTTTGGTTTGATGTAGTTTAACCTAGTCAAAAAATCAGCTTTATTGTCACCAGTGGGCCTATGAATTTTAAAGAAGAAATAATTTTAAAAATATTTTTATGTTTTACCTACCAAAGTAATTTTTGAGTTTTAGATTGTATAAATTTGCATCATAATTCTTTAATAGATTGTTGCCAAAAAATCTATTCGAGTAGTCTGTGATTCAGTGTTATTTGTGATAATTATAGGTTTTAATGAAAGAAAAAATATGAATAAGATAATATAGCATAAACGCAAATCAATCAATAATTTTTTGGAGGATTAAGGTGTTCTATCATGGAGAAAGAAAAAAACTTATAAAACATATAATTTACTTTAGTTACGTCTCAATGAACAATTCAAAGATAGCTCTCGATTCTTAATTTTATCTTCCTCAGAATTGTCTTTAAAAAATTATAATAAGTCTAAAAATACAATTTAAAATATAAGATATTTATAATTTTATTCGATGTTACTTTCTAGCTTTCAATTATTATTTCTTGAAAATTCAGCTTTAAAATGCTCATATTGATGTATTGTAAAATATATTTGATATTTTCATCGAAATAAAATGTACTTGAGTCAAACAAATTATATTCTCGGTAAAAATCATCTAAAACCTCAACTTTATCGATGTGATATGTATATTTTATTTTTAAGATATTTCCTATTGATATAATATTGCGTAATAAAATATCGAGGTTATTTATTCTAATTTTTCTTTGTAAATGTCACATAAATATTTTTATGATGTATTTCTTTGTTTTTATAAATTAATATAGATATATTTCTTTTTCATGCAATATATTTGCAAATTCTGTTTCTTTCTTCGTCATTTCTACCGAAGCGTGCATGGAAGCATCGAGTTTTATAGAATGATCCAGACTATTTCTTAAACACTGTATGTATTCCAAGATTTTTTTTAATGATTTTATTGATAATATAGCAGATATTGCCTGAAAACAGAGAAAAACGTTTCCTTTAAATATACGTATAAAATATTAACAGGCGTAACCGATCAGTTTTTTGATTTTATGTTCTTCATAAAATTTAGGCGCTATAATTTAATTATCTGAGTGGATATATATTATTTATTCCAACATATCGTGGTTCAATTTTTAAAAATACAGTAACACATTTACTTTTTGGTTCTACACTATAATTTACGTATTCTGTTCGTTCTTCTTTAATTTTTTGTTCGTTTTTCACATGTTTGTGTTTTGCATTAAAACTTGCACTCACCAGATTTGTTTCTTTGCTTGAAAAAGTTCTTTTTTTGTCTATATTTGTTGCTGATACATGTAAAGGATTCGAGTAAGTGTTCATTTTATCGATTATTTCCTCTTTTGCAATAGATAAAAGTTGTTTGTTTTTTAGTACAGTTTATTTTTAAGATTATATTTGATTTATGAATAAAGTATATCGCCAAAAATTGAAAGAAGCATTTTGAATTCGATGTGAGTCTATGTCGTGAACATTATTATACACAAGCAACAGTTTTCTTGAATTTTTATGTTTTCAGATCTAGTTTGTCTATAAAATCATGGTCAAACTCTTTGATCTTTGTATAGTAACTCTATAAAAGAGAGCTTACATCACCGATACTGTATTTATATTCATACATAAAATGTGTTTTACTCGCGATTAGTTTAGCGTGTCTTAATAGATATAAGAGATTATCTGAAAGGGGTTTTTTACATAATAAAAATTACAAGTCATATAAAATAAAGAAATAATTATAATAATTTCATTATCACCTCTTGTTGGGCCGAGAAATTTAGTTAGATGCCAGATCTTGGTATTTTTGTATCTAAATGACAACAATTCGGAACTAAAAAGCAAATATGGATATTTATCATAGGCCTTACGATATCTAAATATACTTTCGTTACGTAATATTCTTTGTTGTAACCAGGATTGTTCATTTTAATAGATATGTATGATTTGTGGGAAGTTATAATTGTGGGATTTACTAATATAATCGCGTAGTTTTCCAGATTATTATTTTGAAGCCTTGTTACATTATTAATATCTTGTTTTTTATTTATAAATGAAATTCTTTCACTATATATATTTTTATATTATTTATATCAGGTCTATTTATATTATCACCATAGCTATTACTGTAGAATAAGTGGACATTTTCATTATAATTTAACTTATAATCTGAGATTCAATAACAATTTATATTCTAATAAGAAAATTATTTCATTTTCTTTAATATTTGAAATAATATCATCAGAAACGATATATTCAAAGCCTGTATATTGGTGTTTTCCGGCAATAAAATCCTTTCATCTTCTCGATTTGCAGCTATATACATAACGTTCCAACATTTTCTTTTCTTTATAATATCGATCGTTGACATAAAGATTTAAAAATCGAATTCATAGTTTATATATTCATAGCGAAAAAATATTTTCAACTGGATAGATTTGCATTAAAAGATAAGCATTATAAGTGTTTTTATAAGTATTTTCTGTTTTGCCTTTTTCAATTTTATTATTGTGCCAATCTTTAAAATATTTATAGTCTGCTAAGCACTTTTTTTTCTGTTTTCATCATCAATTCATCGGATGAATAGTAAATATTTGTCTATAATGCACAATATAATTTCTTTGTGTTTGCATTCCCATGGTGTACACTCTATTGACATCAGAAAAACTGTAATAAAAATCCTTCCATATATACATGTCCATAAACTATGATTAGGTTATTCATCTTTAAAATCCAAATCAAAGAATTTATGCAGTGAAGGTCATCAAAAAATTGATAAAATAAAGTGATACTTTTAAGCGTATACTTTGAAGCATTCAAATCTCGATTGGTTTACTTATTTTATGTATGAATATAATTAACATCCTTTTATTGAGGAAATCTTCATCAAAAATATCCATATGAAATTTATTGCTGATATTACTTTTGTGTCTCTGAGAAATCTTATCATCGCATTTGGAAGATTTTAAATTGGTATGTTAAAAACGATGTTTATTCTTATCATCAAGAGAAATGCAACTTTTGCACATCTGAATGTCAGAAAAACATTCTTCTATCGTATCCATCACATTTATATTTTGACAATAAACGTCAAGTTTTATTTTTTTTCAATAAATAGTTTTCCAAAATAGAATAATCAATTCCTTCAAATTAATAACCGATAGTGTATATTTATTACCACACTTAAAGTCTTTAATCCACCCTTTAAAAAAGAATAAAATAATAACCCAGTGGCAGAGTAACCATATTTCATCAGACAAAAATGTAATTCTGAATATATTATTTAATTTCTTTCTCAATAAAATCTTTTTCAAAGTCAAGATTCTAAAAAAAGTTTGAAAAAATCACAAGAAATTAATAAATGCATTACTATGAATTAACATACTGTAAAAAGTGATAGCAAAAAGTTCCTGGATTTTTAAAACCACCGTTTAATGATAGAAGTTTTTTTAATTGTTAATCGCAAGATCTACTAGCTCCATTTATCATAAGATGCTCAAGCAAGTGTGCACTCACTTTTATAATGTCCTGAAATAGTCAGACAGCAATATATAATGAGCAGGCGCTATAAGAGAATTAAATATAATTACAATTAAAGCATAATCCAGTTTTGAAGTTGTAAATTTTCATAAGTAAATTGATCGTCTTCATTTTAACATTTTGCTTGCTTCGGCGAGTAAAATTATAGGGATTGTTTTTTTGTAAATATTTTGATCTTGATAACATTCTTGTCAACCACTTATTATTTTATAAATTATGGGGTCTTTAAAATTAAAATTGGAGACAAAATCGATGAGTCGCAGATCTTTATTTTACGCAATAACTTATCATGATCGTCAAATATTTCTGCCAACGTTGGGTAAAACTAAATAGATTTCCAAATATAAATCAATATCCATATTTTCATTAGAAAAATATACAAAGCCTTTAATTAACTAAGAAATAACGTAATTATTTTGGTATCATAAAAAATTGAATATCATTGTATATAAAACATAAATACATGCAGATATAATAGAATTTGGTGTATTTTTATTTAAATTAAATACTTTGCTAAGATACAAAATATTTCTTTGATGAATACAATCTAATAGATTTATTTGAATATAAATATATTTTTAAGTTGTGTATTAAATCATTTTCTGATTTAATGCTTGAATTCAAATCAGACTAATTGATTTTAAAAGAGATTTATATCATCAACTTTATATCTCGTAAAATTCACATGTTTCAACATGATTTACCGCTTATAAACAAAATTTAATGTAAGCTATTAGAAATAAATGGATATGGTTTAGATAGTTTGTCTAGACGACTTCCATGCGTTATTAAATGTCTTTTATGAAAAAATTTAGAAACTAAATGATGTACATTTGCAAAATTCTAGTCTACAATAAATCAATTACCAAAGACATATTTAAAGCTGATTGGTCAACGGTGTATTTATTCAAAAATTTGGTTGTCTTGAAAGAAACAATGCAAAACTACAGTTCACTGTTGACTAAGTTATAACGAGACAAAGTAAATCGAACTTTTTCCTAAATATTATTAAATTTTTTTAAATAAAATTGTTTAAAAAGTATATTGAATATATATATAATTATTTCTTTAAAGTTTAGACGAAAAACTATGCATTAAAACCAAATTTTTACTTTAAACTGTTGAATAATTATAAAATACAAAAAAAAATTAGACAATATAACACATAATATCTTAAATATGAAATATATGCTATCTAATACAATTTATTATCAGAAAAAAATATGTTTAAACTTGTTAAAGAGTCAAATTGCAAGCTTATGTTATTTTTTGATTTGTATATATTTAATTACTATTGGCAAATTTCCTACTTATTGATATACTTAAGTTTTAAAAAAAATACCATAGCACGATAAAATATTTAAAATTGTTTTTTTCAAATTCATACTGAAATTCATTTCGAAAAAATTCTATTATATGTATAGATAAACTCAAATTACGAATGTTTGTATTATGAATGCTGCGTTCCTATGTTGTTTGAAATCAACTTATTAATCAGCTATATTTGTTTTTTTCGATATAATAAACCTGTAATATTACATATATTTAGAATATTAACCTATAAAAATATATTTGCTAAGAAATATATGATCACAGGTAACAATTTTTTTAAATAATTTTATAATGATAAATTTTATATTAAAACCTCTTTAATTATATATTTTATATTTAGAAATCACTAAGAATAACCTGATTTATAAAAAAGTATAATTTCTATAAAAACAATTTTTTCATTTTAATGATCATTATAATTAGTTGTTTGGTTGATATTTCTTGCAAAATTATAGTATAAGACTTTTTTTATTGCCTGCTGATTTTACATAATTATTATATTCCACCCATATATGATAAAATCTTGATTAAACAAGTATAAAGGCATTTAAGAGACTCGTATATCTTAATTGAGTAATTAAAGACCAATATTGGTAAATAACTTAGATTTTTATTCTTGGATTGTACGATCTACTGCATATTATAAGCAAGATTATATGTCATGGTAAATAAGAACTTGTAATTCAAAAAGATTACAAATTTTGTGCAATAAAAAAGCTTAACTTAGGCCTATTCTAGTCAATCTAAATACATGATGAAAATATCTAGCCTTTATTTACATTATTTAACAACGGGTTTTATGAACAAATGAATCTTTTAATTATATTAATCTATTTTAAAACTTATAATGGGGTGGTGTGGTTGAGTGGTTTACAAGTCTGACCCCTAGGTCAGGGGTCGCGGGTTCCATTTCCATCCACCCCACTAATTTCCGAAACGAATTTACTCTAAAGAAAAATACCCAAGGGGGCGGCCAGTGGACCATAAAAGATAAACCATAAAGCACTGACAAGCCATGAGAAAAAGGAGGTTGCTGTGTAAGCCGTTGAACTGTGCCTTCAGTATAGAAAAAGATCCCACACCGTTCAGCAAGGATATAGGTAAGTGTAGAGTGTGGTTGTAGCTTGTAGCGATGAACAGTAGACAGAATCTCATTCCCTCCACATAATGACTGCCGCCTATGAGAAAGGGCCCAATCCACGGTGATTACGGGTGACAAGAAGTGCTGGAGGAGTCCCACAGAGAGACGCAGCAGTTAAGCAATAGTTCCTATGTATATAAAGCGAACTTCCTAAAAAGTAATAGAAGTAAAACATAAATAAATAAAGTAAATTCGATAAAAAAAAAAAAAAAAAAAAAAAAAAAAAAAATTAAAACTTATAATTATTATCTTTATATACTAAATATGACTAAAATTTCGATTTCTAATTATATTAAGTACTAATATAAATGCAGATTTTTATTTTCAGGTGTTATTTGTTTATAAAGGATCGTGTGTTTAATGATAATCACACATAATAATAAAATAAACATTTAAACTCTATATTCTTGTATTTTATTCAATAACATCATAAAAAAATATTTTTCGGAAATTAGTAGATTGAAAAAAAATTCGATGTTTCTCACTTTAAATTAACTATGCGTTTTTTGTAATCTGGGATAGTGTATATTTTACATCAATACACATAAGATATACAATTCGATTAATTTTGTAGATTTTAGATTAGTTTCAAAAGGCCAAAGGATCACTTGAGAATGTATTTAATAATTTCTGAAGGTTGTATATGCTATATGATAAACATCTTTTATAAATTTAACTAGGTATTCGAAACATATAGTCATTTATTCCAAGGGACGAAAAGATCGTTTCTTGAATAATAGAAAAGGATTTTCTATCAATTAAAATGGTTTTGCATAAAGATATAATCTGACAGTAAATCGATATTTTAATACATCTAAAGAAGCGATAATCAGACATGATATATTAGTTTGGATCAAACTAAGTTTTATAATAACAAAGTGGCAATGGAGCTATTTAAATAAACAGTCGCATTTTATTATGTTTTAATTACATTTTTAAGTTAAATTATATTGCTATAATTGCTAAATTCTAAGGCTAATAATTTCTCTATTTTTTTATAATAATACAGGCTATATTCTTGAAAAGAATTTACACAATCGAAATTTTATATCACATAAAAATTTTATATATTTTAGATTGTTATTAAAGACATATTTATTGATACTTGTTTTTGCAAATTACAGTTAAATTTAATAAGTTTAATATTTTTGTTTTAATTTAATTATTAGCTATTTGAATTACGAAAGCAAAAATTTAGTAATCTCATAATAAAAAATATTGTTTAATAGTTCTTTAATTTCTTCTATCTCCACATTAATCCATAGTTTGCCTACTTTCAAGTGGCTTCGTTGCGTCTATCTTTATGTTTTCGATATAAAAAACGCTACCAATAAAACCTCATCTACTAAAAAACTGAAGTATCAATTTAATCTATAGATGCATATTTGACAAAAAAATTGACTTATATACTTGTTTTAATTTTGGATATTTAAAGCCATCTAATGTAACATGTTTTGAAATTTTGCAGCCATTAAATAACTTTTTTTTATTAAAATTACATAATAACGGTTATGCTGAATACATAAAATTAAGAAACGCATAAAAAAATTTGAATTGTAGAATTATACCTTAATTTCTTGTTTCTTCTGTATATCACTATATTTACTTATACAAAAATAAGTTAAAATTAAAAAATATCTCCAAATTATAGATTTGTGAAAATGTATTTGATATCTAAAACTTTAAGTTGAAAAATAGAAAAGATTTTGGTATAAATTTCTCATAAAAAAGAATATTAAAAAGTTTGCATTAAATATTATGCAATTAAATTTTATAATCAAAAAATCAATGATATATAAGGCTAATAAATAACCAAAGAACCCAAAAAATTAAGACTATAAAAATTTAAAATCTTCATATCCCTATAGAAACAAAATGGGATCTCAGGTTGAATTTGTACTGAGAAAATAAACATGGTAATGAAAGTATATAAACCAGTCGAAATATTCATATATTTTTGTATGTATTTTATCTTTCTCTAACGACATCTAAATTACATTTTTAATTATAGACAAACAAATGAAATTCGAAAATATGAAATAAACCAGAGAAAAATATATATAAGACAATGATTTTTATGTTCAAGTAATGCAAAAAATTACCCACTGGATGGAAACTATACCTTGATTTTCTATGTCGGTTTTTAAATAGTGCTATTCATAAATCTTCTTTTCAGTTCTTGTGTCATCAATATTTATTGTTTTTATCCGTTCATTTTTTCCTTTTCGAACGCCCCATTGTCGAACATAAAGAATTAGTGAACATTCGTTTTTTTATAACAAAATTGCTTTGATAACGTTCTACTATGCGATCGTTTTTATTACATTCAAAATGACTTAATTGTTTTCTATTGTCTATAATTTGCCATAAAACTACAAATTAAATAGAAATTTGATATGTTAGTAGGGTCTATGTTTATATTTCACCTAAAAAACTGTAAATTAAATTCAAGTTGGTATTTCAACCACTAAATATTATGCAAAACTTGTATTTCTTACAAATTTAAGGAATTCTGAAAAAAAGATTGTTGTATTAGGAAATAAAATTCTGAAAGGATATAGCTAGACCATAAAAATGCTAGAAAAATATTTTCTTAAATCCTTCAAAAATGAATTATAGCCAATTTTGTTTCAATGACTATAGATGATTCATCCAAAACTGTGTAATATATCTGAACGCCGCAAATAGCCGATAAAAGAATTTTTATACATAAAAAACTTGTTTATTGTATACTTAATATCAATATTTTGTTCCCAGTGTTTTATTAAAAGGAAGAAAATATAGATTATTTTTTTATTAAGCATAAAATCCTCTTCATCCCATTTTTAAAATAAAAAAACAACAATATTTGATAAAATAATAATAAATATAAAACTTTTTGTGTTTGTATAATAAAGCCTGGTAAAAAATACTCCTATATACCTTTATTAAGCTGTTTTATTAATAGAACGGAAAAAATTAAATAAGTTATAAAAACGGTATTATAAAAAATTCAAGTTTTTAAATGGTTTGATATGTTTTACATTATTTTAAATCCCTTTTGAATTTGTTTTATTATTTATATTATTAAAACTAAAAGAGCATAAGAACGAATTAAATATGAAAAGACGAAAGTTTTATATTGTAAAATTTATTCATAGAATTAATAGCATTTATCTGAAAATATTTTTTTTTTCTAACGCTCTGTGTACGATATTTAGAATAAAATGTATATAAAACAAAGATTAGGAATGAAATTATCTTGTATAGGTATACAATCCTTGCCACGAGATTACAAAATTAAGCAACGATAATATAAGTATATTTTTTTCTTGCTAGTTAGTTATACAGTATATCATATTCAACAGATAACATGTCATTATTGCAATAACATTGCTTTTTTAGATATATGTATGTAAACTCTAATTATTAAAAATTTTATTGTTATTTATCATTTATCTTTTTATATGAAAATTTTCAGTTTTGATGGTTTTTAGTGTACAATGATTTACAAACTAGATCAATTTAATATATTCTGAAAAGTATTCTATCTTTACCTAATGTAAAATGCAAAATAGACAAAAGTGAATAAAATAAAATAAAAATATTTTTGAAATAACATATTTTATACTAATAAAATGAATATTCTAAAGAGAAGCTTCAAAATAAGTATGCATCTGCATTTATTAAAAATTTTTCTATTTTGATAATTAGTGCTTTTCTATATATTTTTTTCAAAGGTTTACTGTATGTACTATTAGCATGTAAAAATAGAAATCAATACTAAAAATAAATCTAAAAGCAAATAATATTGAAATACTCTGTAGAATGAATCGATATTTTATAAATTAATAGTATTTTATGACGATGCAAAAATGGTATAATTTTGGTCACTTAACATAATAATTAACTATCTCATAAAAAAAGCCATCAATTATCTTATATCTAATTTATAAAAATTGTTCAAGTTATAGTTTTTAGGGTACATCTTATGTATACATAAAAATATATATTATGGTGGATTTATTCAAATATTGGGAATGAGAAAAACTCTTGAATTAATAGGTCTCGAAAGAAGGAGGGGTATTGAAGAAGACTTTGGAGAGGAGAAGATAGCCGAAAGTATAAATACACTGTGTGTACAGAGTATCAAGCAAGCTGTGCCTGAGAACAAAAACTAAAATTACGACTATAAATATAGCCCATAAATAAAAATTAATGGTGGATTTATATTGAACATGTTTAAAAAAATAATAATATACCGTATACTAATGTAATTTAATGCTTTTAAAACCCCTAATGTATGTATATGTTTATACGCCTATTCTTTAAACCAATCCAATCCATAAGTTCTTTCTTCAATATAAAAAGTTATATTAAACGACATTTTTTAAATTTCGTGACAATATTAATTTATTTTCATTTTAAACCTATCGATTACATATATTAGGTTAATAAAGAACATTTTTATATCAAAGAACATCGGATGTGTAAAAGTGAAGGCAGCAAGAGCTTTTTGTGAGTTTTACGGGACAGAAAACACAGATTGAATACTAGATTTTGAATTATTGGGATTCACTGCTGGTCTAAATATACAAAAATGCCATGAATTTCGTTGTCAAAGTAAGATGCCCTGCACAAGTCTAGATAGCAATAATTCAGAAACTTGCACTATACTGCTCTATGTCACCTTAGATATATAGAGTCAGCGATTTGACACCAAAAAATGATCTATCGTACGATTGATTAATTTACGATAAGAGAGAAGATAAAAAAAGGAAGAATTAGCACAATGTTTATAGAATCCAATCGATTTCTAGATAAAAACAAAATTATATGTAAATTATAGATTAATTGATAATAAAAAGGATCCCATCTGAGCTACACGAAATTTTTATTGAAAATAGCTTATTAAATATTAACTAGCAGAATATTGGGAACCTCACTGAAATTTTTGAACCATACTATTTTTAGAACTAAATTTACAGATACAGATGCAACAGGTGTTTGTAATCAAAAGCCGATGACTAAACAATAATATTTTAAATATAACATGCAAAATAACACACTTTTAATTATGCATACACCCGGATGTATAAAATCATGCCACTTAAGAATTCATCATTTAACACATCTTTAAGGAAAGAGTAAAAAAGCATACAAAACCATTTAAAGCCTCCCACTAATAGCACAGTAGAATCATAACATTGGTCAAGATTTTTTTTGCAAATCAAATGATTCATATCTGCTCTGTTTATAGAAAATCTCACGTTAATTTTTTTTATATCAAATTCAATTTCAACAACAAACAAATTTTTATTTTAATATTTACCAGTTCAGACGTCAGAAAATCACAGATAAAAATGCAATTAAATTCAAAAGAAATAATATTTTATTTAAATCAAAAAAGGGTATTTTCTAGAGATTATCGAGCGAGTAAATAAACTTGAAATATTCACAGAAAACTTAAAAAATTTCACATTAATTTATACGTAACCTTCAATAAGCCGCAATAAATCATATTGGGTATGTGCTAAATTTTTAACCAAATTGAGATTATTGTTACAAATTTCTAATCTAATATAAAAGCATATAATACACATGCATAAAGAATTACAAAAATAAACAAATCAAATAGAGAGAAAACATATTACACAAAAATATTTATAGTATTCTAAATAGATAAAGTTGTGTTATCTACATGAAGTGTAGCTAAACATAAAATAAATAAAGGTAGAAATACCCTTTAAGAAAAATGACAAGAAAAACATAAATAATATGCATTAAATGATTAATATATTTATAAAAAATATATGAATAAATCAAAATAATAACATCGTACATTAGGATCGTGAATCGAACTTATTCGGCTACCAGATGCAAGCTTGAGACTTTAAATCGACTAAAAAGAGTTAAAAAAAGAAGGATCAAAATATCATTTATATACTAGAAAATACGAAATAACAGATTATACATCATATAAGTGTTTATTCTGCATTATAGATGCACATTCGAGATCTGTGAAAATCGCAATAAAGTAAAATGTCATCTCAAAAACTGTTTTAATTTAAAAAAAATGTCTATTTGAGTTTATACAGTTAAATGAGTTTTTATTAAGAATGCTGAAACCTATAAAAAGCAATTAGGTAAAAAAAAATAAAATGGAAGATATCTAATTATATACTTTTTTTATTTTTTGAATCTGATGAACAAAATAAAAAAGACCTCGTTAATGTTACCATATAACTTTAATCACTATAGATTTTACTTTGAAAATACAAAATTCTTTTTTTTCAATAGTATTACATATACACACACGTAAATTTCACTAGTGGTTTAGTAGAGTGGAACCATCTCCGATCAATAGCAATAAGAATATACATCACCTATGAACAAAAGGCTAGCAAGATGTAATATAAGCGCTTTATTATAACTTTGTTAAATTATTAATAATTCTGTGAAAGCATGGCTTTTTTTACACTCACCAAGGGGAAAATAACATAAATGTATATAAATATCCCAAAAGAAGAACTTGAGGCCTCATTAAAAAAGTAATTCCAATTTTTAAATCAACAACATGCAGAAATCAACCAAATATGAACAAATCTTACATTTCATCGATGTTGCCTTAACTTTGCAATAATTTCAATTCAATTGTAAATAAAAAAAAATTTAAATGTGAAAAATTTCAGCGAAAATTATGTATTCTAAAAAGCATAAATGAACAAAGTTTTTTTGAAGAAGGAAATTTATGAATATATCAAGTAAGTGGAGATAATTCGAAACAATCGAACAGAAATATGTATACCCTCTTAACCTACCAAAGGCCTTTTAATATATGATGATAATAATTCCTTAATCAAAACATTAATAGTCGAGTTTTAATATCAAGATACGTGTTAAACCAACATTTAACGCGATATGGTAAATTTGTGCATAAGTATGGCCGGCCAAAATCTACAAATTCAATATAAGCTGCAAAGATAAGATTGAACGCCGAAAAATAAATATTTCATGTAAAAATTTTTTTATATAATAAGCGTGATTGGTTAAAAACAACCATTTGCTTTACTATTTCAAAAAAAAATTTCTAGATAAATATCATATAAGAAATAAAAGATTTTTGCAACAGCTGTTTTTTAATATTTTATACAATAGATAATCAAATAATAAAAAAACGATCTACGAGTAAAAAAGATAAATAGAGCTTAGAAATGTAATGATTAGAGAGATTAAATTCTAGGGATACTAATTTTAATTCTTTTTAGACACTACGGCATTATAAAAATTAAAATTAGAGGCAGGCTATAAAATCAAGATACGGACCAACAATAAGCATGACGAAAAAACCTTTTTAAGATAAAAATTGGGGCTTTTGGTAGCTTATTAACAGATAAAAACCTTTTTTTACATTCAAAATATGATTAACATATTAAAAGATCATCACTTGCCTGTAAAAAACTGATTCTTCTGTTTCAAATGATTCAATAGATAGCTGAAACTGTTTATAAGATATTACTAATAAATAAAAATTAAAAATATGTTCATACTTTGAAACACTGCAGAAAGCTAAGAATAAGCAGCAAAACAAGCCACTATTTGTACATAGAATTAGAAACCAGTGAAATATTTGTGTATTTTGAGGTATAAATCATTTAATTGTTAAGGTTTTGCGATAAGTAAATTGCAGGAAAACACATATAAGTGTTAGAGAAGAGACATTATTCGTTATATAAGCAATAAAAAAAATAAAAGAACATTCATACGATCACAAATTTTAGATTGATTTAAAAATTTTACATAAAAAAGTTGTCTGAAAAAGAAATTTAGTTCATAGTGAGTTATTGGCTAAAAATTCTCGAGGGATGTTTTTTTATCAACAAACCGAAATAAAATGCTTAAATCAACAAATATGAACTATAAAATACATGGAAAAGATTTTAAAGTAATGAGGTGCCGTAATAATACTTTTTTTATTATTATTTAAAATCCTGCGACGATAAAAAATATCAGACAACACAGATAATCATATCTTAATAAATAAAATCAAATGCGGCAGAAATCCAATATAAAAAGATGATTAAAATCACTTGATCATAAATTTTTTTACAGTAGGCATGTGAATCCCATTTATCGAACTGATAACGAATAAAAAAAGAATGGCTAAAAAATTATAAATTATGTATGTTTTTTACGTATATGAATAATATACCATAATTCACTCTAATTTGTTTGACAAGGATTTGTATGATACTGGAATTTTAATTTGTAGAAATAAGACAGCAGATATAAAAAATACTAAGAATAATTTTTTTCGGAAATGAAAGATAAAAATTAATAAATAGAATGATGAAAAAATTTAAAATTATGTAACCATTAGAGCTCTATTAATTATTGTTGCATATTCTTCATGCATACATGGTAATAGCTGAAAATAAAAAGCGATAAAATATTTATATTCAATTAATATCATTTTATATTTAATTCTCAATAATAACCTGCATGATAACATATCCTATACTAATTTGAGTAAATCGGTTGCAAAATTTTATGATATAACATATTTAGCATCAAATATACCTTTTTACTGCACATAAAGTGTTTTCTTTCTTACACTACATTTTGTTTGTTTTTTGTCGCACCACTTAATAATAAAGTTTTCCATCATTGCATGTATTTCTATATATATAGACAACCAGTAAAGTCTTGTTACGTATTTTTATCAATATACACAGTGTAAAATATTGATCAAGAATATACATTTTATATATATTTAGATACGTTGTATGGTATGCTAAAAACATTTTTATGCAAATTTCTATGCCAATTCATATATAATTTTATTAAATCTTACATATAGATATAGATAGCGAAAATTTGTTTCTTTAAGTAAAAAAATATATTATGTAAAAGACATATGCAAACGGAAATTGATAAAAATTTTTTTAAGTTTAAATTATATTTCTTTAAAATTGAAATTTAGCTTTTGTATTGCTATTAAGAAAGTTGAATTTTATTTAAAAAAAAAGCTCGAATCCTACGATATTATAATATGTGCCATTAGATTCACACAAATTCAGCAACGAGGATATTGATTATAATCAGAACACGTTAGTGGGGCGTTTCTTAGGAGAAACGTTTAAATCATACCAATAATGTTTTTAATTGATTGGTCTTGAGTTTTAAAAACAGGATATTTAATCATTGTCACATTTACTGTATGATTGATCCGAAAGCTTTTTTTCACTGTGTTTCATACACCATGTTTGCTGCATCGCATGTAGATGGGCGGAAGTACTGACCTGTTTGGTAATAAAGAAATGCAAATACTGTGAAGACTATATAAAATAAAACCATAAACCATAAACCATAAACTGTAGATTATAATTTGAATATCATATCCAATCGAACCCCGTTAATTTTATGTTTTTTTCATTGTTATCTGATATTGTGTGATGACTGGGCTGAAATCTCTTGCCAAAAGTAAAAAAAGTAATTCTTTGCTTTAAATTCATATTATATCAATCATGGCGATTTGTGAGTTTTAATTCCAACAATCGATATATTGGTCTTTCATGTACTTATATTTTCAATTATGGATGGGGTTGAAAAATCATGAAAAATGTAAGCATGATCAGTACAGCAATAAGAAATTTTAGGCACAAGCATTCGACTATATAGCGGATCAAAATTTTAAACTAATTATCTTCTAGAAAACTAATTGACCAGAAGAAAAATTGAACTTTGAACAACCGAAGAGATTTTATGTTAAGTGTTTAAAGAAAGAAAATCCAATAGAATATTCACTAGTGTAACAAACATTCATGGGTTCAATCTATTCATGCTTAAATGTAATTTAAATGGTAAATGGTATATGATTCAAACAGAACAAATGGAAAGATATAAGTTTATTTTATAAAATATAAATGATGCTCGAATTTAATATTATATGTCGGTTATACTAATCATATATTACGTTCAAAATGATTCGGAATTATTTTTTCATAAGAATCTTGTAAATATTTATGTGTAGACATATTTTCCTATTAAAAATATTGTCTGTAAATGATCAAACACTATTCTTGCTGCATTATATTTTTGTGGGTATTAATTACGCATAATAAATGAATCATAATGTTTTAAATATATATTGTAACTGTAGCTGTAATCATTGCAACTCTAAATGAACGTAAAGATATAACTAAAATTACAGAAACCTATGCAATCATTTAGATTTCCTATTATAAAATGCTTTCTGCTTTTAACGAATATCAAAAAGTGCTCATAAACACTAAATTAGATAATTTGATGTTTTATTTTGTGTTACAGCTTTAAACAACGAAAAAAGAAGATAACAGAGTACATTAAAAATAACGATTATAATATATTGGAATCTGATTGCTATAATTAAATTGAGACATATCTATTATTCTTATTTTCATTCAATTACTGGCATAGACATATTTAGAAACTAAAATAAAAGACTAATAAGACTAAAATAATAATTGAAAAAAAACATATGAAAAATACAAAATTCATCTTTATTTAAAAAGAAATACTCTTAAGATCCTCTTCGGTAAAAAGTTATAAATTTCTATATAAAAAAATATATAACTTTAATATAATATAATATGCTTAAAGCTATAGCTATAACTGTTTATATATCGAGTTTTATATTGTACGCTTTGTAGAATTTCTTATTATAAAAAAGCAACAATATTTTCATTTTCTATTTATTGGTTAAGTTTCATTTCGAATTAAATATACTCAAATGATAAATTTAATAAGAAAAATTTACAACTACTTTCACATCTTTTGACACCTTATACTGATCCTGTTTCATCAACTGCTCTTTTTTATTCGTTTGTTATCTGTATAAGTCTCTTGTGGATTCGGGAGCTTGCATGTATACTATAGTTTCATCTAAGAAAGTTTTACTTCTTAGTATGGTTTTATGTAATTTTTAATCCACGAAATCTTAAGTTATGGTTTATTGTTTTATTTTTGTTTTGTATTTGTAAATAAAACTAATTTAATTACCAAAGACGTCATATTTCTTTTATTTCACATTCTCGATTCAGTATATTTTTTAACACTAGTCCTAATTTTCAATCAACGGAATAGTTTTTGTTTCTTATGATTAATTATCGGGTTTATGTGTTTAATAAAATATCTGATAGTATTTTGGCTTATAATTTTTTTTCCATCTTCATATAAGCAAAACTATTTTACTGTGTTGGGCTTTGAACTTTTTGGCATTCTTATAACTATAGCGTCTTGTTAAGTGAAAATAGATATCCTACAATTCCATTGTGTATTAACCTGTGTTAGGGTATAAAATTCACCGTAATTTCGTTACCAGATAGTTGATTATTCAAATATTTCTGTCTTTTAACGTGAAATCTTATCCTATTACCGAAGAACTATTATTCTTTGAAACAAAACTGAGTATACCACCTTTGCTTTAGTAAGATATTTTTAATTTAAGGCATTTTGAAGATCCAAAATGATCAAACATTACGTTTTCTATCTTCAAAAGGATTTTATTTAATTTTGAAAAATAATTAAACCTTACTGATTTTCTACAATGAATTTTGTATATGTTTTAACTACTCTTTTTTAAACGGAATCTTCTGAAATTAGTAGAGATGTCTCTATAAACCTTTTCTAATTTTTTTACAACGGCTTTTCTATGTAGACAGTTTACTAATTCCATGCCGTTTTTTTTAACTTGTAGATCATCTCTCTGCTTTAAATGAAATATTGCAAAGATCAGTTCGAAAAAATATATCTTTACATATTCTATACCTTTAAAACCAGTTTAATGTTTCATATAAAAATTATCTAAAGCATAACAATTATTAAAATTGAACTAATTTACTCTTCCGGTTTTTATTTTATTGCGCTTATATAATAATTTATGTGCTTTGTTGCATGTTTGATACGAGCTTTTAATTTATTTCTTGCATTTAATCTAGTATATCATAAATTACTTGCTGTTTGCGATAATTTTTAAATAGTAATCGTAAGTTTTTGTTTTTACTTTCGAGCATTAAGATAAATTACTGAAAGATAGTATATACAGCCGAGTTGAGCATATATGATGCAAATATGCGCATATTTGATAGTCAGAGGTTGTATAATTTTGTGTATTTTGAGGCCTATTCTATTAAAAAATGTTTTCATATAATATGGCACATGTAAATGCGTTTATAACGTCTATTTTTTTGAAGTTTTTGATCGTCAGAAAACAAAGGATGATTTATTGCATACAAGTTTCTACTGTAAACTTCGCTGATACCGGTAAAAGTTTATATAATTAATGAATAGCTTATTATCATAAACAAAAAATATCAGGGTATCTCTTTGTAGTATTTCTATTTATTTTTTATTTTCTATTTAATTCGATTTAGATATTACCGAGATACTCTATTTATTAGTTTATTTTAGAATAGAGAATGATGTCCTTCTGAAAAGTTTCGTTTTTAGTAAAAATATATGTTTTCTATTTTCTTTCTTGTAGAGTGCTTTTTTTCATTTACCTCTTTAATACAAAATATTTTTACGTTTTTATAGATCGAAATATGTAAAGTGCCACTTTTTTGTCTTGGATTCGTCTTATTGTCGTATGGTTTTCCACAATAAATCCTTCCTTTTCTCACCATTTATGCAATGTTATTTAAATCATATTTTTTACTGAAATTCTATGAATTGGACATAGAAGGGTTCGGACTTAATTTACTATTTGGACAATTTCTTGCGGTATAAGAAATTTTACCATCGTAAAACTCTCATTTGGGTTGCAATAAACCAAATATATTCACAAATGATTGTATCAAAAATTTATGTAGGCTGGCTATTTTTGTAAGAAACAAACTATAGATTTCATCTGGTTCAATGGTATTAAAATATTTTAATGATCTTATAATTTCAATATATACGAATTCTGTTAACAAGCATGCATTTTCATTTACGGATCGGTGAAAATAGACATATAATCATTAAAATATCCTTTATCATTATTTTACAGACCCCTCTATTGCATTATTATCTTAATTCCATTTATTTGTTCATTTGATGAACCGATTATATTGTTATTGTTTTCAGTCTGACATCTATGGAAAAGTCTTCGATTAAGCTCAAGGTAATTGTTTTCTGTTGAAAAGTACATGTTTTTTTGATTTACTGATCTACCATTTAAACATTTATTCACAAACTATACGTAAACCTGCTGGGAATTGATTTAAAAATATTCATATACTTTTTTTTATGATAAACAAGATGATTTCTAGAAGGTTTAAATTTTATATAAACAAACATCGTCAGAAATACAATTATCTAAAATTCATGGTGTTTTTGTTTCATTTCTTTTTTTTATTGTGTTTGATTTGGTGTATTATCATTTTAAAAAAAGAAATACTTTTATAGAGCCGAATTTGTTTTTTAAATATAATTTAATTTTTATTTCCCCAAAATTTTATAATAAACAAATTGTGAACTGTAAAACCAGGATAAAACCATATCATTAGATTTTTATATCTCTATATTGATAAATCCTAATCGATATACCATGTTCTATCAAGACTTATAAAATCGAGTGTATTTCTCGTTCATATAGTACGAAATGTTACATCGAAACAGCAGTAAAAGTTATTTTATTATATATAAGTTATCTTTTTATATGTACTTTAATATGTGAATTTATTTGATTAAAAAATAAGAATAACCATATTATTATCCTTCTAATAAAAAAAAATTTCATGCTATTAATACGTATATCTACTTTTTAAAAAAAATTGATATGTTTTCTTCCTTAGATTTATTTTCATGCTAATAAAAACGTTGGGTATGTTTCTTTTTGCAGCTAATAAATTTAAATTATTTTTATTTTGATTGAAACATAAAATTGATGAAATGCACATTAAAATATAAGAAATACTATCAATTCACTGAATATTGCACACAATGATCATACCTTACATCATTTTATTTATATTTTGAGTGGATTTTTCATCTACTTCAGTTTATCTGTCAACACAGACTATTTTTTCAATCATAAATATTTACGAATTTTTTAAAAAAAAGCGCCTGTATATTAAATATGCATACTTAGAAAAAAAAAATAGACAATGAAGGAATTGAAAAAAGCCATTAAGCTATCATTCTAAATATTATATTGTAAATAACACTATATAAAATTGTATTTTTTCATAACTAAACTAGCGATTTTTCTAAGATTGCATATATAATATTATAATTTTCTTATATATGCAATATGTTACAATATTTAAGTACCAAAAGTTTTCGATTTTTTCTTTAGATTCAGATAAAATATTCAGTACCGTATTTAGCATAATTTTGTTAATTTTAGAATTTAGAAAATCTTTAAACGTGAATATGAAATATTTTGCGACATAATTATTCGGGAACGACGAAAAATCTGGAGAATAGAGAATTCATTGGAAAAAAAAACTTTTATAGATAAAAAACATGCTAGTTATCTATAACGGCCAATGTGGATAGAATTTATAGGATATTATGCATTAATTTAATATTTATAATGCATTAAGGGGAGGATTATATTGACATATAAACATTAAGATACAATAACACAAATTTATCTTAAGACTAAAAATATGCATATAAAATCAACTCGCCATTTAAGCACCTAAAAGAATTTATTTTATCTAAAAGATTATGTATTTGTATTTATGCCTTTAAATTCAGTATTCTATGTAAGGTAAATAATTGATTTGATCAATAAAAATGGCTCAATAGTATTACATTTACTAACTTATAAAACAATAAAAAATAAACGTAAAAGTTGCCATACCTTTACCAATATATATATATATATATACAAATGGCATTAAACTTCTATAAAAATCGTTTTTTATTTATTATATACATAAAACAAATTGAGCAATAGTTATATTCCTTTGCTTAAATATGTCATATTGTTTCAAAAAAACCTAAAATAGGCTTTAAATATTTGCGTATATTATAATAAAAATATTTATTTTTTGACAAATATATACGCTTTAAACGATCGAAAAACAATATTATAAATAACCTTTTCACTTCCGCACTCAGTAAAAAATACGTTAAAATGGACATTGATTGCATTTATAATTTACTGGCATTTTAAAATTGTTTTTAGATTCAATATTATATTTATATAATTGTAAAGTCAAATTAAATAGCTGATATCACGCAAACAAAGCTTTTATGATGTTTGTCTATTACATTTTTTTGGTTATATGTTTTTAATTCAAGCATATATTAACCTGTAATAATATAGAGTCAGTTTCATTTATGTTGAAAACTTCATCTAGAATAAATACAATGTATGTGTCTATACATGCCGCTCTTGCAGGTTATTTTTTAGTTGTTCTTCACCTGTATTATATTTGTGTTTATTTTTTTTTTAGCGCCACATAAACTAGATTATTTGTATTTATATTATTTTTGCAGGTACTTTGCGAATAAAATTCATTGTGTGTAAATACGCTATGTTTTAAACATGCCTTATTAACCATCAATGTTTCTTTTATATTATCAGAGATATTATATAATATTAATGACTTCTAAAATTGAACGTCTTTTATTTTTACTTATTTTCTACCACTTTTGTCCTGTTATAAATGATAAGCATTTGATTTTAAAAATAAATTGGTATACAGAAATAGCAAATATAATTAATTTATTTTTTATTTATGGGCCATATTTATAGTCGTAATTTTAGTTTTGTTCTCAGGCACAGCTTGCTTGATTCTCTGTACGCACAGCGTATTTATACTTTCAGCTATCTTCTCCTCTCCAAAGTCTGCTTCAATACCCCTCCTTCTTTCGAGACTTATTTTTTCAAGGGTTTTTCTCAATCCCAAGGTTTGAATATATGCCTAAACCTGGTTTGTGACATCTAGTTCCTTCAGGTACCTTCTATGATATCGTGTCACCACACCGTCCCATGTTATAGCATATGGATAATTTTTGTCTTGTATTTGTATATTAATGACAGTTCGGATTCTAGCAGGTCATATTTTCTCAATTTTTCGTTTTCAACTATGTTTGTATTATCAATACTTGTCACCCCAATTATGATCAGAGTGATGCAGTTCTTCTTTTTGTCATATACATAAATATCAGGTCTGTCATTCGATAACTTTATGTCTGTTTGCAAATATAATTAATAATAATATTCAACAATAAATTTTATCTTTAAAATTGAAATATGATAATGAGTCTAAAATTTAATCGGAATTTATAGTATTGTTTATTACATTCAGCATAAATATTTTCATATTTTGAAGCGTTTTATTAATCGACAAAAATAATTTTCTTCTATGGGGATTTGATTGTATTAAAATAATTTTAACGGCCGTAAATAATATCCAATAAATATAATCTACATCTGTTATTTTATAATTTGTTTATATAGTTTAAATTCTATTTAAAAGTTGTAAGAACAGAATTAGAATAAAATTGTAGCATCATTGGGATCTTTAGTCAAGTATTTTCATCTTTCTATTGGTTTCTTAATTAAATTTACACGTATATAAATTTTGAGCTATATGCGTAATTTAATTTTCAACGTTTTTAAAAAGTTTAAAAATTTAACTTGTGATTTTTTATAACATTATTTTTTCATTCATGTATTTATATTTTTTAAATTAATGATCTATGTGATATATATTATTTTGAAGAATTCTTGTAGTATATAAATTCCTAGAAAAACTTTCCATTTATTTATTAAGTAGATATTTACTATATTTCTAATTCTTTAATCGATACATATAGCTAGTTTAATTGGTAAGGCCAGGTCTGCAGGAAACATCTATCCACATTTCTTTTATTCACTCTATGATATTATCTATAAATTCTGCATGTGTTTATCCTCAGATCATTAAAATCTAGAGTTTTTTACAGTAGGGTATTTTTAGATATTTTGAAGAATACAGTATTTCCTTAACTCAAAAGATCTACATCATCTATATTCAATTTTGAGCGGTATACATTTCGAAATTCCAATTCAAACCGAATTACACACGACGAGTCAATAATTTACAAAAATATTTATCTATATAATTTTTTTATATCTGTGGATGATAAGTAATTCTTCTGTTTAGAAATAATTGAAAAGTATGATATAACTTGCAAAGTCTTATATTCAAAAGATGATTTAACTGTGCCTAATTTATCTAAAGCAATCTTTTGGTTCAAATGTTTTGATGCAATGTCTAAAATTGACAGAAATGTGCAGCCATAAATTCTTATCTGAAAACAATAAGCTGCACTAAAGAAAGTTTGAATAAAATATGGGCTGATTATTGTTTACATCATATGTTAAATGTTTCCCCTATCCTGTAACAGAGCCGATAATATGGAACATACAATTTACTTTATTCATTAATAGTTTTCAATCTACAAGCTTGTTTTAAAATATGATCAATTTATCTAATAGTATCATAATCAAAATATGTGCAAGTTTTAACAGGATATAATCAAATATATAGGTATACGATGTCCTTCTAAACGATATGAAATATAATTTTTAGAAGACATAATTTTGGCATAATCTCTTTCAAATTTTATCAAATGGATCTTTGAGGGTTTTAAAATATATGGATTTTATCATTATTTAAATATCACATTCATTAAAAGAAAACTAACGATTATATTTTGTTATACGTTAAAATATTATAAATAGGGGTAGATAGAATAATTAAGATTCATATACCTACTAAAAATTGTATAAAAAATTTACAATATAAATAAGTCAGTAGTGGGCCTCAATTAAATTAGACAAGTTTCAAATTAGGCTAAATTTTAAAAAAGAAATATTATTACATATTGTTTTTATACCCTAATGTGTATAAAAATTCAGTTTCTATCTATATTTAAGGTGTTGGTTATGTCATAATAATGACTTAAATCAGCGAAATTCGAATCGACATACAGTGAATCTATATAAATATTATATTTCATAATATAAAAATCTAAACAGATAATATTTTCAACCTCCAAGAGTTGGATCTTTAATTTGATATGCTCATTATAAAATGATGATATCATATGATTATTAGTGGATATATATGGATGAAATTAATAATAATTTTCTATACATAAACAGCCAACGAGCATGCATGTGAATTTTCGTAATATTTTGTCGTTCGCATATGAATTTAAGGTGATGTAGAACTAAACACGAATAAAGATTACATTTTTTCGTCATTCGTTTACTAAAAATGCAAAAAAAATTATTATATGCAATTGGTCGTTTTTCCAATATTCGAGCTATATCATATACAAACAGTATATTAAAAGATGAAAAACAATAATGATGATTAAAACCCTTTTTCGATAATATGGTACATAAATTGAGAATAAAATTAATTTACACTTAAGTTTTTTTTCGTGTATAAAAATTTTGATAGATTTTGCGCTGACTCATTTATAGTAACATTAATAATTTAATTTGAACCCTACTTAAACTATTGATCTTATTGTTTTTTTATAATAGGATAACGTAAGTGTATTGAATTTAAATTATACAATTAAACATTTCATTAACTGATATACATTTTATAATTCTACATATTTGTATATTTTAATTGTAAGATCATATGATTCTTATCATAAAATTGAAACATTTATTATTTTATCTAGATAAATATTTTACGATTATTATATATATAACATAATTGATATACTATGGGTCTCAATTTATGTAGATATTTATAATTATAAACTTTAATACTATCTTATTGTTATTTTACTCATAAAAACGTATTTTATGAAGAAACCGGTTGCAAAATAGCAGCGATAATTATTCATTGAATCATAATATGTTCATATTTTAACGCCGCAAAATAACGACTATTATATAAGTTAAAGAATGATTTCGCTATTTCTACAAAAAAATAAAAGTTGAACAAATTCAATGTAAATCTATGCCTTTACAAACTTTTAAATATTACTTTGGATATAATAAATTATTAGAAAATTCTGAAGGGATAAGCAAAAATTCCAAACCTAAAATTTTATCTTGTAATTATATTTATTTCTAATTTTTAGTTACATAAAGTTTATATCCGCAAAGATAGAGTCATAATATGCCGTTAATTCCATGAAATTCAAACTAAATTGCATTTAAAAAAAAGGATTAATGAATGAACGAAAAATTTTTGCATACGTTAAAATTTATTTTATTTAAAATATGTTAATTTTTGCTTTGTCGTTTTTTACTTAATCTGAAAAAATGTTTTTGAAAGTATTTCATAAGAATAGAAATGTTTAACTAATAAAAGAATAGTGCTTATTCGTGATAGTAATTATTAGTTTTTTTTTTCAGCGTTGAAAAGCGTTTTTATCCTATGTGTACGTAAATAATTTGTTTAAAAATCGAATATGTTATTTTTGACGTCTAATTGTTAAAAGCTTTTATGCTTAATACGTAACTATATAAGAATTGTAACAGATGTCCATTAGTATCCCTTTATTGTCTAACTTTAGCATTCTAGTAATAAAAGTATTTTCTAAGAAGATTATAATAAAAATAGGAGCTTATAATTTAAAGTTTTGCTATTATTAGCATTAAAAAAATATAAAAAAAATTAGATACCAGCCCTAATGTTATAAAATATCAGCGATTTTATTTTTTTATAAAATTAAAATTGTGCAAATATAAAACTATCTGCGTATAGCACATCAAAAAAAAGTCAATAGAAGAAGGCATATAATCACGCGAAAATAACTTATTAGGAAGTTTTAATATTGAACAGACTAGTTCCTCTATTCTGTAATATGATAAACATAATATATATGCTTTGAATTTTGGAATGAATATTGCTATTATATTATTATATGTATCATTCTAGATAAAATCTTTTCTTTACTTGATTTATAAAAATGCCATCACTTAGATTTTACAAGCTTTTTTATGATTCAGAATTAAAATACACGTTAAGATGAATTCCCAAACAAAAATTACTTATAACAAAAAATAAGTTTGGGTATATAAAATGCTCAACTGTTTTAAATTTAAGAATTTCACTAATAGCTCTTAGCTTTAGAAATTTTTTTGTGTATAAATACTGTTCTTATTCAATAAAAGTGTAGGATATATTCTATTTGAATTAACATCTGAAAATAATATTGTAATTTTCGTATCTATTTAGACAGCTTAATTGGAACGGGTGTTGCTTTCTAAAAAATTATACATGCAACTTACACTGATATCAAAAAAACCAAAATAATCTTTATTTTGATAATATATTAGCTTCAAATCTTTGTAAATAAACATATACTCTTGGTTTTTAATTTTGGGTGTTTATTTTAAATAATTTAAATAAAGCTTTCTATTTTTTAAAAAATATCAAACTTCAAAAAACAACAACTATGCATGATTAGGCTATCATAAATTAAAAGGATAAGTATTTTATATGCAATTTATTGACTTAAAATATAAGAACGTTTATAATATCATCAATATGTTATTGCGTATAATTTATTATTCACTCATCTATATTTAAGCGTCAAACGGTACATTTTTTTGTCAGTTGATGTATAATAAAATAAGATATCAAATTATTTTTTATTTCAAGAATAATCTCTTTCTATTTTTTCCATCTTTTAGACAAAGCTAGTTATCGAGAGAATATAATAACTCCTTGATACATCTTACGACACATCTTCCTGATATATTAAAACAACTGCACTTATTCTCTCGAATGAGATAAGTTCAAGTGTCTTGCTAAAAATAAAATTCAAAATATTTTTTTAAACCTTAGATTATTTTGCTAGTTTTTTCACTTTTTATTCAAAAAGTTGTAAAATTTATTTTAAAAAATTGTGAGTTCTTGTCTTTCTAAATTGTTCTATTTCCCGAAAATCATATAGTATGATCACTTAAGATCGAAATTTTGTTTTGAAACAAAATAGAACCCATTTGATTTCTTTTATTGTGGTTTTAAAGTTTCCTATTGCGTCTAAAACTATATATTACTATATTCAATATTTCTGATTTTGGACAACATGTTATTTTTATCTTTTTTATTCTGTAGTATTTTTTTCGATTTTCATTGCCAATATGAAAAAAATTGATGATCATTCAGTTTATAAATTTTTTGTTTTTTTTCTGTAAAAGGAAATAATATCTACCATATAGTGATGTAGCTTTATTTAAAGCCTGATCATATATAACGCAAACTGTTATACATTATTGTTATAAATATAGTAAAGCAATATTATATTACAATATTGTCAAATTTAGGGAATAGAAACAAAATATTGTAATTGATTAAACAAGGAGATTCAGTGCTAAATATATGCCTGTCTTATACAAAAGCTTATATTTAAAAAGACCAAGCACTACATTTTTTTGTATTTATACTTATATTTGTTTTTTTTATTCCACACGAAAATTCTAAATCTAAATTCAATATATCAATAGGATGGGATTTATAATAAAATTGATATCTGTCCTTTGTTAAAGAAAAATAGTATTACGTCGTTTAAATTCTTGGATTTAGTATTTCAAATTGCTAATCTTATTTTTACATCCATCCGTATGCTTCTTCCTTGTGTTCATAGTTATAATTGTTCAAATTGCACCTTTTTGTGCATATGCAGACCTTGGTATTAAAAACTTGTTTGGTCAACTTTATGCCTTTGAGTAAAGAAATCTTTTTATAAACAAACTTTAAACAGATGGATACATTCATTTTTTTAGATTCTTGTTAAGAATTTTACACATTTAATGTCCAAAATTATACATGTATCTAAAAAATTATGATAGAAATTATGGTTCACTATTATGAAAACAAATCCATCTGAAAGGATTTCGGGGTATAAATTTATATATTTCTCGTATTTAGATACAGGCAAAATCAGTTAAAATATTGCAAATTTAGTGCCTTAATAGTTTTTTTATGAGCCTTAATATATTATCTAGAATGTGTAAATTGTAGAATATATAGCTTTTTAAAATTTTTAAAATCCTTTGTTGATTTCGATTTTGTTTATAATATTCAAAGTTAGTTTATCGTTTGTAGGATACTGAATATTAAGAGCATAAAGTAACAGTTAGAATTTAAGGAATTTTAAATAAAATTAGACTTCCCGTAAAAAATTGCTATACAATAGAAACTATATAGTTTATTTTATTTTGAAAGCAGAAATATGCTGTGTCTAAGAAATTTTTTTAAAGTATTGCATTTATTCATATTGAGGTTTCATCAACTAATCACAGTCAAAACATTTACCACACCTTGTATATAGAAGGTTGTGCCAAAAATTTTTGGTATTAACATAATAAGCTTTGCTTGTATAGTGTTTATAACCTCGTGACACTAGAAGTAGCCGTAAAAGACATCGAATTGTGCAAATTTTATGTATAGGAATTATTAAAGTGTATTAAAAAATGTGAAAATCTTTATAAGATTCTAGATTTCATTGGTGGTATAAAATTTGATCTGTAATCTTATTTATTTCATTATTATTTTTGCGTTTCTAAAATGATTAAACGCTCTGTGAGTACTTTTCACTCAATTTTTTTTTAAAATGTGATTATAAGATACAAAATAATAATGATTACGTAGAAACGTAGACAAAGATAATTTAAAAATCAAAAAAATAATGGCGCAATGTATTATTTTACGATAATATCATTCTTAATTATTTAAATAAAAAATATAGAAATTAAATAAAAAACGAATTTATAATATAAAGAGACAGCAAAAAACAGTAAAATATGTAAAAATTTTTACCTTTTATCATGTTTTTCTATACTATATTAATCTTCGTATTTGTACGTTTAGAAACTGAAAAAGGTCGGTAAAATAAGTGCTAATCATTGTATATAACTAATATAATGAAGTAGTAAGCACTTATCAATCAAAATGAATATAACAGGTGATTAAATATGTATCCCTACAATTTATATTTTGTACGTGTGTAATCTTACCATTTTGATACAATATAATTTTATAGATTTACTATTTCGCAAAAAATGAAGGTTTTTGCAATACTATTGAAAAGTTAATGCGATGGTTTTATTAATAAATATAATTAGATACTTAAATTTTGCCATGTTTTTTATTTTTTATTTGTACAAGGAAAAAACATTAAAGTAAAAACTATTGTTTTCTTTATACCATTTTCGACTGTGCAATATATTATAGTTTATGCTTTATACAAAAATGTATCACATAATTAATTTTTTCAGGTAAAATATATATGTTGGGCATTCAAAACGAGGTTTTTACACAGCGAAAATATTAAAATATTTTTTTACTATTATATACAATTGTTTATTAAAAAAATATATGGAGAGTATCACTTATGCTATGGTAAATTAATATAAAATAAGAATTAAGCTCTGTATAATTAAATAAAGGATAAAGGGCTGGTTTGATTTTATGGAATTAATCGCAAAAATTTATTATTGTGTTCTTAGCTTGTGAAATTATCCTATGATTTTTTAGATAAACACATTTCCTTTATCTTTTTTATTTGCATTATCTTTCTTTAATTCAACCAAATTAAAATAGCTTGAACATAATTTAAACACAATATCTTAACAATTTCATTATAAATCAATGATTTTTTTAATATTTGATTACGAATTAGAGTTGTTTTCAATACTTATTTTTCTCTTCTCATATTAATGATTTACTGAATACATCCAATAAATCCAATAGTAAATGATTCTGTTGCTATTTAATATATGTTTTGGCTTTAATTGATTTTTCTTGTTAAGGCTTGGCTATTCTTATTGCTTATGAACCATAAATAAATTTTAATTTGATATACGGCCTATTTCACTAAGGGTGTTCCTGTATCTTTCAATCCCCCTATTATGTAATATTTCGCTTAAATGCATAATTTAATAATTGATGCGACTTCTTAAGAATGCTAATTTTAATCAACGCGTCACTATATATCTCTATAATCAAATGTTTTTTATAGTATTGGTATATATTTTTCTTTCATATATATCATATTGATAGTTTATCTATACTGTAAATTTACCAAAAATATCGGAAATCTTATTTGATGTATCTGTATTTTTTTGAAATAAAATGATTATTATAGCTCATTATAATATATAGGGTCAAAAAAAGGTAATAAAATATTAGCTTGTGAATTTCTTAAAATATTTTACTTAAACTTATTAGATATCTTTTGACGTTAGATAAATGGGCTGAAGAAAACTGTTTATTTTTAAAATTCAATATACACCTGATCCTAACTATAATTCAAAATTTGTTTTTTCTCGCTTATTCTAGGTTGAAATAAAATACTTTCCATTTATAAAAATAGCCGTAGAAACAATTCTTGTAAGATTCAATTTGTAAAATATATTTATTTTATTCAACCAACTTCTATTATGGTAAAATCAAAAATTTTATAATTATTATATGCGTTGTAAATAGAATTTCATTAACAAAAATTAAGAATTTTAATTTTTTTGTGCTTTCCAATTAAGATTATACGGATTTTTCCTCAGTTTGAGGCATTTATCTGTTTCGTCTTTTTATCCATTAAAATAGATGATATATTCAAAACAAAATTCAATTCGTAATATATAAAATTTGATCTTTTTTTTTGTTGATGTTTAACAAATTGAAACATTAGAATTGTTTTTAATCAAAAAATCAGTTAAAAATCACATAAAATTAAGGAAGAATTATCTTTTTTGCATTCGTTAATTTAAAACAAAAATTAGACCGGTTTTTTAGTAGCTAGACTTTGAATATTATACATCTAAATCTGAAACGAAGTTTATTGCCTTAATATACATAATGGAACAAATAGTTAATTTTATAATTATATATATTTCTTGTTTATAAAGAACTTATCATATTTTGTTAGGAAATTTATTTGAAATTAATCAAATTTATGCTCTAAATAAAATTTTATATAGATATGCTGTTTTTTTGCTGATTTAAAGTGTTTAGAAGTTTTTAATATAATGGATTGGAGTATTTATAACAATGTCTCATAGTATTTGCGATATTTATAAATTCATTTGAGATAATAAAATAAAAATCATATGTTCCTTTACAATGTTTCAACAAGCGACATTTTAAACTATACGTATCCGTAGAGATTGAACAGATTTAATTGTTGTAATTAAATGACATTTGTAGTAGGTTGTAAATAAATTCTATTTGTCCACAATACTATGCTATATATTCAATCAAAACAGCGAATAATGCGTGTGAATAAAAATTAAGTCGATAATGTAATTACCCTCTTTTATTGGTCGTAAATCGACAAAATCTATCAAAGAAAATGTATGAACGACTTTTAAACGGTGCCTTTTTTAAGTCTTTGTAGTTTTTTAGAAATTTATTTTTATGATAATAAAAATCAAGTTTATTATAGATTTTGTGTGTGCTTTATGGAATTATTAATTTTAAAGAATTTGCCTTCGAAAATATGCGAAAAAATTTCATTGCGCTGTTTTAACACATAGGAAATGACCAATTACTTGCGATCGTGATCCATAAATTGCTTGGTAATTTGCATAAACGAAATTTTTTAACGACAGCGAAACTCCTGAAACAGATAGTAATTGTTACGAATCTGAATCATTTATATTGTATAAATCATCTTAGGTACATAAATGTTATTATACATATATTCCTTACTAAAAGGATGGTTTTTGACGTAAAAACTATACATACATAGTAATATACCCATGAATAACAGGATATATAATATACGAGAGCCTTGTGACTATAAAGTCACAAAAATATTCATTTGTAAATTATAAAATGTCATTATGGGATCAGCAATAAATGTGGATGAACGATTTATATAATGCTATGATAAATTACGGTTTTTATATATAAATATTTTATTAATATTGTCTGTAACTAGAGAACTAATATATGGTATATTTAGTAATGTTACCATATTTAAAAGTTAGATTTAGGCATATAATACCCATAAAGTAGCAATTGTATTAGAACTTTCATCATTATTTTATATTTAATGATTACGAACCCTCGCAAAGATAATTGATTTGTCAAAAATAAAATTTTAATAATTAGTATTAAGTATAATATTATGGTTTTAAGTACGAACCTAAACGTATACTGTACCAAAAAACCTTAATTTAAACTTTAAATATATTAAACCTTTTTTAAAGAAGATAGCATCATTTTTAAATTAAAATTTACATTACTTAGCTAGATAAATGAATACTTGTGGTTTTTTTGCATATTATAAATATAATCGGTTACAATTAGAGTTGAAACAAATTATTTTTAGATTAAGTGGAATGATGAGAACCATAGAGCTTCTATAATACAATATATATTATATATCATTAAATGTAATATGTTTTGAATTTTACAAAATTCTTCAATGTATTATTCAAGTTTTCACCATTATTTAATCCTTTTAAAGTATACGATCCTGATAATGCTGTATATTTTTTAAGACATGGATAGATTATTTTAACCCCGCAAAATAAATTTCAGAAAATTTTTTATTTCTCCTGGTTTTGCATTTTTTTGATGATTTTTTTTTATTTATTTAATTAATTAATTCAATGTATTCATAATAAATTATAGAGTATAATATTAAATGAGTCAATTCATATCGAAAAGATTATTCTGTTTCTATTTTCGATCTCTCTGTCAAACTCAGCGCCACTTTAGGAATTTTTACTGTTTAGAACGATTTGAATGAATTTATTACGAATTTAATTATACTAGTACAATTCTATGTATTTTTACTGGGGTTAATATTTTCTTTTTATCGATTTTATCTATTTAGACTTGGTCAGCCCATTGGAAATATTGCACAATTCCTTGATACATCTTTTGACACCTTACGCCGATCTATCTTAATCAGATGCTCTTCTTCTCATGAATGAGATGAGTTCAAGTGTCTTGTGTTGTATGAGAGCTTGCCTGTATGCGTCTACTTCGTACGGAATTTTTAACTCATACTAATACAAATCACAATAATGAATCTTTTAATATTACCTTTTCTATTTATATGCAGATTAATCAACATGAATATTTTTAACACATAAAAAATGAGATTTCGGACTGATAACACTTTTCTACTTTTGTTAATGGTAGAAAATGAATGCTATTGTGATATTCATCTTTGAAAATCAAATAAAATTTCTCATTTATATGATAAATATAAAATACTATTATAGATAATTATTCGACATATAACAAAATTTAGTTTCATATTTATGTTGGTTTTTAAATTGTTATCCAAGAGATAAAACATTTATATGTTCTAAACGTACGAATAGATGTATTTTCGACAAAAGAAAGAAATTACAGATGCAATCGTTAAAAAATAAATTTATAGTGCTTATTTTGACCTATTTATTGTTTTTATAATAAAAAATACAATATAGACAGTATTATCGTATTAATTATAATAAATTCAATGGTCATATGTTAAAAAATTATTAAGTAAGAACAAACTGAAGCCAAATCTAGAAATCGAAGATAATTAATAGAATGAATTACCATACATTTAAATGCACAATATAACAAAAAATCGATCCGTAAATTCTTATCTATTCATTGGAAAATGTTTGTGGTTTAATATGTCATTTCAACAACTAATTTTAAAGCAAAATTTTAATATCTTTACTATTAATACCATTAAAAATTTATATAGATTGTGCTAGATCTGCCGTTTTCTAGGTCAAAATAGTATCTTAAAATTGTAATTTACAATAATATAGATAAACAAAATGTTAATAGCAAATTACAAATCAAGATAAAAAGTGGATATAGAGCAAAAATCCATAATAAAGAAAACGGGAAAATTTTAATCGACCTTACTTACTTACTTACTTTATTTATTTATTTATTTATTTTTTACTTCTATTGCTTTTTAGGAAGTTCGCTCTATATACATAGGAACTATTGCTTAACTGCTGCGTTTCTCTGTGGGACTCCACCAGCACCTCTTCTCACCCGTAATCACCGTGGATTGGGCCCTTTCTCATAGGCGGCAGTCATTATGTGGAGGGAATGAGATTCTGTCTACTGTTCATCGCTACAAGTTACAAGCTACAACCACACTTTACGCTTACCGTTATCCTTGCTGAACGGTGTGGGATCTTTTTCAATACTGAAGGCACAGTTCAACGGCTTACACAGCAACCTCCTTTTTCTCAAGAAAACGGGAAAATAATAAGTATTTAATTTAAATTAAATAATGCTAACCCCTACAATCATACATACATATTATCCATTAATGTGTTCTTTTTTTTTCTGTGTATAATGATCTTTTTACAATATTGCTATAGCAAAAATGGCTCATAATGAACGTAAAAATATTTTAGAAAATGAAAAAAGCAGAAAGAAATAATAAAAGTTATGATTTATCTACATCATTGATTACAAAAACAGTATAAATCTTTGTTTTAAGGGTGGGCTGTTGTTCTATTATAAACGTCAAAATCACAAACATTGTAATAGTTTTTCAAATTTCATTCAGGAGTCATATTGAAACTGAAAGAATCGTACAGTGTCATATGATAATCGTAATTTGGCGGTGTAATATGGACATCGAATTACTATGATTTTAAGTAATATGATTTTTTTGCACATTGATGGTCATTTTTATAATTAGTATCAATAAGGTGTTGCTAACTAAACGTAAAAAAAAGAAGGGCTTATAATATATAATAATTGTAAAAACAATAGGATTCTTACCTACAATAGACTAAATGCATATTGTCACGAGCGGAATATTTTATAAGATAGCTTTAAATAATAGGATATTATACCACAAAATTACAATTTAAATCACTCAATACTAAACAAATGTAAAAATTTTATCGTATTAAATGAAATTTTACTGCTCATAATGTAAAGAAACTACCGTATTACGAAAAATTATCTATTTTGCCTCCAAAATATGCTGCTTTGTGTTTATTATATCTATAAATTGTAGGATTTGATGTAATATGTATGCATACAAACCTATGTACCAATATAAATCGCATAGAGCAAAAGATTCTGACTCTATAACTACAAATATGCGGGAGAGAAAAATTTAATTATATGATATAAAAAATAAAAATAAAATCTTGATACCAAATTCGCACTTTTTATATTTAGTTCAAGATCAAAATTACATAATTTTATTATATTAATGAAAACAGCAGTAAAATTCAATATTTATTATATAATGTAATCTTGTTGACGATATTGGCTTATATAATAATATTTTTACAAAGTACATCTATCAAATTTAACATTGTCTACAAAGATTATTAAAATTAAATAAAATATATATTTACAAAAATATGCGATATCATTTATAGCGAAATCATGATAAAATATACAACTCATAAACATACCACAATAAATATAATTAATGTAATGTGGCAAATAAAATATTCGTGGTATATTTTATAGATACGAAACAAATAACAAGGATATAAGATGTTATAATATTTAAATTTTTATTCAACGATTCACCGATGTGAAAAAAACGAACCCATTAGAAGATGTATATAATGCTATATCACTAGAAAAATTATTTAATTTTTTGATAAATCTTTTAATTATCTTGAATTATATCGGTGTTTTCTTTTTTAACTTTAATGTAAGCACTATAATTCGCCTTTTAATAATCTTATTTTATTTGTATGTAAATTATGAAATTATCTATTTACAATAATTCCAAGACAAAATTCGGCCAAAGTGCAAAAATAAAAAAATTATGTTTCAATTATTTTTTTATATAGACATATCTGGATCGAACTAAAAAAAATCACTCAATTGATCTTCCGATAAAATATTCTTTTCATAATAGAAACACATAACAAGTTTATTCTTAACATAAATTTATTCTATGAATCTTATAATTAAATATTTATAAGCTATAACATATTCGAACCAATTTAATATTTTAATAGCCGATAATGTTAGCACAATGCTAAAATGGGCATTCTGAATTATTTTATAAGGATATTATATATGTTCTAAAATACTTTTATAAAGATTTCTTTAAAAATACATGCATATGCAAATATTAATAATAACTGGATTGATATTCTTGCCAAAGGACTAAGAATGTTTTGTATATTATAAAAACAATAGGTTTTTTAGTATTATTTCTATATATGATTGATAAAATGAAAAAATTTATATTTCTTATTTTATATAGTAGCTGTAAGATTATAAAATATCCCTATATTTAAATTATAATTACTTATATATTTTATCGCATCTTTATATCGTGAATTAAAAATGTTTTCTTTTCTATGTGTAGGATATAAACTTTTATATATAATTTTTTATCCGTTTTCTTTGTTTTCATATCAGTTTATAATTCAAAATATATGAACAATATTTTAGCAGAAATAGAAAAGGGCTAGAAATTATCACACGCAAAACATTATTAAATTTCGAATTCGTCTTATAGTTGTGACTACAAGTAAACAGAAAAAAAAAATATGGTATAAGATTAGAAAAAGAGATTTTAGCATTAATCATTTTATTTATAATGGCTCTTAAACAACTTTACACATTTTCAGTAAGCAAGGGAAGGTATGCAAGCAAACATTATAATAATAACGGTGTTTCCTTGTAGCAGATAACCAATTAAATACTCACTATCATGAGACTTGTTTATAACTGAACAAAAAGAAAGAATTTCGTCAGACATTAAATATCCAAAATATTTTTCTAATCCGATAGCTTTATGTTCTAAAAGAAAATTTACTTTGTATAATTGACACATAATAAATATTTATATACCTTTCAACGGCACATTTTCAGTAATGATCAACCGGAATAAGTTATCCAATAAATTAGGAAGATAAGAAGCATTTCAGTCTTCAACTAGATTTGTTTATTTTATGGGTACAAAAAACTTGGAATGCGAGAAAATACAACTTTGAGCATTTTAGATATATTTTGCGCATTTTTATATGCTTTTACTGCTTTTTTGGATTGAAAATAGAAGACTAGATTTAAAAATAAATTTAGCTTTTCTTCAAAACACAGTTTTTGTAGCGCCGTCAAGCGAATATACATTTGCAAATAACTACGAATATTTACAGAAACGTATTTCATTTTTAAACTAATAAAAATATTTTGTTAAAATTATTGAATCGAAGATTTTACCAGACTTTGCATTTAGTTTAAGAATCGAGGCAAAAATTTACTATTCCAAATAGAAAATATATCACATATTATTTTTATACTAAAAAAATAAGCAAAATAAATCATTTAATACTTGTCTTAAACAAAATTTTTGACTGAAATTGTTATGCAAGAAAAATATAGAATATATCGAATTAATGATGGTGAAATTTGCAAATGATCAATTTGGATTTCTAGAATTTGAAATTGCAATCTATAAGATAAAAGAATTTTATGCCACTTTTTGACAAGTATATCTTTAAATTATAATGTTGTTGAATTTTTACGTTTATCTGGACCTTTTTTCATAAAATATTCCTGAACGCATATTATATTCAGCGTTATAATATATAAATAATTATCTACTATACTCTTATTATGATAGAGTGACATATTTACATCAATGTTTAAAAAATATTCATATATACAAATATACTAGCTGTATTCTTTTTAATTTTTTAATTAATATTATATTTGAATATTTTCTTAATATTATATCATGTTTTTTTATAGCTGAAATTTAAAAAAATACAGGTATCTAAGAGACAAACATCCACCAATTTATATTATTTGAAATTATTAAGTAAAAATAGAGGAAAAATAAAGAAATGCAGTTAAATAAACATAATTGCATAAAAAAATAATTTTGAATATTTATCGATGCACAATTTTTAATCAAAGTATCATGTATCTCAAGCAAAAAATCACGCCTCAAAACCTTTCAATATACGTCTTAAACGCACGAGACATCACATTCAAGTGGTTTTCTAGATAAAAAGTTTGAATGCGCTACTGCTTATGTTGCCACCATAAATTCCATTATATATAGCATATGATATTTCGTAGCAGCGAAAAATATTTTATGCCATATGATATTATAAACAACGTAGAAAACATACATTATCTTAGATGTATTAGATTCATATTGATATATTACATCTTTAATTCTTAAACACAATATAAAAAATTTTCCTGCTAGATTTGAAGTTAATGTAAAATATTTCTCCATTTGTAATATTGAAAGAATCACAAAGTATTAAATTTAACACATTAATCATGCAAATAATACATAAATTACCCAAAAGAAATAATTAAAAGCTTCTAAATTGCAAAAATATAAATTTTTTTTTTGGTTAAGATAATTCCATAATTTGTTTATTTTCCTTCGAAATCAGTGTATTTGAGATTGTTATAATGAGAATAGGCTATGTTTTGAGATTACAAGTTTAAAGATTTAAATTTCATATTTTGATAAAATGATGTCTCATTTTCATATAAAACCTGCCGTAAAAACCATTTTTATATAATTTACATGCATTAGTTAATATAATAGCATATAAATTATACTAATAAGGCACAATTACTATTATAAAAAAGAGCAAAATCGCGATATATTTGACATTTGAGTCATATAAATTTCTATATTTTGAAAACATTACTTTTTTGAACTAAAATTTTTATATTTACAGCATTAAGAGAGAGACAATCTATTTATAAATAATATATACATCTAATTTATTTATTTTTAGCGTAGAGTCGCATTAATCATAGTGTATGCTGTCTATATTATCACAAATTTATGTAAGATGATGGTAAAAAATGTATAATATAAGATTATATATGTAACTTACGTAAATAATTAATTCTTATCGGATTTTATGTGGTCATTCCCAGTTATACACCATGTCTAAATTGTTTTTAATTGCATATATTTCCTACTATTTACGTATTTTGATGCAAAACAATATCAATCATGCGTTATATTGTTAGTTTGATCATAAAAATGCATTTTTTTCCTAGTGTTTTGCACACTGTTCATGCAAAAACACATTCAAACAATACCACAAGTTACTGGTATGAAAAATCAATTTTACGGATGTTGTGATAATCTAGATTTAAATATATCATGTTAAAAAATTAAGGTAATTCAAATCACCCCAAAAAAATATCACATATAAAGATAACTTTTTAGTTTTGCCCAATAATGTGTTAATTAACGTTTGTTAAATTGTATATATTTTGGTATATGAGAAAAAATAACAAAATGGTAAAAGAGGTAAATATGTAAAATATTCTCACAAAATGTCAAAAAATCCAATTTAATCTTATCTTAAAATATGCTTTTATATAATTATATTTTTTTGCATTATTAGTATAAACTATATGAATTATACATATTAAATCAATACGTAAAAGCCTCTTCTTGCTTTGTTTTCTGACCGTCATATTTTTAGTGCGAAAAATCGCAATCTAATCAAGCGTAATAATTATCATGAATTTAGAACTAAAAAATTGATTTTACACCAATAAAATTCTCTTTTCTACAACATAAAACTCGTTTTTTTTGACAGTGATGATTTTTAGAGGTTTTATATTTTAAAAGGTATTCAAAAGGTACTAAAAACATAAATAAATCGTATATATAAAAAATTACTGTCTGAGATTTTTTTAACTGCACTATGTTCTAATACTGCACTAAAATGCTCAAATTTAAAGAAATAAAACAATTGAGAAAACATATTTTTCATGCGTATTTACACTTATAGGTACAACTTCTTTGACTGCGTTCATTTTTCTGATCAATTTTTTGCATTTTAATTATGATGCTGAATATTTAATGTTTTGATGGATATAAGATCCAAATAAATCCGTAATACTGGTTTACAATAGTAAAGCTAATAAAAAATGTACAAAAAAAATTTTACATTTTGCATACTATACTTTTATATATAGAAAATTTACTTATAATAAAGTTTATTGCTAAAAACCATATGTTTGTCTTTGAAACTTTGTTTTTGTTTCTCAGTTTCTCCACTTCTCGTAAATCTTGTACGAAAAATTTTCTAATTTATAGATTTGGAGCTATGTATTGTACTAATCCATTTTTTTTAATTCTTGCTCCTTCTTAAGCTGGTATTTATACTTTATAATAGCTGATTTTTATTATTTCGATAGCGAAAACCTTTTCAATTTAGAATTATATGCTATTTATATCTAATATGAATTTATAGTCTGAATTCAAGACCATATATTTTTTCGTAATAATATTATCACAAAGATTGCAATCTTACGATAATCGGACATAAAACTACATCAAAATTTGTTCACTATATTTTAATGTACATTTTCATATATCATTGTTGTGTGAATACAAATATATATTTATAGTGTGACTATATAATCTTATATTAAAATCTAACATTATTCTATTAAATTTATTCTTATTGAAAAAGAGCCTATTTATTGCAACTGAAATGCACATGTGGATTATTTTGTGCTTTTTTATATCACTATAACAAAAAAAAGTTCAGAACAAGCTTTATTTTGCGCTGGTAAGCTTTTTAATATAAAAATTTAGATATTTCATGCTGTATTCATTTCATATATTTGTATCTTTTTTCAGCTAAGTTACTAAAAATATTCAGGGCATTTTTTATTTTGATGCTGTCACTACTAGTACCGCCAACAGTTCTGACATTAATTGTTATTATAGTTAATTGGAATGGTAAAATAAAGTTTGTGCATATTTTATGATATGAAGCCATTGCCTTATGAATACAAAAAAATAGAATGTTTATATTCTCTGCAAACTTTTGTGCCATTTTTCTATCAAAAAAGATCTATAAACCTATCTCTAGACATAGGATTCATACTTATAAACAAATAAAAGGTGTATTTAATTTTTGAAGCACAAACTCTATTAATTTTGGATGCAACAAGAAATCTCAAATTTCTTCGATTCTACTTATTGTCTTAAGATTTCTTAAAATGTTTATTTTGCTATTCTTTATAATAATTGATAATATTATTGTTTAAATACACGGTTTTTGTGCTGATATTGACATGTATTAGACAAAAATTTAGACTTATATGACAAAAAAATGTTTTGCACTTAAATTTATATAAAATTTCTATATATGCAAAGTATTTTACAAATATTTTACTCTTAGATGATAACTTATTCCAATAAATATTATATATGTTACCAAAAAATACCATTAAACTTGTAATAGGCTACATAAAACTATAGAGAAGTTTAATTACGCACACACATTAATAGCCGATCTATGGATATTAAAACTATTTGTAAATTTTTAAATAGAAAATTTTTTGGATTTTTTCTTACTGATAATCGTAATTTTGAATTTTTTTCAAATTATAAATTTTAACTTCTAAATCTAAGCAAAATCTAATATATTCTGTGTCTACACGCACAAAAACATATTTTACATGTTTTTTCTTTATATTTTATTCCTAGTATATAGAAAATTACTAGAATGAAGTATTTTGTATAGCTAAACATGTTTAATTATATTTCATTATAATTTAAATTCTTGAAAATTCGCAATATCAGATAGAAATACATTTTGCTGTCAATCTATACACCAACATTACAATATTCTTGAAAAAATATACTTATATTTTTTTTATAAAATTAGATGAGAAGTATATGCTATTTATGTGTTTTTTTTTCATATTTTTTAATCCACCCAAAAAAAAATCAAAAAATTTCATTTTTAGTTGTAATTTACGTCTTTTGGAAATTTTATTTTTAATAAATTAAGTTGATTTTAAAGTATTTTTTTCTGTGATATTACGACGAATCTTGCCTGACTTGTATATATTTATATTTTATTTTGCAGTTTTATTCTTTTTATGTTAATATGGATGGTACAAAACTCAATAAATGAACTACTAATGTATTTACAGTAGAATTCTTTAAAATAAAAAATAGAATATAGAAGCAAATTATGCCTATAAAAAAAAATTGTACATTTGACTGCCTATCATACATGCAAATCTATATTTTTGAATTTACTCAAATAGGTTTTTGATATTTATTTTATGCTGGTGGACATTAATATTGCCACTAACAAATTATCTTAGTACCAAACAAAAAAAATTCGATACCTTTCAACTTTTAAGTTATATGGCCCTTTTTACATAAGATTACAAGAAATGTAAATAGAAAGGTTTTTTTATACGTTTTAAACTTACAATAAATAAATTTTTCTAATGATAATTACCATTGCCTTTATATATATCTCAATCGATTATTTAGTCAATATCTTGGTAATATCTCTCATAAATTCTAGAAAACAAAAAATAGTATTTAACTTCTAGTATAGGATACAGCATGATACAAAGGATGCTCCAGATGGCACTATAATAACTAATATAAAAGATAGTTTATTTACATGCTGCATTTTCTTGTAATCATAATATTTCTTACCTTACTTTTTTGCGTGATTTACTATACAATCTAAATATATTTTTATATCATTAAAACTTTTTATATGATATCTTATTTTTTAAAGTGCTTTTTATATCTCATTTGCTAAGATTTTATAGCAAATATAATGTCAGAAACTAATGTAGTTGGCACTTTAGAACTTGTTTTATAGCTTTATCATATTTAAAATTTTTATTTATGTAGCTAAAAGTTGCAACATGTGGTTTGTAAATCTGCTATTTGAATAGATTGTTTGAAAATAATTTTTGCATATCTTACATATAAAAAACCATATAGATATACGTTAATTCGGCCTATTAATGTTTCATATGCTTCACATTAGATTTTGAAATTAATATAATGATAAAACTAAATTCTTCATGCTTCTACCATTAAATCGTGTTTTTAAATCAAGAACTCATAATTAACTATCTATTAATGATAGATTAAGTCTTAAAGGTCAAGATGATGTAATAAACTTCTTAATACAATATACTTAACTCAAATTTTCAATATTTCTTATATCCTATTAATTTTTACAGTCATCCAATTGGAATAATAATTTTGCACCCAAGGCTTAGTTTTTTATAATTTAAATTCAAAAAATATTGTTTTGTATGAAACCTTCAAATATTTTTATAAAAGTAAACTACAGAATATAACACCCTTGAACTCATTTTAAAAGATCAATCTATAATTATTTGGCAAAAAAGAGGCTATTGTATTATTATAATATAGTTTATATAAATAAAATCAAGATTTTTATCATGATTTCTGTAATTATGATAAAATGCAATTTCTAAATAAGTAAACCTGAGATATTTGGATAGTTTAGAAGTTTTCTCAACATAGAATGTTATATTTTGCTATTTTTATGTAATTAAGCTTTGAAATTTATTTCTTTTTATTTTTCGTATAATGCATTGCATTTTTTTCGCCTAAATTGATATATAGAAAGCCACTTACATATAATATAATATTTTCAATTATACTATAGCTTTTTAGAATCATCAAACTGAAATTATGGCGAAAAAATATTAGTTATAAAATTTAAATATAATAAAACAATTCGATTGAAATACGGTTGAATTATAATTCTAATAGCACAGTATACGATGTATGTTATATTTTTAACGTTATTTTACACTTTATATAGATAGCAAGTTAATGGAACGTTTATTTTTAGCCGTTTATCGATATATAATTTACATGTTTATCATACAGCTTTGAATTATAACTTATACCGATATTATATGTAAGTGATTATATGAATATTTTTTTTGCAATAGATAATCAAATAAATATATACAGAATGTAAAAAAAAATGAGTTTATGAGATAACTTTGACAAATGAAGTTTTAAATACATATTTATAATATAAATATACATATTCTCGAATCTTATAACTACAAAAATATCTTCTGAATGTCGAATGTTATTCAATATCCCAATAGATTTTTTTATTGACAATCTTCTGTGCTTAGTATAGTTTTCTATTTATTATTTTCTATTGAAATTTGTTCATATTTAATGAAACTTATAGGTCCAAATTTTTTAAAATCATTCAAAGATTAGAAATCTTAAAAAGATTGTTTTAAATATAATCGTATCATTTTTTCAACATATTAAAGTTTTAATTTTGTATTTGTTTCAAAATATTTTATTTTTGCATTTATGTAGCTACAAGTATAAAAATACAATTTTTTAATTAGTTATCTTAGAAAAAAGTTTTGAAACATTTGAATTTATGCAAGTATGCTACATCTAGCAAATATAATGTTGTTCTAGAATTTTGAATATAGGAATTTGACAAGAAAAAACAAAAGAAAGTAGAATTATCTTGCATCAAGAATAAATCTAATATGTTGATATTGTGATAAGATATATTTATTATTTTTTTTAGCATTCAACCATAAAATTTTATCCTATTTATGTTTTTCCTGAAAATGAACAGATCATTTTGCCTATAATTTGTTGAAAGAATTCCAATCTCTCGGATTTCACGCAAACTAATATAAAATCAAAGAAAAAAATAAAATTTGTGTATTATAGGGGAATATTTCATCTTTAAAATATAGAATATATTATATGTCTCTGCATGACATCTACACTTCGAAAATCTATATAATTATCATTATGATATTTATAACCGGCGGACGCGGAAAAGGCTTTGAAGCAAAGTATTTTAACATGAGAAGAGTTGCCGCAAATGGTGCATTATGGAAAAAGTAAATAGTAAGATTTTCTTATGAACGAAGAAATATTCTTCTAAAAATTTCCGAAAATAAATAAAACAAAATTTCGAAAAAAATTCATTATCATACTTTTCAAATCATAAAATGTGGCGTTAGTATGTCCCTATCATTGTCATAATATACATTTTATTAATTTTAGATTTATATCATGAGCATGTGGTAAATTTTGTGTTTTATATACGCATAAACTAAGGTCACATGCAAGATATTTTCGAAGGATATAACAAGAAATAGACATTAATATTATATATAAGCCGCAAATCTTGTAGCTCTTGTTGGATTTTTAAAAGCCTTATATTTTGACATTTATTATCTGTAAAATGCATGTGTACCTGTTCCAAGCCGGTTTTATAATTTCAGAATTTCATAAAAATCGAGCTATGTCCCACGATTTGTAAATTTATTTTAACTATAAACATATAACCAATCTTTAAATAATTTTGAAGCGTTAAGATTGCAGGTACGTGTAAAAAAAGTCTTTTTCTTTAATCTTGTTTCAAATTTGATTTATTAATAAAAAGAATTGTTAACTATAAAAATTTCGTATATTTAAATAAAAAATTGTTTTAGTTTACATTTAGCATATAAATTAACACGAAACATATTATGTAAAAAAAGAATAAAAAACTAAAATGTTATATGAAAAATATAAAATTTATTCAAAAGCACTAAAAATAAGGAAACCACAGATTAATATACAAATATAATACTCAATGTGCAATATTTTCACATTTGTTGCATCATTATGACAGCGGTAAAATTTCAATATAAGAAATATCAAATCGATTCTTATAAAAAAACTTATAAATAAAATAATAAAAATATAATCATATTCGATAACATCAAAATATGTATACATCATTAGAAAATGTATTGGTGATTATAAGTCTGTTCAAGATTGTTATATAGCACATATTAAATAGAAATAACGCTGTCAAAGCCCTTCGATTGCATATGGTAAATTAACTTTATCTTTTTTAGAGTCATTTGTTATCTAGACATGATATATATTATGCTAAAAAATAAATCCTTTTATAAATTATAAATAAAATTAGTTCATTTCGAATATCTGAAATCTATTAGAGTATCATAAATTCTTAAATTTGGCAAAAGCTCTATTTTTTCTTTCATATTAAACAAGTTGTAAGTTGACAACGATTTAATGTGAAATAAATATTTTGGATATTTGGTTATAATAAACTTGCAATCTGAACGTAAATAAAACAACAGTTCATTGTTTATTTCTGGTTTAATTTTGTGTTATTCAAAATAAAGCATTATTTTGGCACCCTCATTTTATTTTTCAGAACAATTCGTACCTTCTATTAAAATTTAATGATCAAAAAATGAGACTTATTAATATCTTATTTGCTAAAGATCTGAATTCAATGCAGAAAGCAATATGTTTATTTTAATTGCATTTCTGACTACACATTATATAACAAAAAATATAATTACTGCCAAATAATTATATATATTATTTGGCAGTAATTGCCAATATCATACAAAACATGTGAATATCTTATATAATTAACGGTTACAAAAGTTTATTACTTATGATTCTTCAGAAATAATATATGAAGCCAAGTAGTTCATTTTCTAGCACCTTCTATTAAAATAACAGCATAAAATACATCACACAAAACAGATTAAAGAGAATATCACAAAATAATGCCTAAAAAATTGAAAAAATACAAGTTTCAGATCTAATAATATGATCACATCGAAATATTTTGGCATTGTATTATTGTGCACCAAAAAACTACATTTTTAATTTTTATATGCTTTTCAAATGTATTTATGTGCCAAAATAGCTTATCTAAATTGGCATTCTTCAACAATAGTTTATATTTATGCCTATTTCAATGGCCCTATTTATGTATGTAAAAGCCGTTAAATACAATTAAAATTTCAGATTTGATTTTCAAAATTTTATTTAGATCAAAATTGAAATTTCACACGATATTTATATTTTTTATGTTTGCAACATTTATACATCCGATTTATTGAATTTAAACAGTTTATTATAACATCAATTACCAGTTTTATGTATAGTTTTTATCTTAATATGCGCTCTGATTCGCCTATAAACAACGGAATCGACTATGGTATGTATTATATATGTTTCTTCTCTTATGGTAAAAAAATGGAAATAAAGAATGATAATTAATGCATTCAAAAAAATAAAAATAATATTTTTATTAATATAAGAATTTTTAATAATTATTGTTATCAAAAAGATGTATTCGATATAATCTGCTTATCATAGTGGAATATATACTATAAATATGTTAAAATATTTAGTATTAGAACATAATGATATAATGCTTACTGATAGCATTTTAAATGTTACAAAATGCTAATTGAAATACCATGCCGTGCTTTTTTAACGATAACTGTGACAAATACATGTTTTTTTTGTGCATTAAGTTCGATCGAATTCTTTAATCAAATTTTTAAATTAGAAACATATTATAGAAAGATTCAACCTCATAAAATATCGTATATAAATGTATATCTTAGATAATATGACATCATTTAAATATATACACTGTGTTTTTCATGGTATTTTTTTAAAAGAAGAGCACAATCAAAATATGCAATTAAAACTTTATAATATTACTAATATACATATGATTTTAACTTTCTTCAATAAAAATAAGGTTTGTTAACGTATATTAAACTATATTTTTTCCTTTTTTTACGGTGATTTGGAGAATTTGTCTGAATGCAAATAAAAATTTATAATATTTAGTTTATTTTCCTAATTTTATATTTATAAAATATGTTTTATATTTTTACTTTTTTACGAGATGTGTAAGTCAAACAAAACAATACATTTTCATCTCAAGACAATATTTATGCAGCAAAAAAGCATATAAATAATTGAAGAATAGTAATATTTTTTTACTTTTTACAAAGCTTTAAGAATCTTTTTTATTTATAAAATGCATTTTTGTGGTTTTCATCTAAATAACTTAAATATAAAAATATATTTGTTATATAAATTTCTTGTTGAAAAATGGTCTTTATATTTTTTTCAAGGCCCCAAAAAAGTCCTTTATACAAAAATTACTGTTTTATACTGACACAGTCATCGAAAAAAAAAATTTGTATATTTACAAAGATTTATATAAAATCTAGTATTGTTTCAACACATATGATTCGAAGTAAAAGTTAAAAAAAATACTAATATTAATCTTTGACATGATTTATATGAATCATCTGTTGACGATTTTAATCAAACTATATATATAACATTTTCGTGATATTTTAGTATTAAGTCTAGCTGTAAACAATAAAAAAAACATTAACATTACTTGCTATATAATTTTACTGTAACATCAAATCGATGCAGTTTCGCATTTCCAGATTTTATATTTTCTATTTTTACGCTTAAGACAATATTTAAACGTAACAAAAGCTTCACGTTGTATTTTTTTCATAGAGACTTTCTTATACATGAAATTAATATCGGTAGTACTAGAATAAGCAAAATAAAACATATAAAAATTATAAATTCTAAAAACTTCACAAATTTAATTATTAATTGTATTTTAACTATTATAATACAGCAATGATGCAAAACAAGATTTTTATGATTAAAAGGCATATCCAATGCGCAAAAATGAACTTATATAATTGTATACTTTATTGAATGTAAGATTTGTTGGACAAAAGTAAAGTAATTGTGTTCCTGATTTCTAGTTAAATGTGTAAATAAAAATTGTTTGTATTTTTTTTGCAAAATAGAATACATATATTATATCAAAAAATAATAATATAATATAAATTTAATTTTTCTAATATTGTTAAATTATCATAACCTATACACAAATAAAATTGGAAGGAATTTTAATGAAAAAATGAACATTCATTACTAAATTTTAAAATCTTTGGGTTTTTTACTTGTTAAAAAAATACAGAGAAATTAAAAATCAAAGACAAAAGAATGAAAGATAAGTTTTTTTGCTTCTATAGATCTTGTTTCAATGGGATGTTATTTATTGATTATGAACAAAAGTATCGTAAGAAAAGGGCATGCAAAAACATAAAAATTTTATTTATTAGTTAAACTATTATTAGTTCAAAATAAAAAAGTACCCCTATATTGAAAAATCTTTGCAATAAAATTATATATATTTATTGTGTTATTTTTATTGATGCAGGTGCCTACACATAAATATTGTACATTTTTCTGCTTATTAGAACATCGTCAAAAAGTTTAAATGTATATGAATTTGCAAATATAGATTTTTGTATCAAAAGCATGAAGTGTATTCATATTTTGACACAGCTTTAAGCCTAATTTAATTTTATTTCGCAGTTTCTTAATATCGAAGACAGCAAAATTCAAAAAAAAAATTAGCGTAGCATTAGATTAACTTTTTTTATTTTACAGAATAAATTAAATCTATCAACATAAACACACATATAATCCATGATATATAGCTATTTTTATATCAAAAATGCAATTTAGAGGAATAATATTTAAAGTCTTGTAAATATCGATCTAAAAATTTAGATTGGTAATATATTATAATTATCGTAGCTTATTGAAATTTACCAAATAACGGATCATCTTGTTTTCTATTTTAAAGACGACTTTGTGCTATCTGATTACAACCGGCTATCTTATTTTCTATATAAATGTATGTAATACTACATTATGACTGCTCTTTGAAGTAATGATGGCAAGATAAACAAATTGAAGTATAAAATCAGTAAACAGCAACTGTGATGTTTTTATTTTAATATCAATAAAATATAACCGTAGAATAAAATATATATTGTTTTAATGCAATAATATTACTTCGACCAAGCTTAGCAATCTATTATACCGTAGAAAGCATTTTGGGCATAAAAAGTATAGAAAGCCAAAGAAGGCCCAGATTATATATTTTATGATTTAAATAAAGAATTTTCCCGCAAATATTTAAAGACTAAATTTATACAAATATCTATACTTACTCAACTGAAAATGTTGGAATCATGTGCTTAGTTATCAGCTCAAAGCAATATGGTTACTTCAAACCATAATACAAATATTTTCACATGCAAATATCAAAATATAATACTACGGTTATATGTTTATTTGTAAGCTTCAAAATGAATTAGGCTCAAATTTAAATTGTGTATTATGAAACTATAAATTTATTGCAATGCTCATTTAAAAATTAACTCTGTGATATAAATCACAGAGTAGTATTTTCAAGAACACTTACATAGTATTAATTTACGCATTTTAAGTAATAATTTTGTTTTTTAAAAATATATTAATAACTATAACGAAAATTCAAAATATAAAAAGATTCTGGCATGAATTAAGGATATTAAGAAATTTTTAAAAATCCCTAATCATAGAAGATATTACGATGATAATATGTTGTATACAATAAAATATATTTAAAACATCGCAAATAATTAAGGTACATATTTTCATGGAACATAGCCCAAACAAATCTCCTAATATGTAAAAAAAATATATAACAGGTGAACATAGTATATCAAGCTAATAAAATCCTCTTAGTTTCGAGAGGCCTAAAAATACATCTTTATTTTATAATGTTGCAGAATGCTTACTTTCAAATACCATAAATTAATATCAAACTTTAATTATCGTCTTAATTATATATATAAATACGAGATGACCTCAAAGCAGGGATAAAATTCGAACAAATGTTGATGATCACATTTTAGTTTTTGTAAATATGAAAAAGATAATAATATATAAATATTGCAAATTATATAATTTATATCGTCATGGATTTGGTATATATATTCACTTAATTCTAGGAACAGCATCTGTAGTCCCATATAAATTTAATCATTCAAGCTATCTACAAGTATCAACGAATTTTATAAATGGCAATAATAATTTTATAAAAGTTTTAATAACCCTTATTGTAATGGATTGCTATAAATACAGTTTTAAGGTGTGTTTAGAAAATATATAAGCGACAAAACTATGAATTCGTAAACAAAGATGCAATTTGAACGTAATTTTATACAAAAAGAATTGAAGCAAATGTGTAAATTTTATTTGATAAAATTTTATATTGAATTCTTATGGGAATTATGACTTGATAGACTGAAATTATGTTCAGAACAAAATTAGGAAAGAAAATTCTATATTTATTAATTTTGTTGTTAATCAGTCTGTATTTTTTGTAAAAATATTATTATTTTATAAGTAAATGTAATTTTTTACACTGTGTTTTTAGTTTTTTTAAGACTTTTTGGGCTATAAATTCATAAATACCCAACAAAATTGTAAATCTTTTCTTATACTTGAATCTGTATGGTTAAAAAACCGTATATGATATCATAAATCTGTTTGGAAGTTTACTTATAAGCTAGAAAAATACTTTGCATGCATAGAATATATTAGACTGCCTTCCCTTATTTGAAAATAACTATTGATTATTAAATATCAAAAGCAATACGGTTTTATGCGTAATTTATATTTTTTATATATATCAGATTAAATTGTAAGATCTACTCGTTTTAAATAAGATTTATACTTATATTATGATATAAATACGTTCATACCTTTTGCTTGCAACTTAAAGCGAGATTCTAATAAATTCCTATTACCAACCACCCATGTGAATAATATTCCATTCAATAAACATAGTTCTTTAACTAAAAGCTTGTATTTATATGCAACTATTGATCTATCAAAAAAAATTGCTTTAGATCTAGCATTTTTCTATTTTTTTTAAGCGCATCTTTGAAATATAAACCAAGAAAATTTGTAAATATGGAAACTAAACTAATGCAATTTCACATTTCCAATAATCTTTTTATGCATAAAGACACCATTTGGAATATTTTTATACTAATGTATCCTATTTTATCTATAAATTCAACTTTTTGTTGCACGCTAACAGTTATATTATCTCAAACAGTCAAATTTAAAAGAAAGAAAATTAAGAAAATCTATAGAATGTAATTTTAGCTTCCATATATGCATTATCTAATTTTACGTTTATTCATAAAGGTGGAATATGAAATTTTAAAGAATTATACTACTTCTGAAGTGCACTGAACTTTCATATTCAATTTCTCTTTTAATTAAATTCAAAATAAATAATTTCATCGTTATATAATTGGATTTTCCCATGGTTTATTTTTATTAGATTCTGTTAATAAAATAATTTTGTTTCTAAAGTTATTTCTTTGAATCTAAAAAAGTGTTTATACGTTAAAAGTCATTTTTAAATATTTTTTAATAATTTCTTCCGATTTTAGATTACCATTCAGTTCTAAAATTTATAATTTAATCAATGTAGTCTTTTTTTTATTTATTCATAGCTTATATTGCCTATACTTTTAAACTTGTATTTCTAATCTGAGATATTCTGTGCCTAAGCGTAAGCGCTAAAAAAATATAGATTTAATGTAAATGATTGATTCGATCAAATTAAGCGTGCGTTAGGTGCGTTTATTATCGTAAATCATGGTTATTATTTATAATAGCAGCATTTTTTTGGATTTTAAAGTTCACATTTATGTGCGATATATTATTGTTATAATAAAAATTAAATAATAGTTTGATTGGGAATCCCTCTTTTGAAACAAACCTCTAATTTTGGAAAGAAGTGCAAAAGCTGTTGTTAATATAAAGTGGGGAGAACAGATGATTAAAGCATCATCTATAAGTCATTTAACTCTGTCATATGCATTTCATGTATTCTTCTCTGTGCACCTGTAAGATATATGTCCCTGTAATCGCATTAAACCATAACAAAGAGTGCAATACAATGAATAAAATTAAGCCAGTGCCGCTTAGATTGCTTGAACTTTACATAGAGAGAAATATAATATTTGATCTTTATGACATGACCAAAATAAATTTTTATTATTGTCATATATTATATGTGTAGAAATTAAGCACCTGTTAATAATTTTGTTTGGAAAAAAGTACCTACTTGTGTCTTTAATTGACAGCAAGGAAACGAATTTTAAGATAGAAAAAAATTTACCTAGAAGAAATAAATCTAGCAGGAACAGCTGAGATCCTGAATATTTTCTCGTGTGTTGATTTCGAGAATTTTTTAATATTAAAAAGATCAGTGTATGGTTTTAAATATTGTTGTATCAATGAAAAAAGTACTTTTTTTGGGATAAAAAACAAGTGGAATTATTTTAATCACATATCATGATCATCTATTTATAATATTGCAGATTTATAAACAAATATAGTCTCTCTGTCTCTTTCCGAAAAAAAACGTTATGATTTTTAGCCTATCGACGTCAACAAAGTTCGTTATATGTAAAAAGCCTTAAAAATTAGCTAAAAACGCATTTTGTTTACCAAAAAAAAAATTAAAAGCTTAAAAATTATTAACATCGTATATTGTATAGAGATGGCAATTCAGGTGATCTATATTTCAATATTTTCAAAACCCGTGAAAGTTTATTTAACATATAATTTGTGCATCAGTCTTCGGTAGTTAAATATTTTCAAACAATACTAGACGACATTTTATACATTCCTTCACCCATTAGCTGCATGTAAAAATTTACTTTTAGAAAAATTAAATGTAATAAATATCTAGTTCTTATTTCGTATTTTAAATTGATCTCGTTTTTGTATTTAGATTATGATAAAAAAATTGGTTTATTTTGTATTGTATTTATAAAAGCTGTTATTTAATAAATATACATTGATTTTAATTCGAGCTCTATATACATCTTAATCAGAACATCGAATTCGAGAAATATTAAAAAAATATATTTCTTGTACTAATATTATTTTACACTTGAAATGCACTGAAAATTATGTTCCATATACAGATGCATATTATATAAAATATTATTTTGTAGTCCAGCCTTCGTTGATCTTCTTAAACTTCGTTCTCTTTATAAAATTATTGAATTCAAATATGAAATAATATACCACCAAAAAACGTAAAAAAATTAGTTCTAGAAATATCGTGTGCTCAGTTCTTATCTAATCCTATTATCAATTACCTCAACCCCATTTTATATCTTTGGTGATGACGACGAACGTGTAAACACACACAAGAAATATGCATAACTAAAACAGTCTCAAATATGCGTTCTACTTAAAGAAAAGTAGAACAAATGAGATTAAAATTTCGAAAACATTTAAAACACATCTAAGTCTATAATTTATATGACGTGAAACAGAGAAATCACAACCAAATCAATATAAGAGAAATATTAAGAACCATTTTATTTTACGTTTACTGGTAAATGCTTACATATATAAGTGTAAAGAAAAATATTTGTATGTCACCGTATCGGGATTCGTAATAAGGGCAATTTTATCAAAACTAAGGAATATAAGGAGATATAAAAAAAGATATGTTGAGTCGAATTCGATTTAATAGATTAAGTAACTTGTATCTTCAGAATAAAATGATATATAGTAAATAAATGCAATTTACTAAATTATTCCATCACATGCTAAAGAATGTCGTATTAAACGTTTCTTAATTTATTTTGAATTTATGAAAATTATATGAAAGTGCAATTATAGACTTTTTACTTATAATTACTCATGTCTGCATTTTTATGCACATTTTCACCCGATAAACATGTTTTATTTTAATAAATCACTTCTATGAATTCTCTCTATTTTTTCTGATACATATTTTTTTTCTTCGTTTCTAAAGTGTAAACAATAATAACTCACTTGCATATATTTATTTATGAGTTGATTTACTTTTTATCAATTTTATCTATTTAGACGTGGTCAACCCATTGGGAATATTTCACAACACCTTACGGTATCTTTTGGCACCTTCGCTGATCTATCTTCGCCAACTGCTCTTCTTCTATCAAATGAGATGAGTTCAAGTGTCATAAATTAATGTATTAAACATAAACAAATATAAAAATCCATAATATTCAAATATTCTTATATAAAAAATGCAATTTGAAGAAATAAAATTTTTCTCGTGTTTAAAACTGCAATATAAATATAGATTGAATATGGTTTAGAGATGTCATGACATTTGGGAAATTTCATAAAATTACAGATCAATCTTATTGTCAATTTTAAAGAAAATTTCAGCCATCGCATTATAACCAGGTATGCTATCAATTCATAATAAAAGGTACAAAGTACTATACCTATAACTGCTCTTTGAAGTATCTATGACAATAAGTATAACATGAAGGATTAAATTGAGTAAACTGCAATAGTGATACTTTTATTTTAATATCGATAAGATGACACCGTAAAATTAAATATATCGTGTCTTAATACAATAAATATCTAAATATTCTATTTTTATTAAATGTTGACACAAGATTTCAAAATATATTGCCACACAAGATTATCAAATTAACATAATAGAAAGAGTGATAAGCACAAAAAGATTAGAAAGCCAAAGGGGGCCTAGATTATATATTTATAGTTTAAAGAAAGAATCTTTCACCAAAATATCAAGACTAGATATATTCATTATCTATAATATTCGACTGAAAATATCGAAATCATGTGCATAGTTATCAGCACAAATAAATATAGTTACATACTCCAAAGCACAAATATTTACACATAGAAATATCTAAATAAATACTATGGTTATTCGGATTTGATTTGAAGCATCAACAACTCATATGGCTCATATTCCAAACTTGTACTGTAGAACTATAAATGTATCAAAATAATCATTTAAAAATATACTCTGTGATTCAATTCAGAGAGAATATTATATCCTGTAAAATTTATATGGGATTGATTTAAGCATATTAACTGAATAGTGTTGTTTTATATTTATATTAATAACTATAACGAAAACTCAAAAGAAAAAAATATTTTGGTATTAATTAAGGTAAATAAGAAATAATTAAGAATCACTTGTAATAGAAGATACTTTGATGCTTAAATGTTATAAAAATTTATAAAATAACGACTATAATAGGCAATACTTGATTATTGCCAAACATAAAAAAATGATCGAATATATAGAAAAAATTATCATAAGTTGAAGATAATATAAAAGAATAATAGAATCCACTAAGTTTCAAGATATTCGAAATACATATTCATCTTATCATGTGACTGAATTATTGCAATAAAACACCTAGAAATCAAGATCAAATCAATATAATCGTTTAAACTCATAGATAAATACCATAAAATCTCAAAGTACTTATATAATTTTTTAAAAAATTTGGAGATATCATTATATTAATGTGCTGACATAAACATTTGGTTATATAAGAATAAAGCTAATTTTCTAGTTAGCATAGTCTTGCATTTTTTTCTTTGTGTTCACATGTTTTTAGTTATCGCATCTGTTGAAATCCTTGGATAATAAATCGTTCAAGCTATATAAAAGTATCAATGAATATAATAAATGTAAATTATATCGTTAATAGTTATAAAATACTTAATTATGTACAATGCAAAGAAACAAAGACGGTTCGTACGAGTGTTTGGAAGCTATATAAACTAAAAAACTTTAAATTATAAATATTACAGCAATAAATCAGATTATTTTAATACAAAACAATGTTTTTATTCAAAATTTTTGGAGCAAATGTATGATTTCAGAATATTTAATTTTATAATAAATTCTTCTGGAATTATGGATAAAAATAAAATGATGTAAAGAACGAATTCTGCAAGAAAATTTCGGATATTATAATTTCTGTTTATGAGAATCATCTATATTTTATGGTGATAATTTTGGTGTTTTCTTGGTAAAAGTATTTTTTTACAACGTGGTTTTAGTTTCTTATGTGACTTTTTAAGGGTTTATTAATATATTCCCAAAAATTGTATGAATGTTTTTCTTTACTTTAATCTGTATTGTTTACAAATTTCATATATAGTGAAAAATATTTCTATAAATTTACTTATAACCTAGCCAAATATTTTCATACACATAATATATATGACAACCACCTGAACTTCTATTTATATCTATAACAATTTGGATTTTATTCTGAATTTATATTTTATGATATATATATCAAGTTATTAAAAGATCTCTTGGTTGGATATAAGATTCTTAGTTAACAATTCATAACTGTATCTTATCATGTCTTTGTAGATACGTAACTGGATATGAGATTGTATCTGGTTGTTCTATACAACTATTTAAGTCGAAAAGGTAGACTTCGAAATGATAAACAGTTCTAAAATTACAGTGCATATGATTCTGCATTTAAATAATAAAAAACAAATTATATTAGATATATAATTATTTTTATTACAAAAAAATTCGTAAATATAAGAAAGACATATTTATAGTCTAAACAAACTTTAAAATATCGCAACTTAAAAATATATGTAAAACGACTGAATTAAAATTTCATATTTTTATATACTAAGGCATGATGTACAATTTATAATATCTTACATATTGTGGCAAACTAACAGTTTAATTGTCCTTAAACTGTAAAATTCAATAAAACGGTTGTGAAATGATTATAAAATTTTAATTTAAGGCAAATTAAATTTAATATTTCAAATTTTTAGTTTTGATATTAGTTCAATAACGTAAAATACGTTAAATTCATTGTTTTATTTTACTCTGAAGTAAACTGTGATTTCATATTTTGTTTATATTTAAGTGGAATTTTAATAATTTATATTAATACAAATTTTCAGAGGATGTAAATCATAAACATACTATTGAAGCCTAGTAAAATAAGCTATTAAAAATATGTATATACTTATATTTGCGTAAATACTCCAAATAAGTATACTAAAATATAATTTATAGGCTTGTTCTTCTTACTTCGTATAACATATATAAGAATGCATTCTAAATTCTTTAATAGGCTTTACACACAAATCAACAAATAATTTATATTTTCTATTTTAATAATTTTTGCATACAATCAAAAAAAAGTACAATATTTTTTATATGAATATCTATAGATCCTAAATTCGGCTTTTTTAATCCTTAAATTTTACTTTCAGAACATATAAACATATCAAATTACGATTATATTTTTTTATGCACATAGCGACACATATCATTTATTTTATTATTCTCAGTATCTAGCTGTTTCAACTAAAGGCATTTTTCTATATTTATTCTAACAGCGGAATATATATTCGACTGCATATCAATGCCTTTTGGTTGCGATAATATGATGATTGTAGTACTTTGTGATCATAATATGACATGATATTATAAATATAATAATAATTCGACGTATATCTATTGTGAATTATGAACTCAATAAAAAAAACTAGAACATACAGAGATTTTAGAATAAATTTATAGTCAAAAATTATATATATATAAATGTTAATATTTGACTAGTTTACCAATAAGTTAATTTAGTCATATATTTAGATCTTTTGGGCTTTTAATCAGAAAAACTATTTGTAGAATATTTGTGTGTGCATTTTTTTAATTTAAAGACTTCCAATATTATATCTAATTTATTGCGATCAGACAAATAGATGGATATAAATTTTTTTTTTGATATACTCTTTGAATATTTTCTAAGATCTTTTCCTGCAAGCCGATGAGCTCGATATTTTGCAAATTCTTTATTTTTTGTGCTTAAGACTCACTTAAATACCTGAATCTCTGTGTGTAGTTCACAAAACTTAAATTTTATTTATTTATGGGCAAATTTTAATAAATTATTGTGTATTTGTGGATTAATTTTATTTTTACTATTTAAAAATAATAAGACGTAGTCAGTCCATTATGTTCTTTGCAAAACTCCTTGATACATCTTTTGACACCTTCCCCTGATCTATCTTCATAAACTGCTCTTCTAACTCGAATGAGATGAGTTCAAGTGCCTGCAATGAAAATTTCATTTTTATAGTAATGCAATCACAAATTTTTTAAAATTATAAGGTAGTGAGGGTTATAATTTTATATAATTTCAATGTAATTTTCTTTTTCTAATTTATAAAATAACAGTTTTTGCAATAAAACTGAATATTAATAAGATAACAATATTTTTGTATTCATTTATATGTTTTATGCTAATTAAATTCTGTTCTTGTTTTATTATGTCAAACTAATTATAGGTAAAGACGTTTATCTATATTATATTCTTTCCATAAATAAAAAAAATACACGAATAGGTTATATTTAGATTTTTTTTTCATATTTACAAATTTGAAATTATAAAAAATTTAATCTATTTAATATAAACGGTTTAGTGTGAGTAAAAAAAAATCGTATTTACGCTTCAATCAGGACCGGATTTATGCAAAAATAATTTACAAATTTTTAAATAAAAACAAAAAAATGTATGAACATATTATGAATAAAACGAATGAATAGATATACTAAGGGTATATTAGTTATTTCAACTACCAGAAATTCAAAGATTTTGCTTTTTTGTTCGAAAAAATTGGCAATTCAACTTATATAAATTATAAATGCGCTATTATTATAAATGCATATTATATTTTTTAACTTGAAAAATAATATTTACGTTAGCGTGATTATGTCTGTCGTATTTTTTTTTTTCAATAAAATATTACTTTCGCTTGTACAGTCTGTTTTCGTTTGATAGATAATGTTTCATAATATTATACAGTGTGTGATTAAGATCACTTTAGAGTTAAATAGCAATAATATAATATAGATAAGATAATTGGCATATATAATCTTGATTATACAATAAATCGTAAATTATTATGTGTTATCGTTAAAATAAATACAAAATCAAATGTTCATGTAGGTAAATTATATATATTACGAAATTTAGTCATCACATAAAAAAATCCACAAAATACACTTTATGAAATCATTTTGACTATAGATGTTTAAGTATGTTATATTTCGATTTTCAATTATTTTTAAATGGTTAAGCATATATTTGATATGCTTTTATGCAATGAATATCATAATATTATTTCCATAAATATGTCAATTTCTCTTTTTTTAAAATGTGAATTTATTTTAATTTTTTGCGCTTCTATTGGTAATAATATGACGTGAATGAAGCTATCTAGGCACTAAAAAAATGACTAATTGTATATCTATAATAATTGCAAAATATACATCCAAAATGACAATTATATCATTGAAAGAACATACTCTAATTTTTAATCTGACAATATAAAAATCTTATGATAATTGTGATACATCTAAAGCCATATTTCATTTTGGAAAGCAAAGTTTTTTTCCTTCTCTCAGACAGACTAGACTTATAATTCGGTTTTTTTCTGGTATTCATAAAATTGGTCAGTAATAGGGCATTAATCATATAATATTTAAATTAAATGTAGAATTTAGGTCGTATTTTTATATTTTTCCAACATGAAATTACACATTTGATCTAAAAACTTGCACGGTTTATCTAAACATATCTTTTGATACCAGAACTTATCTTTAATAGTACTCTTAGACTTTAAATGCTATACTTCTCATATTAATTCATGTAGTTCATGTTGCCTATTATCTTATTAACATATTATAGATGCTAGTAAAAAATTTTAGTTTTTAAGCGTCAAATTTACATCAAATTTTATTGTATCGAACTCATAACATTGTGCTGTCTATGATTTTAAAACATATTTAAAAAAGGGCATATAATTTTTTTACTTTTTTTTACACCAATTGTTCATATAAATCAATTATGCTTTATGAAATAGTTTCCTTATAATGGAGATGCAAGCGTATTTAAAATAATCACAATATTTTGGAAAAATTCTTGATGACATTTTTATTGTAAATGAATTAAAATAATGTCGGTTTATCTTTTTTTATTTGATTTAAGGCCTTAAAATCACGTTGATTATATGATAAATACATTTTAAATGATACTGAGCTCTATAACACATAAAATATATATTTTTTGGTCTTTTGATATCTTAATACCTAAGTAATTCCATCAAGTAGTTTTTATAAACAAAATTTTGCAATGCGTTTATAGGCTTCATGAATATCGAGGATAGATCAATATATATTTAATTACGTTTTACATGTTCAATTCTTACTGTTAAATATACTTTATCGTATATAAATAGACAACACTATCTTTCATCTAAGTGGATTTATTATTTGCAAAATATATACATTACTTTACACGATAAGACTGTCAAGAGGCTGTATCTACATCAAGCGGGCATGATTGACATAAAAGATTGTATTTCTATTTATTTATACTTTTAAAATAGAGTTGTATTTTTTTATTAATGTGAAATTTCCGATCGACACTTTATTGTGTAATGTCGTATCTCGAAGAGCCTATTACACTTTCTAAGTCATATTTTATAACCCAGATTAGTATATCCATAAATAAAGTGAACAATATGGCACATAAGATTAAATCCTTTAATTTATTTGTTTTATAATTTATATGCCAATAAAGGCTTTTTAAAGTAGACTAAGCATAATCATTTGCAAAAAAATATACTCATGCATGTTCTTTTGCTATATTTATGATTTTATTCAATTCCTTTCTTATTATTATTTTTTATGAACGTATATAGAAAAAGCAACACTAAAATTTTCGAATCTATTTATTTTTCATAAATTTTGATTAGCTAACTAATTCTTTACTTTAAATTTGCCACGCGTTTATGTCAATTTGTCTATTCTAATGGGTCACTTGATATTTAGTTATCTTTTTTGAGGATTCATATCATATGTTAAATAATTTAATATGAATTTAAAAGTTCTTCACGACAAAATTTATGATAAAAATGGATTGTATTATGGTTTTAACATTGATAACATATCATTTCTATTCAGTCTTAAAGCTATATGCAAAAAAATAGTCGTCAAGATGATACGTCACATAGACATATTGGATCCACAGAAAATCAGACCGGTCGATTTAATTAATTTAAATCAAATTAAATTAAATTTATGCAAGCTTAGAATAAAAAAACATATGTTTATGGTATTTAAATTGATATGATATTAAATTTAATATAAATTATATTTAAATAAGTTCAAGTGGACATAAATAGAGCCTAACTTGTACTATAATCTTTATTATACGATCTTTTGATTTTAATAGTTTTGTTTTTTATATCTTCTTTGTGAATTAAAAAACCTTACTGAAGCTTGCTTTTGTGTGACTAATATTCATTCACGGAGTAAAAATCTAGATATATAGATATAATTTATCCGTGTTTTTATAATGTTGGAGTCTTTATATGATTCTATTTCTTTGTATTCTCATTCGTCTGTATATTAAGAATCCTTTTCTGATACTTTTCAAATTTTATTTTTATATTTAGTTTTAGTCCTTGATAATAAAAACCGATGCTAATCCTCAGACACACTTTTTACTGACCCTACAAATGTTGCGAATTAAGAATTAACGCTAAACTCTATTTCTTGATATTGGGTAATTTTGCTATAATCATATTCTAATCGCTTAAAAAATCCAGCCAGGTTTATATATTGTTCTGTTAATGTTGCGGCGATTTCTGCTTATTCGTTCCTTAATCTAACCTATTATTGCTGTGGATGTTGAGTGTGAAACGAATCTATGCATTGAAATCATTTAGGGAAGGCTTATAAAATAGAAAGTATTAAATTAAAGCGATTTCGGGTACTGATATCTAATTTATAAAACTATTTTTTTGCTGATATATTAGTTTAGTTTTCATAGTTGATATTCGTACAACCATATTATAGGCATTCCTGCTATTCCACGAAACGTTCGGAACCAATAATCGATTTGCTCCCATTTGAAACCGTACAACTTACGTCCATGCAATAAAATACCATTTTTATGGCAGTAATTTACAGAATTTTATTTCTGCCTTTAAAGATATATGATTAAACAATTTAGTTGGCTTTTTATTAATCTAAGATTTTCAGTATATTTGTTTTACTGTCATAGTCACAAAAAAATTCATATTATTTGATAATAAATATGTTCAATATTTTATATAATATATATGAATTTCTGGACATGTGTGCTTAAATATGAAAATAAATAACATTATATTTACGTAGTTTTATTCTTCTTCTGTAACATCTAAATGTGCGGTTTTAGTGTGTATTCTTCCACATTTTTTATACACGATGTATAAATAAATTGATATAAACATAAAATATTTCGGGTCTTTATTTTAAACTATAATAAAAACGGGTTCATATGGACAGCACAATTTAATAAGAATATATTATGCGTATGCCATAGAAAATTTTAGCCAAAAAAATACTTGATGCTAGATTACACTTGTAAAATACAAAATGTAACAAATGTTGACAAATCATAAAATTGATGTCTTATTATGAACAACTTTTTTTAAACATACTCTCTGACAATAATTATAATTTAACACTCTATATAGTGTTAAATTATAAAGTTGCCTTTATGTGAATGAACATTTGTAGGCAGTAATCTTTAGCGAAATTTTTAGATTAATTATAAGTATTTTTTCGAATACTATAGTACATAGGCAGGTGCAATTGAATACATTCAAAATAGTATAACACGGATTTTATAAATTTGGGAAACAATATAAGATATTTAGTGTATTTTTCATATATGCATAATTAAAAGAGTCTCATTTGTAAAATTATCGCTGTATTAAATTTGTAAAAAAAAGATAATTTTTTATTATTGAATATTTTATACAGATATATTTTTTGTACTGTTTAATAATATAGAAAATATATATCTATTGTTAAAAAAAATTAACAAAGAGTGTTTTATATAATTAAATCCAATATAAGGCAGATGCACAAACCATCTCGATAAAAAAATAAATTTATCTATAGAAAAATAGCAAAATTTACATTATCTCATATAGCTATTCTAGGTAGAACTATGCTCAGTATGTAAGTCATGCCGGTAAGTTATGAAATAAGTGTGATATGAGGATTACGCAAAAGAAATATATATTTAAATTCTGTAATCATTTAGTTTTATGACAAAATAATATGTTAGGATATGATTCTTTGACCGCATTTGTGTCGATAGCCAAATTGCAGATTTTTTCTGGTTGCATATCACAGTATAAACATTAATTATTAAGTTTCAAATATATAATAGAACTTTATCATTTGTAAGTAATCTTACATATGATAAATATAACTTACACGAAACAAAACTTATTTACATTATCCTCAACATTTATAGAAGGATTGGATTATAGAAAAATTTTCGCAAATTTTGTTAAAAAAATATACGTGGAAGTCAATTTTTATGTACAAAAGCACTTTTTTGCAAAAAAAGATATCTTAGTATAATATATTTTAAAATAAAACAAACAAATCAGTAGTGTTATATTAGCAAATTTTTATCGACATTGGATTGTCATGCAATTGTTACATATTGAAAATATAAAATACTTACTTGTGCATAAACATATATTCAGTAGAATTCTTTTTATGATCGAAATAATATTTATTTTTTGCACTAAAAAAGTTAAAATTGCAAAAAAAATTTTATGATGTAAATTTTATAATCTTAATTTTTAGATTCTTTGTAATGTTCTATTTTGAGATTTTTAGTTGAAGAATTGTATCTAAAAAGATTTTAAATTGTTTTATATGTTTAATTTGATTTTATGTAATCTTTGAGGTATCTTCATATTATATTTTTCACTTTTAAAACCTTAACTTTTCCTGGCATTATTTATCTTGCAATAATTGAAATTATACAAATATATGCAATTTTACATAAATTATCCCCTTTCTGTATAGTATTTAATCATATTCAAAGATTATATAATTCCACATGTACATATACAATAAAAAAATATACAAATACATACGTGATATTTTAAGTTATATATCTAAATGGTATAAATTTTACTACAGGCCATTATTTATCTAAAAATTATCTAATGAGCCATACAATGACATATTTATCTAAATTTAATATGTTATATCACGCTCTAAAAATTCAAAGCAAATCTAATTAATATTAAGGAGAAATAAAAATAATATATATTTGGTCGCCTTGTTAAAATAAAAGATTATGAAGATTTAAAATATATTATATAACATGATTTTTCTAGAATACATTTACAACCACGATTACGTTGTTTTATTTCAGAAACAGTTAAACAAGTACGTTAAAAAAAATTATGCAAGAAAAATGTGTTTTTGTGTTTTTCAATGTAAAGATAATGGCAAGAGTATTAGGATAAGAAACAAATTATTTTATTTTCTGTGCTTATTTGAACTAATTATATTCATGTTTTATTTTTCATCATATTAGCTATATGGTCATTTATTAGTCTTACTTCACTTATATATCATAGAGTATGTGATTTTAAATTACAGAAATTTAAAATATATTACACATATATATATAAAAAAATTTTTTATTTTTTAAGCATAAGCAATACAAATTAAATCGTAAAATTAAGATTTTTAAAAAAGATTATTTGCTTTGGTTCTTATTTACTGTTTTTTAGATAATATGTGTACTTTATTAAATTTTAATATGTTATGGTGAAAATTTTAAAAGTAAATTTTGTTTAAGTACTAAAAAGAATTCTAAAATTTATTCATAAATCATATTATACAATTTTCACGCCTATATCAAACTCTTCGTATGTTTCTTTGTAATTATAACAAATTATGTATTATGAAAAATTATTAAGTAAATAAATTTTTCGAATGATCAATTCTTCAAATTTATCTGTATGATTGTGATTATATTGGATTTTTTGTTATTTAAAACCAGAACCTAACTTTTGTATTACAAAGTTTAACTTCTAGGTTAAACTATACGGAACAAAAACTTATTTTTCTTATGTGTAAACTATAAGAATTGCATGCGAAAGAAAATTCTAGATTTTTTACATTCACTTTTTATATTCTTGTTATCTAAATCAATGTGAGATAATTTTCTAAAGATAAAAAGAATTTTTTTCTGCAGAATAGTTTTTAAAAACTCTTTTTATCATAAATTACCTATTCGAGGTTATTTTTCGTGCGTTTTAAGAAATTTTTTTTTGAGCGGCTAACATTATTTGTAGGCTATTAACATCGGAAAATCATTGTAAAAAAAATTACTAGGGGATCATTAAGATGAAAGAAAATGTTCTTATCCAACATAAAAAAATTCCATAATTCGATATATAAAACTAAAATCAATGTTGATAGTTAATTTTATGTTATATTTTTTTATTACCATTTTCTGTTGATATCTCTTTATTAAAATTTATATTTATAGAATTAAAAATTTATGAAATTCGTTATTAGTAATATTTTTGTCATATAATTAGTAAAAATACCATTAAATAAATCATCTATATAAAAAATAAAGGTTCTGTGCAGCATATCAAGCTGAAAATATATTTTAAATAAAAGTCTTGTTTTAAACCGATATATGTTTTATATGTATTATTAATAAATTGTGCCTTTAAAAAGTTTATTTGTATTATCAAATAGTCGTAGATAATAAGAAATGTTTTTACAAATATAATAAATTTAAAAATGATTAAATTCTATTAATATCTTAGGGTTAATTGTCATGTCTAAAACCTTTTAAATTTTATTAATTCACATGCTAGAATTGTACATCTTTTGAACTACATGATATCGAGAAAAAAAACTTAATTTTTATGTTATTGGGCCGCGCAAAACTACTAAGCATATGAGTATAGATTAAGTTTTAACACTTAAATACAATGTAAATGTAGATATTATTCAGTATAAAAAATTTAATTTACTCATGTAAATATATTTCCCGCTGGCATTGCATTTTTTTAAACATGTTTTGAATATATTTGGCAATTTATAAGCGTCATAAAATAGATAAATGTATATATGATGAATTTTGGTTTTTTCTGTATATTATTTGATGTAATAATAGCATAAAAATTCTTTTTTGATGCTATTTGAAAAATAGATAGCAAATATTAAGATCAACCATATATAAATAAATTTGGGCTAAATAGATTTTATTTTCTTACACATTTAAAGGTAATAGTGATCAGTACGAGGGCATTCTATTATCAAAAAACATATTTTAAATGCTACCAATGTGTAATGAACTAAGAAAAAACAGAATATGAGACCTATATTATTAGAAATATTTTCAAGTAGGCTTTGCATATTATTGAGCTGCATGTAATTTGTGTACTTTCTGAACATAGAGACGGTGTTATGAGCTGTAAAATAAATTTTTGAAAATTCCCTATACATGTGAACTATCTAAAATTGTGATGCAAACTGTCGATTTTTTAATTTAACATAAAGATCAATTATAAAATATATGAGAATTAATAACATTAGAAATGTAGAGTACATGTCAATCAAATATCCATTTATAGAAAGAATGCTTTTTTGACATGTAATATATGCACTGTTCACGTTTTGTATAAACCATGATAAGCTCAACTGATTTCTACGAAAATATTAAATGATATTAGAATATAAAAAAAGAATACATAAAACAGCGCTTGAATATATAAATAGCAAATTTTTTGCTGAAGAAAAATCATTAAAATTATAAATAGAGATAAATTTTTATAAAATTGCACAAAAGAAAATATTGATCATATTTCATAAATTCCTCTAGACATACATCGCAAAAATTATTAAAAAAATATAACTTTATTCTAAAACTCTTGTGAATATATTTAATACAAGCCAAAATACCTTTTTACGTGTACTTTTCATTATAAATGTGTTTCCAAATTTTTAAATAAACTTATTCGATAAATCAGTCACATACTCAGATGAAGACAAAAAATATATTGTAAAACAAATCTGTAAATAATCAAATATGATTGTGAACATCGTTTTACACATACTTTGTCGCATTTTTATATTACTCGCATGATAAATAAGCATACTTTCGCTTTCATCATATTCTATAGCTAGAAAATTTTATTTCGATATTACAACAAAACGATTCTATATGTAATCAATGGATATAAAACAGAAATTAGGGTTTAATTCTCGTTCTTTATTTTGATATCAAATCTAAAATTTATAATTCGATCGGTTGAGTATATTCTAATTTTCACAAAGAAAGTTGATTTTTATTTTTTAAAGGTTGATTGATAACTTTAATCTTTCTTTTGATTTTTTAATGTATTTTGAACATATGGACAGCAGAATTATTTCCTTTATATGAAAAGATTGAAAATACAGTTTAATGATTTAAAAACCGATAAAATACAAATAGATACGCAATATAAAGCAAAAAATTTTATGAAAATACGGCTAGTGTAATTATAAGATTAATTTCCTTATAAAAGGATTTTTAAAAGCTTCGTGGATTTACATCTTTAAGCCATATAGTTTCAGACCAATTTCCGCAAATTGATCTATGATTTTATATCTGTCACATTCATGGTATTTTACATATGAATATCCATATAAACGTAAAAATTATTTTAGATCACGTGCTTTTGACATGATAAAAGAGTCAAATTTGTTCGGCGTCATAAACACTGTATGTCACAGGTAAATGCTATTTAGTGTGAGGCAGTTTACAGGTGTATGCTCTGATTCTTGCAGATTGTCTGGATTGGATAGCTGTTTGATGATTTAAAAATGCCTATACAGAAGATTTTTTCAAACTTCAATCTCTAATCTTAAAAAAGGGGTTCGATATATACATTTAAATCCACGAAACCAGAAATTATATTATTTTACATAAATTCTGGCATATCGAGTAATAACCGGAAGAAAATATCTATCCGAACAGAAAGAAATTGCTTTAATAAAAATTTGTATACAAGCAATGATGATAATAGGGTAAAAAATATTTAAATTGATAAATAATGGTAAATTCATGCACTTTAATTTATAGTTTATATAATGGCATCGTAATCAAAAATATGTATTTTTAGATCTGTACAAATAAATAAATGTTAAATCTATTGATATTGATAATTTATAAACGACATTTTAGCTAAATAGCAATTAAGGTATTAAAAATTTCTATAATATTTGAAGCAAAGTGTGTAGAAGAAAATTTGAAGCCTAAAAAGAAGAGTGAATGCTATTTGAGGAACCGAATATAGAATTAATCGCTGCAAAAAAAATGTTATAAAATATAAGGAGCGTTCCATTAATTAAAATTGATTAAATGTAATAATTTCTATACCGAAGGAAATAGATGACACAAATCATATAGAGGCTTATACAAACCTTGTGATTGAGAATAAACCCTTGAATTAATGTGTCTCAAAAGGATAAAAGGTATTGAAGAAGACTCTAGAGAGGGGAAGATAAACAAGAGTATTAATGCAGTCGCGCGCAGGTAATCAAGCAAGTTGTGCTCGAAAACTTAAACTAAAATCAAAACTATAAATTTAGCCTATAAATAAAATATCCTTTAGAGGACTATAAATTTGTATATTTTTTCATTATATTAATATTTAAAACAGAAACACATTTGTAAATTGAAAAAGTCTTTAAAACGGCAAAATAAGAATTTTGGTATGTCGTTTATAAAAAATTTTTAAATGAGTAGGAAATCTGATAACAATTTTCAAATATATTATTAACTTTGAACATAGTTTTACATTTACATAAAAAAAAATATTTTCTATGATAGAATCAACATTACCATTTACCCCTTTATCTACCTGCGTCTTATTTACGCATATAAAAAAATATAAGAATTTTTCTATTTATTATATAAACTTTTGTATCAGAAGGTGTAATCAAAGGCATAAAATGAAAGAATAGAATTATGTATCCATAATAAAGAATTATAAAACTGGGTATAGTTAATAAAAATATAATTGCTGATACATCTTTCTGAATCGCAGTGTGAACACACAAATATAAAAAAAATAGCATTCCGAAAATAGTATTCAAAAAAATATGGATAAGAATACATATAAGATATCCAGATACACTCTGTCTTACCATAAATAACTGTTAATTTACGGCTTATGCGTATATTGCAACTAAAATACAAAATAAAAATCAATCAATAAATTTCTTGCAGATAATGACTTATAAAAATAATTATATACATGATTTTAATGCGATTTTGATGTAAGTAAGTTATATACAATAGAAGAATTTAGGTCATTTTTCGATTCCTAAAGCTTTATTTTATTTTCTATATCCTCTAAATCAGATTTATTCCAAGAAAATATGATCTGATTCGCCATTTATAGCACCAATGAATATTTTGGTCTGTTAAAAAAGGTTATTTATAGATGAAATTTTCTGCTCATATAAAAAAATTATGCTTTTTATATTATAAAATCACAAATTAAAACTTTGTAAACTGGATCATTTAAATACTTAGAATCATTCAATACATTTAAAAGATTAGAACAGTATTAAAAATGTGATCTTAAAAAAATATTCATCACAATATATTATTATATATATCATCATATTTGACTATAATTTCTTTTCTTAAACCAAGACCAAATCTTCCTTTATTTTTATTTATCATATCTAAAAGTCAATTTTTAAACATCTATCAAATCTAAATAATATCCAGCTGATCTCGAATTATTATGTATGTTTATTGTTTTTTTATATTATGTAACACATCCGAAAAATAACGCGAATTATATAAAAAATAATATTTATAGAAATAAAATTGATGCAATATGAAAAATTTTATTTTCAGGCTTAAATTTTTTTTAAATATGCAGATAAGATATTCACGACCTTTAAATATTTAATTTGCTTTGCCATAAAAAGTGTTTGTGTGCTGTTAGCTTGTAAACCAATGTTAATTTAATTTATTATTATAATATATCTAGAACATAACTGCCATAATCCATGATAAATAATAAATTTTTGTAATCGAATTTAACAAATTTTTATTTTTTGTGATTTTAAAAAATTATTTATATTAGAAATTTTTTGATATATTTCCTAATAAAAGGCTAATTACGGTATATTATATAGTCTTTTATATGTTCAAAACTTTTATTTCACCGATCTAGAGCACAATTAACATCTTTTGGACTTATGATGTATAAACCCTAGACCATAATAGTTATGTATATCAAAACTATGGATGAAAAATATAATAAATTTTTGTTTCCGAATAAATTATAAATTTAAATACTATTTTTAACAAACACTTTAAACCTAATGTCATCGATAAACACAAGAAAAACGATTTTAACTAAATTTTTTATTCTTTTATTATATATTACAATTTTTTTTAAATCGTTCTTACGTATTCTAGTTAACATGTGTATAGAAAGAGTAACGAATACAAATTTTTATTTTTTTATATTATAGATAGCACATCTACATAATTACAATTCGATAGAATAAATTATTTTAATTTATTTATATTTGTAAGAGTTATGAAATTATGTTTTTATGTGATATATTGGATTAATATGTTTGATAATATAAAAATATAGATAAATTATATCACGAAAGTCAGTTTAAAAATATTATTTCATAATTTTTACTATAAATAGAATAGATTATAATTCTAATTATAAGTAAATTACACATGTCATCAATAAAGAGACAATTAGTATTTTACTAAATCATATATTTTGTATAAATATATATCAAAAATGGAGATATTACTTTTAAACAATCATGAAAATGTAACTAATGTTTTTTTATGATTTTTTATAGAATATTGTTATTTTAAATATAATAAAATGACATAAATTGTAGACTCTCTGCCTTTTCATATTTAAAAATTGAACTTTTGGAGGATTATATATTTTTAAAAAACAGTAAAAAAATCAAAATAAAAATAAATTATGATTTTAATATTTGATTTACGCTTAAATTTTAGTCAAAAAAAAATAAATAATTACACATTATGAAATAATTTTCTATAAATTCATTACTTTTAAAAGTAAAATATTGATAAAATTCAGGGTAAATATTTTTTACAGTTATAGTTCAAAATAATCTATAACAAAATTCAAGACACGCGAATTCATCCTATTGCGAAGAAGGAAAGCGTTTTTTGCATTAGATCTGTGAAAGAAGTCAAAATATGTATCAAAGAGTTGTGAAATGTTCCCATTAGGCTGAAAACGTCTAAATAGATAAAATTTATAAAAAGAAACTTTACCAAAATATAAAAAATTATATAGAATTGTTATATATTATACAGAATACACATATGTGATTATATTCCTATTATTATAACAGTAAAAAAAAGGTATGTATAATAAATAAAACGCAAAATAAATAAAAAATTATAAATAGTTTACACAGAAATTTATTCTTATTAATAAGCATATTTACCATGATTTTATTATAGAAAGCGAGATGATTTTATAATCTGAGCATTTATTTATCATCTATTTTTGTATTTTAAATTATTAATTTCGTAATGTTTGTTTTATTTTTGATTTGTAACTAGCAAGATTATAAAAGAATTCGACTTTACAAAATAGCTAAAATGATAGTAAAAGTAACTAATGAGATTTTTACGTTACTTATATTAGACATAATGTATATATCGGTATAAGAATATGTGTCTACTGTATAATTAAATTTTTTGAATAAAAGAAAAAACCTGTGATGATCAATGAATTATTTCATGATTTTGATGGTATTATTATTAAAAAATGTTGTGTGATTGTTTTCGAATCCTATATATTAGTTAGTTAGTCTACCTATTCCGATGCATGAAATCTAAACATTATAAATTAGAAAATTGGCTTTACATATTATTATTTATGGAAAATTCTAAAATCTAAATGATTTATATCTTTTCAATAGCATATTTTACAACCATTTCGTATATATTTTTTGACCTACTGTACTACTTTATAAATATTGAATATTGTGACACGGTATTGATTTTGATACTAGTGAAACTACCCATAAAGATAATAAGACATTATTACAAACAGGTTTAAAGATATTTCGAATCAAAAAAATTTTACAATTTAATTTTATTTCTAGTATACACTATCATAAAATCTTTAGTCAAATAAAGCTTTGCAATATACGAACGTTTATTAAAAGGTATTTTTCGTTATGTGAGCATGCATCATTTGTATTTAAGCGCAATGCACTTTCCTTTTATGATAATTATATTTTTTGGTTAAATAAGGAAACCAAGAAAAAGCTCATTTTTATCGAATCTTTATGCTTTCAAGATTATAAAAATTATTTATATATGTGCCTATACATCTATATGGGTCACTTTACTCATTATTATTAATAAGAAACTACACAATGGCAAATATAGCTAAAATCCAAACCTGATAATTATGAAATCTGGTAAACTCTACACATGTAATTTATTTAAATCATATTTTTTTGATCTGAGATCAATAGAATAAAAATTGAAATGATTATAAGTTTATTAAACCTAATATTTCATTATAATGCGGGCTGAAGAAAAATAAAACAAAAAGAAATAAAATTTAAAAGCTATTTATAAACCTAAATTGAACATATTTACTAATTATTCTGCTGGTAACTAAAATCAAGGCGAATATCATGAAAAAATATTTTTTTCATATGATAAGTTAGTGCAAGGTGCGTTATAGAATAATATTTTTGAATTATTGAATATTGACAAATTTTTTATGTATATTTTTATTCTAAATTCTATCAGAATTTCATATTACCACTTTCACCTTTCTGTTCTATTTGGAATTTTTGCAAATTAGCATGATTTAATCTTATGAGACCATTTTATTCTTGTGTTCAATCGTATATATTTTTGAAATTTGATTCAGATATATTCCTAAATTTGTAATCCTTTGAGTAATGCAATATAGAATTCCGAAAATTCTAGCTAAATATTCATATAAGCAAAAGAAATATACTGATTTCTTTTTCATGAAGATATGTTTTCGAATATTTTATTACAAAAAAAAAACATAACGCTAGAGAGAGCAACTAATTAGAATCTATTGTTCACCGAACAATCATTATCGATAATTTTTAAAATTACTACTAATTTTATTTTGACTTGAATTCTGTGAAATATTCTATATAAATGTGATTAAAATAAGCCTTCTAACTCTTATTAGTACGAGTGTTGTATTAAAATATAAATTTGTTTTTTCTGTATAGATAAATTTTCTAGATAAGAACATTACTGGAAAATTTTTTTGCAAAATAAAAATTATTTTTTAAGATGTATAACTTAGACTAAATAAAAATTCATTTTTTTTTTAATATACTGATTTAAATGATTAAGGAATATCTCCAATTAAAAGTATAAAGCATGCTTTACACTTTCTTATAAATTCATATTATTCAAGGGCTTGTGTTTCTTTTTTGATCAGAAAGATATTTAATATTTATATTTCTGATTCAAATAAATAAAATCAATTATCGGCTTTAATATTGAAAATCATAGATTTTTTATGAAAATATAACCAAAAAAGTTATAAAAGAGGAACATACTTTTATATAAAAAATTAGAAAATGCATTTAGTTTAAAATGTAACGTAAAGACCGAAAATTATGTGGGGTTATTTATCACTAAATTTGGATATTATTCAAGAAAAATTCGCAAATATGATAAATAAAAAACAAGAAAAACGTAAAAAATATGTTATAACCATGTTTTGTAAACTTATATATGTCTAAGCTGCGTCTTTTTGATAACTGTACTTGCACAATGCTAAATAAATCTGGAATTTTTTGAGTTTACAAATGATCGGTATGCGCATAAATCGTCTATTTATAGTATATAATAGTGTTCATATGTCAACAAAAAGTTTTCCGCATAATTTATATTTCTTTTATTTAAGCATTCTTACAATATCACAATAGAATTGATAGAATGATATCTATAATGACGTTATATAACCAATTTTCTAAATTACAGTTGAGATCTAATGTTTTTAAATATCTAAATGCATATGAAAATCTTAAAGATATTTGTTTTACGTGTAAAAAACGAATGCGAATATCAAAAATACTGTAAAAAGTTAATTTAGAATAAGAATTTTTACAATATGCGTGAGAAAAATATTAAAAGTGTGACTAAGCTAATTCGAAAAATAATTATACAATACATCTTCATCGTAAAATGTGGTAAAGTAAAATTTTTATTATATATCTCGTATTTTGAGTAATAAATAATTGATAGAGTTCCCAAATAAAATACTTTACTTATGCATTTAACCGAATGATAGATTTATATCAAAATTCCGTTGTTGTTTCATCTCGGAAAATTTTCATGATATTCATCTAATTCAAAATCTTGAATCCCATCATAAAAAGTGTTGACGTTATATTTAGATACCTTAAAAATTTTTTTTGCCTTTTTTATATATAGTATGCATTTTCTAACATCGTAAGAGTAAGGAAATCGAATGTATACATTTATACTATATTAGAAACCTAAAGTCTGATATCTTAAAAATTTAAAGGCACGAGAAAAAATAATAATGCCAAGTTACATTAATAAAGTGTATATTATTAATAATATATTAATTTCTAAGATTATATTGCTTTTCTATATTTTAATCGATTTTTTTTTGTTTTCAGAAAGCAATATTCCCTGTTGTTGCAAATAAATAAATACAGTAATCTTATTCAGACAACAATCTAATCAATTTATGGATTTTCAGCTTTAAAAACGACACAATATTCATTTTACATAAATATACGGGCAAAAAAACCATCTTCGTAGTGTAAAAATACAATAAATTATAGAAATTGTTTGCCTTTGGCGTGATTTTATTATACTGTAGACTTTTTTACACAGTAAGGTTGTAGGTACGTCTTATTTCATGTTAAATCTAATTTCTCTTCTTTTCGTGCCTCATATAACTGTATTATTTTTTTATAAAAACCCCATTTCTAGTACTTGGATATGTCACATCTGCATCTTGATTTTATAACTTGACCAAATAATTATATCTTAAATGTAATTTTTGTGTGATCTTTGTATTTGTTTGTGTGTTAAGTAATCTAAAGCATGTAATCGCATCTATGATGCTTAAACTTTAAGCAAGATATTTGTATCGTAATATTGATACACATGAAATGTTAAGTAATATAAAAATTTTTATACATTTTGGCTTCACTACTGTTTTAATAAACCATAAAATAAACTGTAAAAAGTCCCATATACTCAATTCATATATATATTTCTAAATACCTACATAATATGGCTAATTGTCGAAACTTTCATAAACATGAAACATTTTTGATAAATTAATTCGTCTGAATAGAAAAAAATTCGGTTAAATATTATATCACATCTTCACGCTGTCATCTAGGGCTGGAAAGTATAATAAAGAATCCTTATCATTGATAATCAATTTGGAAATATATTTTCTAGATATAAATATATTTTCTATAAATATGTAAAAAGCTTTAAATTTATAAAAAAAATTAATTCTATATTATATCGAATTTATTTTTTGATTAAAGCGGAATTATTTTAAAACGAACATGTATAATTAGAAAGATCATTATTTTTATTGCAAATTGGATTATTCCCTTTCAAATTATGTAAAAAAGTTGATATTTTGTGTTGATCTAGGTTTATGTAAACTCTCTATGATGCTTGTTTTGTTTTTGAATGAATTTTTATTACTTCCTAACCGAATAAATTTTTTTTTCTTTGTTTAGAGCTTGTAATATATTCCTGTTATTTCCTTTTCAAAAAAAACAATTGTAAAATTGTAGATAAATGATAGTAAAAAACTATGTTTCATACATTCGAATATTTTTTTAAAGAATATTTTTACGTTTATTGGTTTTATTTGGCAATCTAAGCTATACTAGTGACGCAAAGAAAGAATCATATTATTGCACTATCGATTATTATAATTATAAAACAACAGCAAAAATTTATATGTTGAATTTATAATTATATCCTTCGTTTTAAAAATGTTTTAAACTGAATGATGAACGAATATTTCATTTAAAAAAGTTTTAATATAAATAATTTGCAGCTTTAGAAACACATACAGTCTTATCATACGATTCCTGGTCATGCTACGGGCCTTTATTATTCCATTATATTATATACATACGGACGCTTAATTATATGCAGCATCTGTAGCTATTAAATACTGAGCAATATATTTTATACTGGATGGTTTTAATTTGCTTTGAAATATATGTGAACCAGCTGCCATGTAAAAAAATTGAAATTTGTAAAAAAACCTTTATAAATGATTTTTTCTGGATAAAGTAAAACTTTGGATCTAATTTGAAACATAATATTGAATATTTTAATTGATTCTTCATATAATGTACATGAATATCAAACAATAATAGCTCAAAAATAATAAGTCTTATGTTTAATCGATAAATTCAATCACTACTAGCCTCTATACCAACTCAAAAAATAAAACAAAACTGTAAATTATAATTTTTTGATGTTTCGTTTTTTTTGTAAACAGAAAATCAGTATTTAGATGTTTAAATATAAGACAGCTTGCTATATTCAACTATATATAGTCTTACATGCTTCAAAATATTAACTAACGCAAGTTTTAGTTAAATATATAATATTTTGTATTTATCTATATATCTTTGCTTTCTAAATACAATTAAAAATATTATGATTATGCAGTACCATTAAAATTTTTAAGTGCCTCAAAATAGAACCCGGACATCAACTCAAAAAAAATCATAATTCATTCATACAGGAACTTAAAGTATATTTTCACATCTTTGGCAAGTTTATTGGGCTGAAATATAGTGTAAAGGGGTAACTTTTATTGGATGGATTCAATTCGAATATAATTAATTTCTTAATCTATTAAAACTAAAGTAAATGAGAAATGGTTTACCGCAAAATTAAATCTAATAATGATGATATAATAGATAGAAACTTTATTCGAAAAAACTTTGTTGGATCAATACAGCATTTTATATGCCAAAAATATCTTCATATATTTAAATGGGATTCTCTGAAGCCTATATAATTATCTTTGATTTTGTTTAAATTCACAGTTTATCACGTAAATCAATAAATTCAAAAGAAGACTTTTTATACGATAACTTTAGAAAAAACATTTATTTACTATAATTTCGTGATTTTTAAATCCAAATTGAGCATTTAAATTTGCTATCTTTGTATCCATTTCAATAATTGGGTTTTGTAATGTGCCAAAGATGCCGATTTTAAAAAATCATATTCAGCAAAAAAGGATTCTTAAGTATTGAAAAGAATGCATTACAAGTTTTTGTACTTATATAGCGTATTTTCCCTCTTTCCGTTTCCAAAATAATATTCATTTTTTATTTAATGATAATATTATGTAAATCAGTGGAATCAAAAAGATATATACAAATGCTTTAATTACGTCACAAAAGTAAATGTTTTTTAATTTACATATTATTATGTGAAAATAATTTACACAGATTAAATTATAAAATCGGAAAAGAATCGAAAAAATCTTGCTAGAATAGAAAATAAAATTTAACAACGTAAATATAAACTTTGTGTGATGTATATCATATCTACACTTATGAGAAATTACAATCCTGCCAACAATTAAAGAATAGAGATCGCTAAAATATCTTTTAAAAACATATAGCAGCTGTTGCTTTTGCAAGCCGATTGAACTTTTTCAAATTACTAGAATTTATTTGAAAAATCTTTAAAAAATGATATATAAGCACAATTTTTATTTGTATTTATCATCAGCATTATATGTTATTAAACTAATCAAAGGATTAATTTTTTGTAACCATGAACGATTATAAAGATATAACTTTTAAATTAATATCTTTCATGTGTGTTGTTAATAATTGTATATAATGTAATGTATTTCTTTATGCTATCTAAAAATAAAAATTTAGATTTGAATGCAAATACGCAGTTCATTATTTTAAAGAAAGAAAACCAACTTATTTTGCACAAGAAAAATAAGACACCATAAAATTATAGTGGCTTTAGAAGCATCAAAGAGAAACATGTGATTGTGTATAGAGATTATTTAAGCATTTCTATCGCGCTAATAAAGTATTTATGTAAAAATGAATACTTAATATGATGATTTTTTTTAATATCGTTTTGGATATATTTAAAGCATGAAAAAAAATTAAATTAAGATGTATTTTATGAAGAGACGATTAGGAAAAAATATGATAGAATATTGTCTAAAAAAAATTATTTTGATATTTTGTATTTGAACAAGCTATGATGAAGGTAAAGGAAAAAATTACCGTCTTTATATGATTAAAATAATAGATAGCTAAATGCATGCTAATTTGCGTATAAATTGATTCTGGATGTAATATAATCTCAATTCAATCCCAACGATTTTTTCATAGTGTAAAACCAATGCAATAACCGTAGAAGCATATTTATATCTCATATTATTTTATGTAAATAAAATACAGGTTTAAAGAATTTTGATGATTTTTTTTGCACAAAATATTTAGAATAAAAATTAGCTTTAATTTATAGCATATATAGCAATATATTAATTATAATAAAAAAATATTATTAAATAAAATACAACTAAATTAGGATGAAAAATTCTATACAAAATTTAATATTTTCCTAAAATTTTCATCTCATTTTCTATGGCTGTTTTTATGGTATATATGACCTAACACAAGCAATTAAAATAAAATGTTTTAGTAGTTGGTTTAATAAAATATTCAATATTTGAAATAATGAACGCTTCATCTAATATTTAATATGCTCTGTTTTTAAAGGTAAAACCATTTAAAAATTCACTGTCTGGTGGTTTCTAACTAAGATAAGGTTTAATTTAATTTTCATTTAGACTTTTTTAGAAGAATAAACAAAAAAATTTTAAATCATGTATTGTAAAGATAAGTCTTTACTAATTCTAAGAAAGGTTTTAGAATAATAAATTTTTTAATCTATTAAAATCTCTATAATTAAAAGCGTTAAAATTGAAAAATAAATAATACTTTGCTAGTTTGCTCAAATTTTAATCATCCAGATCTTTTTTTGTTCTATCAAATTATCTTATAATATTTTTAAAAAATAGCTTTATTTCGTTCATTTTATTATTATTTTATATGTCCTTGAATTTTGAATTAGGTTTGTTTATTAAAAGCCTCGGATATCCCCTGTACATTAATAAAATGCATCGAACAAAGGTGATACTTAAAAAAACAATAATTTTACGAATATTTGTCTTTAGATTTCACTGATTAAGATATGAATACTAAGGTGATTTACGATGCTTTTTCTTCTTTAATAATTTCAAAGCTTTCCACCAGAATATTTATACATAGACCTCAAGCTTTTTAAAGTAAAGCAATTTTAAAATATGATGAATTTTTTAGTACCTAAGAGCTAAATAAGTTGTAGAAAGTAATTCAATTTAAAATCACTTTGGCACGACGTAGACATCCAGACGATACTTTGGTTTAATTTAATTTTAGCTGTTCTTTACGCTTTTAATATAAAATATAACCAGTAACATATAAATAAACTTCATTGATTATTATAAATGACAACACCAATTGTTTACAGAGTTTATTGTATCAAAGCATAAAATACGGTCTAAGCGTCCAGCAAAAATAATTATTTTGGGCTTTAGATGAGAATATTTATGCGACTGCCAGATAGAATAGATCTTTTACGATTATCTTTTAAATGTAAATCTAGGCATAGCTTTTATGTTTTAGAATCAATAAATGTGTCATTACTTACAAATAGCAAATAAATAAACTATTTTTACGATATTACCTGTTTTCGACTTTGATTTGTTCAATAAACTATGCATAAATACAAAGAAATATTGTTTTTTATATGATCATTTCAATAAATTAAAGGAAATCTAATGTAGAAAATATAATTATAAATATGCCATTGTAAATATTCAAAAAATCATTTTTGCAAATATGGGTAAACTAAAATCCACGTGAATCTAAAAAGGCACAAACTAGTGGTTGAAAATATAAAAATCGATGCAATTTTTGTAATTCAACATATCACGTATAGAAAAATCATTTTTATTCCAATATATAATCATGAACTTTGCCTTTACCATAAATTTGACGTTATTAAATTAAATCTGACCGTTATGTTTATTCCAGAATTATGTTAAAGTAATATATCAACATGCAACATAGTAAAAATATTTGCATTTGAATACATACCTAGATTCTGGTTGCGAAAAACCTTTAAATAGAAGTAGATTAATCTGATTAAATATCATAAAATAGCAATCCACCATATAACTTACTTATTTATGAAAATTTGTGATGTAATTATGAGAAAAGCTTGTTAATAAGGGCTTTATGTTTGTTATTGCGAATGCATGTCTTACCCTTAAAATAACACATATTCAATTTAAGATATAATATATATTGGGATAAATAAAATAAATATATAACATGATTGTATAATATTCGTTTAGAAGGAATTGAATATAATAAAGATCAAAATATCATATCCTGTTCCCAGAAACCATCGTCGAAAGAATATGCACACAAATCGTCTGCAGAAGCAAAATATTTTTAATGGCTTTTTACTTTTTACAATGTTGATTTTGACTCTTTTATCAAACTGATATTTTTAAAATAACAATATAAAGTATACTTTATATTTTGTATACTATGTATTAGATCATTTAGTCTAGACAAGTGGATATATACACATCAAAATGTTTTCAAAATAGTTCCCTTTTTTTTGTGTGTGGTACATATTTGTTAATATCAGAATTATTACGGTGCGTAAACAAACCTTAGAAAATGAAACTTGAATTTTGATTTTTATATGATCTAATTTTAGAACAAATGGCGTTTTATTAAGGATGAAAAAAAGGTTGTGACAAATAAATGAGATAGCGAAATATATAAAGAGGCCGTTAATCGAATTGTTTTAAGGAAAATACAAACACAATTACGTATAAAAGGCACAAAATCTTCTAATATTTGCGTCAAAAAAGGATAGGCTTTACATAATTACAGTTATATATATTGTTTTTTTTAATATAAGCACAGATATACCATGCTATACAAAACAAACATATATTTACATTTTTTTTGTTACTGTACTATTCTACGGGCTTCTAATTTGTTATTTAAAGATTTAAAAGCGAATAGCTTAACATTGTCAAATATATGATATATGTTAAAAAATATAACAATATGTATCATTATCTCTATTTTCCTGAAGCTTCGAATTTATCAGAAGCAATAAAACACATCAATAAATTTGTAAAATCACATGTTTACATACGTTTGGTATACGTTAGAGCAGTAGCTTCCACCAGAAAATACATACAAGATAATAAGCGATTAGATTGTTAGCGTCTAATGAACACATATTGCATATAAATCCTTTCAATTCCAACACATTTAAGCTTTGGATAGATTTAAATGCATTAATTCATATTATATGCGAAAATTTTACGTAAACCAGGCGTTTACAATCCCTTTTGATATTGGATTTGTATATTTATATTTAATGCTTGTGTCAAATTATTTTTGAAAAGGGGGAACATCAAACAATATAATTAAACTAAAATACAATAATTAAAAAATATACCAAATAATTTTTCAAAAGAAAAACCTGATAATTGAACCAAAAAAAGCTTCCACATATTTCACGTCGGCATATAAATATAACTGCTAGAGAGACGACAGGTGCAAATAAAAATGAAAAGTGTTTTTTGATGTTTTGCACAGTGATCTATGCATAAAAAATAAATAAGATTCCTACCGAATAAGTTGCAATATTCTAATTAAAACACAGAGGCAATTAAATTTAAATCTGTAAAATAGAAATTAAGGCATAATGTATTCGTTCCATTTACGGAAAAAAATATCATATCCATAGAAATGGGAAATGTCACAATATGAGGATATAAAACATCGCTAATATAAGAATATCAATTTAAAAAAAAATACGATTCTATTCATATTGAATCTAAACATATAACAAGGGAAAACATACGAATGACTTGAAACAGAAAGGAATATTTCTAAGTTGAAAAGTTTGTTTTTTATCATAATTATTTTTATATGGATAGTCAAACACTTTAATATCTTAGATATAAAAGATGTGATATAATTCAAAAAAAAAATACTTTAATTGTAAAAAATAATTTAAATGCTTTTAGAGAATTATTAAAGATGATTTTTTTCAATGCTGTCATAAAATAAGGATTAAGCATATCCATATTTTGTTTGAAATATATTTTCTTCTAGAAAAATAACTTTGTACTTTAAAGAATCACACATCTTAACACATTTTATGTATGTGTAAAATATAATAATTAAATTTTTTATAAGCGAGATTTATGGATAATAATTGTGTTTGAGTGCATTTTAACTTGAATTTCAATACATTCATATACCCAGAAAAAAATGTTTTGTTCTTTTTTGCTCACAATAAACTTATTTCATTGCATAGAATGTAATCGTTATGTTCTTTTAAAATTCGATGCGAAATTCTACATTGATTCAAATTTTTTTTTGTAGATAGGCTTTATAAAGCTTATACTGTGTAGGTATTTCGATATACATGGGGTTCAAAAACAATTTTATCTTATTACTAAAAAAAACAAACAGTATTCTTATCTTTGGAGAATAATCCAGAAAACTGAATATTGTTTCTGCCTGTTTTATAGTTGGAGAAACAAATTGTTTAAGTGGACGCATACAGTATCCGTTTTGCATATATTTTGTGCCATTTATCTAAATTTTTTGTTTCTATTGTATGGCATTATTTTAAATTCCCTTTTATCTGTTTTTTTATAATGTTAATAACACCAAAATAAATCTTTATTCACATTAAATCGGCAAATAAAAAAACTTTATAGTATATCTGCCCTAAGATCGCGCTAATATGTCTATTGGGTGAATGTTTTTTTGGATTGATTATAATAAAAAAATACGGTTTTATAATTTTAAATATAATTCTTGCAATTCAGTAATAACAGTAAAATTTAAGTATATATAAAAAATAGATAAATTGATGTTGAACAAATAATATTTAAATCAATCTTGAATTTTTTTCTGTTCTGTCACTTATAATTATGATCATATCTATAATTTTATCATAGAATAAGCCGAATGAGAGCAATATTGACTTAAGAACAAAAATAGCTTTAGAGGAACGTTTGTGGACTTATGAGCTGATTCATTTTATATTGTGATACATAAATTCATGTCACGAAAAATTTAAATGAAAATTTACTGCCCCCATATTATGAATTTAAAAAAGATAATTTTAACCTTGGAGGGAACTTTTTTTTCGTGCAACAAAATAAAAGATTTTCTCGTTGATTTTAGTAGCTTTTACTTACGTTAAATGATCAAAATCAAATTTATATTTTCCTTTCCATAGAGAGCATCAACACCTTGCGTTAATAGAAGAAGCATGTTTCAGAAGCTGTTTAAATTGAAAAAAAAATAAACAAAAGCAAGCTAAGCTACATTTACTTTGTTATGTACGAATCATATGCCACAGAGACAATTTTTCAACTAGCTTGTCTAAAAGGAGACTGGGTAAACTATATAGCGATATCGAGCTAATCAGGGAATGCATGATAAAAACGGTGATACGAATCTTCCAGATTGAGTTACGAAAGCTAGTTCCACATCATTATCAAGAGGGAATATCATCAAAAGAAAACATGAAAGGTCAGTTAATCTTAGAAAGCAATTTTTAATTTTTTACAAAATTTGGATACCAAATTGATCATTTTTGTCGATGGAATGACAAATAAAATATTTTCTGCTAAGTTTCTCGCTTTTTTTTGGATGATTACTACGACTTTTATTGTTATGTAATGTTTTAATCATAGGAATATTAATTTTAGAACACCAGAGATTAGGTTATTAACGAAAAGAAGAAATATGTGAATATTCAATGTAAATCTTAATAAATTGGTAGGTATATACTATTTGTGCACCAGTTAATAAATCAAACTGGAAGAATTCATCGCATGGCTTTATAAAGGGAAGCTAAATCTAAAAAATCTGTTAGAAAAACAATGAATATGCCTCAAAAAAATCTTTGTTCTGAGACTATAAAATTTAGAAGTTCAGTCCTATACGATAAATATATCGTAAATTTGGACAGAAAAATCGCAACAAAAAATTACAGATGAAAATTTGCTGATTTAACAAATAAACTAGCGGTTTTTATCTTGCCTATTGTTTGCAATACGTACGAAATCGAAAGATCCTATTTTAATAAAATTATATGAGCTTAAAAGACAAATTTTATCGATTTTTTAGTAAAAAGGATTGGCATGTCGATTTAAAGATTAATCATATTGTCGCATTCTTGCCTTTTATTGTAATATTACACATAAACAGAATGAGCTAAATTTGTCCCACAAGGAAAGAATTATTTTGTGTTTTTCATGTGGAAAAATATATAGTCTTTCATGCAATTGTGATTTTTAAGGGATCTTATTTCTGTGAGAAAGATTTAAGAAATAAATTCCAAACGATTACGCAATATTCTAATCCTTCATAATATTAAGCTAGTAGCGAGGTGGTAAATATATTCTAGAGTATTTGGGTCCAGAACATTGAATTAATATAAGCTTCAAGGGCCTTCTAGAACATGAAACAAGCATGCAGCTTGTGTTATAAACCGTTCTTGTAGACACAATGCAGGCACCTGGTGGGCTTTAATTTGAGCTATAAGAAATAGCAGAAGATGATTTTGCATAAATTCATTTTAACAATAAGACAGATCCAAAATTAAAAGGTGAAAATCCAATTGAGTATCCTAAATTTCGACAAAAATCCAGTCGTATATTTTAATGATTTCTAAGCACGTATTAGTGCGTCTATCTTATCTCATTTTGCTTAATTTAAAAATCAACAGAGAAAATAATTAGCAGAAATTCATACGAAAATATATTAAAATTAAAAATCAGTAAATTATAGCCAGATATGAAACTTTTAGTAAAAAAAACACTTTTAATTAAACACACCTAAAAATGTCATTTTTTGTTTATATTTTAAAGTAATTTATATATTTTTTAACATAAAGGAATCTTTGAATGTGGCTTCATGACAATCTCAAAAAAAAGTATGTGGCCTCACAAACCGAAAATTCCACCCATATAAGCTCCTATATATCCAAACTCTAGTTTAATAATTTATTTTACCACTTTGCTATTTTTATATCACTTAGAATCCTATGACCAATAATATTCATTAGTTACAAATTAATGTTAAATGTTTTATTCCTTAGTTATTTAAACTACATTTTCTCTTAAATTCATCCTTTGATCACTCAAACGCACTTTTTAGCATATAAATATCCAAAAGAATTCTAAATTCAAGCATATTCCGCATGCAATTTTTTTTTATTACAATTTACTCAATAAATTTATGCTTGCATAAATAAATAATAGATTTTGTTTCTTTGCATATCAGAACATTAAGAATCCTCTTTTATGGCTTTTTCAAAAATTTATTAGCTTTGCGAAATCGTTCATATTTTTGCATTTAGATTTTATATACATGTATTGTATTATGAAGTATAATTCACCATAAAATATTCATATTTTTCAATTTACTTTAAGATAGGACGTTTTTATCTTGTTTTGAATATTCTTCATTTGTTTCTAACCACAAAATCTTCACCTTTTGATGTAATTAGCGATTTTCTATAACATGTCCACTTTGGATATATCTACATTTTCTCAAGCATGTTTTTTTAGTTACAAGAGAAGTTATGTGATTTATTATGATACCAAAAAATTTATTGCACTAGATATAATTCTGTGCTGTACTTGTAAATTAGAAACTGAATATATTTAGCATATAGTCTCATTGAATATTCTTTTGTCATTCGTCGCGTTTAATAGATGTTATTTGATTAAAAATTATAGCAAGCGTTTTCATTTTATTATTTTTAATAATATCAATTGAGTTACATTAAAGTCGTGTATTATCATTTACGACATAAATCATTCACTATAAGATTACTAACCTATAGATTTATGAGCAGAGCTTTCTAATTATCTTTTAATTTATTCATTATATTTACCAGAGGTTGTATGTAAAATTAACAGAACCTTTAAAATACTTCAAATCGTGTATAAATATTTCAGATTTACTGTATATAGCAGCCATAATTTTTATTTGATAAGACTTTGCAACAAATGCAATGCTTATCACCAAAAAAACAAATAATGCCCATTTAATGCATTTTTTTTATTCTAAGAATTTGATGCGCTGTATTCAGTTTCAACTCAATCCGATCATGGCTCTTTACGTAGCTGATTTTACACTTTATAATTTTTTCACATATTAAAATAAGGAAAGAATAAAAAGAATCATCAAATCGTCGATAAATTGTAGGAAAATAGGAACCATAATGGCTTTTTTTAAGTAGGTTGGCGCACATGAATTAGACTGAATTTTAACTTTCTTGAAAATAGAATTAGTTATGCCAGAATTGACCGGCATAATTACACATAGTTTTTATTTCAATGCATATAGCTTATTTGAAATAATCAACCAAACTATAGTCTTTGTCTTTAAAATGCTCCAATCGTGCCGTTTAACTGGTGTCTTAAGTCTCTGTAAATTTTAGAGCATATTTAAGAACTTTATTTTTTGATGTGCTATTTGTAAAGACATTAATTAGAGAATGATTAGTTCTGATATTTCTGCTTGCCTATTTTTTTTGTTCTAACTGAAACAAATTCGGGCAGAATTTTGATAATCTGTTCTTTCTGCTTTTATTCTAATTGAGTTTTATTTGCGGTGTTGTAGAATGCAAATATGTTTACCTTAGAACCATAAAATTTTACGTATATCTGATGGTAAAATAAACCTTTATTAGTTTTTCGATTGTCTAGACTCTGCTTATTCAGCCAGCATGAAACGTTTTTTTATCTTGGATCTTACAGTCAGCGTTATAAAAATTCTTTGATATCATTTATCATGTATCTTTTTCATGCTGTTTTTTTGAAATGCGATTTTTGGAGTTTTTAATATGTATCGGCTTTTGCTACCCGACATAAATAATTTTATAAAGAACTTGTGATACTCTAGCAATAACGCACAAGTATATATAAATGAAATTTAATCCATAAATTTTATGACAGCCAATCCATTTTGTGTGATATTTTAACACATAGGATGGTTTTACTTGGTAATATAACGGTTTTTTTATGGATATAATATTGCAATAGAATGATTTTTTATGGATTTCTCTGGACCACTAAATAAGTTTTTTTTTTATTTCTATACTCGGAATTCTTGCTTATATTTCTTATTAAAATATATGAGTCTTCTCTATATACAAACATTGTTTTCAAAAATTTGATGCTAATGATTTAAATTGCCAATGCTTGCTTTGCAAATACTAACAAGATTTTTAATACCAAAGAATTTTTGTCGTAAATTTACGGTATTTTTTGAATATTTAGAAGATATAGATGTACATCACATGAATATATAAGTAATTCCTATCTTCTGTCAAACATGATGCTATACATTTCTCGTCAGATAGTATGAGCAAACGAGGAAATGCGTCTTGATTTTACAATTATAGTTATATGTAATTTGGCATATTATTTACGTGGATAGTGACCTCTTCCATTATCTTAATCACTCCTTGTTTTGAGATCATTGGTAAAATATCCATGGCCAATTTTTATTTAGTTTAAAATAAGCATATATTCATATTCTGGTAGTTTTGTAGCAAATCAAATACAAATATCGAATCTAATAATTAAAAATAGTAAAAGTGAAAAATATTTAAAATAAACGGAGCAAAATTATAACATATACACATCTTAAAAACCAATATAAACATAAAAATAAAACACATAAAAAATATATTAACCCATCAATATTTTCATTATATTATGAGCCAATGTATATTCAAACAGTTATGTGTTATTTTTAAAAACCTTTGTTTTGCGAAAATATTGATAACAAGTAGGGCGTAACATGAAAACGTATTTATATCTAAAAACAAGTAACATTTATAGAGCACACAAATTTAATACAAAACATATATTAATTGCAGTAATAATATATAGCTTCATTTTAAATTAAAATTCATTGAAGTGAAGAGAACTATAGCTAAAAGATTAGATTTTATATTAAGAAAGGCAATAAAATGAATTTTATTACGCTTTTCATAAGACAGAAAGGCACAGATAACCCCTTTCATTCGGTTATTCAAGTAATTAATAGGTCTAATAATTTATTCGGATGACTCTTTTATCTTGATATACCATGCATCATGTAAAATTTATTTGGATTTTATTTAAATGTTATAAATCATATTTTAATCCATCATATCTATAAAAATTTGTAATTGTCAAGACACTTGAATCCATATATTTTGGCAGAAAACGAGATGTTTGTGAAGAAAGATCAGGGGAAGAGGGCATTGGATGCATTAAGTAGCTGTACAATGTTCTTAATGGGCTTTCAACGTCTCCGTGGATATAATCATAAAAAGAATATACTTAACAAATAATTAAAAACTACGAATCTATGTGAAATTTTTAACTGGAATTAACCGTTTTTTTATATATAAATCATATTGTTTAGTTATCTAAAGATCAATATATGTAATATTTTTTTAGGATATTGCTGGTCTATTAAACTTGTAATTTAATATTTTAGTATGAATTATAGAGGTGATATCATATAATAAACAAGTAAAAATTCTTCATGTTTTTAGCCCGTATGTTATATTAAAGCAGCATAATATGATAATATGAACAAATCAAAACTTAATTAAAGTCATAAAGTTCTTGAAGAATTTTTGCAACATTTTATGTAAATTGATATCTAATTATACATTATATTTAGGAAGCTTGTCACACAATTTTTTTTTTAATTTTCAATTTTCAATTTATTTTTTTCGAGGGTTATTACAGCTTAATGATTCATATTTTATTAAGCGATGTACCGCTTTCATAGCGTTTGGATTTTACTCCATCTTATTTTATGTAAAAAATAAATAATCCATTAAAAGTGAATCGTTGAATATCTTTTTTTGAGAAATAATAGTGGATAATGTGAAAAATTTATAGATTTTATCCAGAAGAAAAAAACAGTTATGTTTCATGCTTACCTAATAAATTATAAAAAATTACGATGCGTAATATTATTTTCAAATCAATTTTTTCAAAAACTAAATTATTCTATATAAAAAAAATAATAAAATATCTTATATCATATACACTAAAAGTTATAATATGAAAAAAATCAAGACATAAATGTAATTTTTTTTGATGTTTCGATTTATAAAATTATAAATAGTATAGATATGCCGATTACTGGTTTAAAAATCCAATATTGATTCTATAACAAATATAAATTTTGCAATAAATTATATTTTTCTGCAATAAATTTAGATACAGATATGTTATTATATTTCATAAATATTTATTCGGGGCTTCTTTTTATACTTCCATTCAATATTGTAAATTTCATTAGTTTTTTTAAATATACATATATTACAATTTCGTTCTCAAGCCACATCTTCTATTTTACATAGAATGTTCATAATGGCTTTCCCATTTATGCAAACATCATGTGATCAAAAAATATCTAGTTTATTTATCATATGTTTATATATTATATTTTTATTTTTTAAAATGCGTTTTCAGAATTATTTATGCATTAAATATTATCTTTTTTTTATCACATATTATTTAAAGTAAAAAGCTTTAATTCTATAATAACTTTCCGCTTCCAACTATAATATTTTAAAAAAAGCCGTGTTACAAACAAATATTTTTATTTAAAATGTGAATGTGTATATATAATTAATCGGAAATAACGATAATATAAGTTCATATAAAAAACGGTCTTTATTTAAAATAGAGCTAATATTCTAAAATTCATAAAGAACAATAAATAATAACATGAACTCAAGATTATAGTATCCTATAAAATTACAAATTTGTATAATTGCGTAGGATAGAATTTCATTTATTTAACCCATCATTGTAGTACATACATCTCTAATGTTATAGACACTTGAATTATTTATACACTATGATACACTGACTAAATTAAAATAATCATTGTTATATTTCTATGAATGACAAATACCAATCATATGTATTTTCATATTTTATGTTATAGGTTGAAAATTATTTATAAAAAATATTGTATTATAATTAAAGTTTAAAATCACGGACGAGTAGAAGCATATATGCAAGCTCTCATACTCCGCAAGACCCTTGAACGTATCAAATTTGAGAGAATAATAGCAGTTTTTGAAGATTATTTAGGTGAAGATGTCAAAAGATGCATCAAGGATTTGTGCAATATTCTCAATGGGCTGACCACTTCTAAATTGATAACAAGAAAAATAACACATAAATAAACAAAAATCTATATAAAGACATATAATTTATGGTAAAACAACCAAAATATGACATAAAACACAAAAAAATTTAATTTATAGGCAGTATATTAGGAAATATCGAAATATTCAGTTTTTGTAATGCATCTTTATAAAATTAACTGTTTTTAAAATAAAATAAAATTAATAAGCGAAATAATTACAGATATTTGTATTTCAAAATTAAATTCAATCTGTGTAAAAGATCTTATAATAATGGGACGAAGGATATTTTTACAAAATATAGTGACTATCAAATTGTGTAATATATGATAATCAAGGGAATTACGTATAATGAACATATATATCAAAGATATTATTTTAAATTTAATATAAGGAAAATAAAATAATTACAAGTAAAATCATGTGTTCATGCTTACGAATGCATTTTTCTGCTATAAACATTTCTTAATATCTACAAGTATTTTAGGAGACTGGAAAAAAATATATTTATTACAATCAAATTTTTAAATAATTTAATAATATTTTTATGATAAAAAACATTCTAAAAGTTATAATTTACAAAAAAAAAGTAAGAATATTATATTATCTGGTATTTGCTACAATATTTTTTTAGGAACATGATCATTTAGACAACAAATCTTAGTATGACTAGGTAATTGTTTTTTCAAATTGATCTAGTATCATTATATTCGCGCTATATTATTGATTTTGATTTAATAAATTAAAATCTACATTCACTATAAACCATTCACAAATGATTACATATACATTATAATTATATTACAAAAAAAATAACTTATAAATTAATCGTTTATGATTATCAATATATTTTCCTTCAGTAAAAACAGCATAGAAGCATAAGCTCTTATTTATTTTATTGTCTTCTGGTAAAAATTTATATATAGTGATCGAACGTATTTTAAAAGTAATGTCTAAATTTATAGATTCCAGTATATCTGTATATTTTTTTATAAATTCACGTACATATTAAAAATCTATCTGATATTAAAATAAAGTTAAATTTGCTTCAATCATGGTCTAATAATATTAATAATTTTTTTTGCTTCTTAATTTACAAGTATTATACATATTTATAAATTTCATTTTTATAAAAAATATGAACAAAAGAATAAGATTTTACCGTTATTATCGATAGTACTAAATTCACAATAGAAAATGTTTTGTGAATACCCGTGAATTATATTTTTTTAATATTAAGTTTGAAATGAATATTTTATGTTTATAAAATACATACTGTGACGCGGAGTAATTTCTAGCCAAAAATATATTTTGGCTCGAAATAAAACGTATTGAATATCTTAAAATTGATGTATAAGAAATCCATGCCAATAGGCTAAAATAAAAGAGAAAATCCATGATTTTTATAACCAGTAATGTGCTGTCAGTTTTAAATACTAATATTTAACCGTAAATTCTTGTTTATTATTTTGTTTTACAAAATCACTTTGATTCTTCGAAATTCTTTATATAAGATCTAGAAACAAGTTTTGAGACCAATCAGTAGCTTAAGCTATCGAATATGTGTTACCATGTATAACTCATGGGACCAAGAAAGGGATAAATGTAAAATATATCTATAATGATGGGTATTTCAATATATACACATCCCAAGATAATAATCGATTATTTAAAATTTATTTTGCAGATATTTATCATGCTTATGTGTAATTTTGATTAATATATTTGAAAAAGTATACATTTATTAACTTAAGTAATAGTTCTTTGATAACTATAGCTCAAAGATATCTTTATAAAATATAAACTATAAATTACAATAGCATAGAAGATCAAACCTATTTTATTTATAGAAAGTGTATTCGTTATATAATTCTTTTACGGCTATATATTACGAAAATATGAAAGTGATTGGTAAAAAAATCGTCGTTTTAGGTATTACAACAATTGATTTTCCATGACATAATTATTATGGATGCCAATTACGCATAATAAATAAAGTATTTATGTTTTACATATTATAATGAATTTAATGCTGAAGAGCTTCTGAACTTGTGATTTTAACATGAATTAATAAGATAAAAAGAAGTACAAAAAACATAAACAATCAACAAGATTTTATGTTGATCATAAAACAAATCAAAAATTAAACAACACGAATGAAAATCATAAACATAAAAAAATATAAAGCAGAAGCCGACGTACAAACAATAACATCTAGAATAATAGTAGGTTACTGTATGTTGTATTTTTAAAGAACAAGTAGCTTGAAAAATTTCATATTAAAGATTGTATTGTTATGTTGTAAAAAAGCTGGTTAAAAGTCATAATGAAACATTTCAACAACAGATTTTCTTGGATAAAGATAATGATATTTTATCAATAAATTATATAAATCTTGTTGATTATATTTCTATTATGAATTTCATGATTGTATACAAACGATATTTACTTAAACATGAAATTCTGATATTTGAAAAAAAATTTTCATAAATTTAAATTTATTAATAAATTTTTTATTCAATTTTACAGTTTATCAGGGCAAAAGTAGTCATAAATTAAAATAAATTATAAATCTAGGTACATTTACTATCTAATATATAAATAATTTAAATAATTACATTCGGGCTGCTGAAAAATATTATATTGAGCTTTTTATCATTTATAAAAGTATAGGATGGCTCTCATATATTAGCTATGAAACCCGAATTTGAAAAAATATACAATCGTTAAAATCAAGAAAATCTAATTTAAGAGAATAATCATTTGAAAGTAAAGTAATTTATTTAAACGCATTACAACTGTTATTTTACAAATCTAAATCTCTTAGTTGTACGTTTCATATCTATGGTTTATGTAAAAAATATAATCGTGAACTTCAAAAGCCTGTATTTGATGTTGATTTGATAAATATTATATCGTGAGTACCGAGTTTTTATAAGCATTGCTAACGCCAAAAGAAGAATAAATTCGATATGAAAAACATATTTATCTAGTTTTTTATGTACGTAACTTTATAGTAGATATTAAAAAATCCATGCATAAAATATTATTAATTTATGGGGGTATTTCACCAGAAAAACATATAATCGAAATAATTTATATAAATAGCAAACACATATTCATGTTTTATAAAAATTCTAGTTATAACGAAATTATCATTTTGTTACTGGATTTTTTCTACTCCTATATATAACATAAAATGTGAAGGAAAATTTAGATATATAATAAATTAAAATTTTAATGGCTTTTTCTAGATTTAAATAACGTCAATTAATTATTGATAAGCTTCCGAAGAATAAATATTCATTATGCCTATGAACTATGCTTAAAATAAAAAAATGATGTTGATTATATTGTAAAAAATTACTGAACTCATTTTAGTATATTTTTTTATGCTCCAGTAAATGAAATCATCAGGTAGTCTTGAGCTTGTCTAATTTGTATTAAAAAAAGAAGGTTTGTGTTTTTCTAGTTAATAGTATACTTTTTAACAAAGTCAGCGAGAAACATAATTTTAGGATTGAATCTAATTTTTTCTTATATTGCTACTAAAACCTGATTCTTTTTGACTATTTAGTTATTTTTTATGCATCTACCAGCATAATCTATAAAAAAAATTTTTTATCGTATTCTAATATTCATCCTTTTTTATAGTGATATAAGGACTGATTTTGTAGATGTTAAGGGGTACATATTTCGTGGGTTTGCTTTTTGTTTGATACAAGTAGTTAAAATTCCGGCATTTTTAGATTGATAGTGCTTTTAACTCTTCATAAATATCCTTATATAGTTTGTTGTTTATGATCTTGATTTTATCGTATTTTTCTTGATCAAATATTTAATTTTTTTAGAATATTTACATATTGTAGATTTAATTAAACAGAAAAGTTTTATTTTCAGATCAATAAGAATCATAAAACAGTTTTAGAACACTTACAAAAATACCAGTTGCTACAATTATTTTATGCTTCATATATTCAACCATTAAGATACATTTATGGACATACCAAATGAATTTTTGCTATAGAAATCTTATTGAAAGGTATTTACGAAAAAAAAAATGTATAATTTATAGAAATAAAAGAACTACTGTGTAGCATTTAGATAGTAGAAGAACGCTTCTTATATTGAATATTTGGTATTTATGTAAAAAAAATATATAATCCTTTATAAAACAATTCTTTTTTTTAAGTTTTGTATTTTTCTTGTAAAAATATTTTATAAGGCAAAAGGCGTTTATAGCTCATTATTTATTTTAGTTCACATTGGTAAATCATTGTCGGGAAAGATATTACAGAGTTTATAAATGTTTTTTTTCTCAATTATTATTAGGTAAATATAATAAAGTAAAATCTTTGAGATTTTCAAGGGTAATCTTATACTGTTCTTATGTTTTCTATAGAAATCTATATAATAAAAGGTTATTTTTTGTTTTATTTATGATGTTTTAGTTTGAAATATTTTTTTCTATTTCATAGTATTTAACTATTTTCATATATTTTTTGTAGATCTTTAAAGCGGTTATAAAATCATGGCAACTTCTCTGATATAATTTTACTTGAAAAATATACAAAAACATATATATAGATAAATATGCAGCGTTTGACCCTATACTTAATAGATTTACTATGATAAAACATTTATGATTTTATAATATAAAATTGAATTTTTTTTTAAAAAATATACTTGTACTGTTTATTTTGCTTTAAGTATATTTTGCATGCAAACATATATAATGTATTTTAGAATGAAAATTCGCGAAAGTTGTATCATGTGCAAATAATTACAATAGCTATAGAGTTTATATTCATACTACTCGTTTATAATTTTTCGCATATCCGAATTTACCATTTAATTGAAATTTTGAAATTTAATGATTGATAATATAAATAATACAAATGTTCATATATTGAAACTCTAAAATTATAATATAATTTATGACAAATATAAAAAATGAAGCGTTTCAATTAATTCTCATATAAAAACAATTAAAATATTGGTCGCAACTTTACTTTTTATTTTCTGTCTATTATATTTCTCATCGGAATAGTTTATAAAAGTTCGTCAGTGTATTTTCGTGCATTACATATAATGTCAAAAAACTATTTTTTTATTTTTATCACTTTATAATAATGAAAACGATTAAATTTAAAAATTACTAAAATATGTCTTTTATTGTTAAAGTATTTTTTACATTTTAGGATTTTTTTTGTTTGCTAAATTACATCTATGAATGTAAAAATACAAATATTTTACTTTCTACATATATGACTTCTAATTTTAGCCTGTATAATATTGATAGTTTTTTAAAACTAATGTAAAGTTGTAAAAGAAAAAATAGTTTTTTTCTGAACATGTTTTGCATTCAGTTATGCTGGATATATATGTGCATAAATACAGTTAAATATATTAAAACATATCGAAGTACAAAAAATTTCTCTAATTTTGAATTAAAAATTATATCATAATGAAAATTTTCTACATAACATAATAAATTCAAAATATATATTTTAAATAGATATATTACGTAAAATAAAAAATGTAAGCTTAAAACATGCATATAAACCCTAAAAAAGTACGCAGGAAGCATATTCCGTAACACTAATACATAAATTTTTAGTCGCTTTAATGATAACTATGTAATGTCGCAAAATTATGACCAAATCTTAAAAAGTATAAGAAAATAAATATCTACACTAACTCAATTACATATTTATCTAGTGAACGGTGTATACTCAAACACATTTCTTTCATGAGGAGAAGTGCTATTTTTGTAAATAGATAGTTAAATAGGTCAAAAATAGGTATCAAGAGATTTGCAATATTTCGAATAGACTTTTATCGTCTTTATATATATAATTGAAAAAAGCCAACTTAATTTTTTCGATAAACAAGGTTAAAGAATAAAATTTGGTTTGTAAAACCAGAGTTTAAAACATTTGAGAAAAACACGCTCCTAAAATCATATAACAGACAAAACATGGCAATCTAATACTGTAAATATTGATTAAATTTGATTTAAATAAAAAAACGCTTTCTAACACAAATCACTACGTATTTTCTAAATTTCTACTTTATTTTATTCTTTACTTTAAATTCACAACAAAATCAATATCCGATAAAAAATTAATGATAGTCAATGATAAAAATACATAAATTTTAGCGAAACGATTAGTAAAAACTTATTCAATGGAAAGAAAAACAAATTTCTTTTTGATGTTTATATAAATAATTTTATGGAATTTTTGATAATTTTTATAAGTTGCAAACATTCAAAAAGAAAGATCTAGATGACATGGTTATAAAATTTATATATTTGGATACAAAATTCACCTCCAAATCTAATTTGAATTGATTCTTGCTATCTATACAGCACTTGGGCAGTTAAAAATCTTTTAGCTATTATATGTGTTAATTTGCCCAGAAATATAATAATATCGATTATTTGAATCCGCTATTTTATGTTTCATAAAAGTTATAAAATAAGTTTTATGATCGGAAAATTACTAAAAATATATTTGCGGTGAAACAATAAAGGTTTACAAAAAAATTTCCCCGAGCCTAATTGTAATTTTATATATAATAACTGCACGCATAAATGTATGTTAACCTCATATTGTATTGACATATATTAAGGTTTTATTCTATAATTATTTATTCCTTTTCCAAAATCTTTTCACTAAATACAATTACTTTATCGCGTTTCTTATACAAAAGAAGTGGATTAGCAGAAGTTCATATGTTTATAAATTAGAATCTGAAATCTTCAAGAAGAATGATTCTGTAATATATGATGGGTAAATATTTACGGAATATTATTCCAAAATGCAATATGCTCCATTTTATCAGAAGATAAAAATTTTTTCTCCATCTTATTCCTCAATTTTTTAATTAAAATATGGTTTTTTATATTTTTTCCTTGTATATATTAATTTCATTGATCTATGGTTTCTTCCAAAAATATAAATCTCTACGATTTGAACTCATATTTGATTTTAAATATACATAAGAGATTTTGAATATGTAAATCTACGCAAAAATTATAGATATAGTTATACAGTTGTTTGTTGATTTATTATATATTCCCTAGTATACCTTGTTACATCGAACCCCAAAATCCAGATTTGTATGATAATAACATTGTGAAACTATTTTTAACATAAAACATATAAAACTTTGATCAATACGCATCTAAGAAGATTTTGTTTGATTTTCTATTATATACACGAATGTTTAAATATGGTGATATGCTTCAACATACTTTTCAAATTTATATAAGCTGAAATATTCAAAAAAAATTACATTACACTGAGAAAAAAGAAAATTGTATTTTAATGTAGTCAAAATATGAAATTCACAGTGAAAAAGCTATACTTCATTTAAAGGCAATGATATAATTGATTAACAAAAAAAATTGGTTTTATTTTTCCATGATTGAGATTGCACAACAAAAATTGATTTTAATAGTTTTTCTATATTATTCTATTCGTTGTTGTCTTGTATATTCTTTAGTATTTTATTTAGATATGTATTTATGTACGGTAATACAATAAAATTTACTATAATTTGATTTTTTCTTGTGATAAGGATGTAAAACATTCATAATGTTGTGTTCTTTGTTTTGAAACCATTAAACATCGGATAAATTTATTTCTAGCATTATAAAAAACAAACTACAATTATTACAGTTTGTCTCTTTAAATATTTATATTTGTGTATGATATTGTAAATAAGATACTTATAAGAAACTTTTTATCATAAAAAATTTGATTTTTCTTATTTCGACATATCAAAAACACTTAAATTGTGTATAAAAGTAATTCCACGTAGTAAAAATACCTTTGTAAGAATTTTTTTATGGATGCAGTATTTAATAAGAGGTTAAATTCCCCTTCAGTAAATTAAGCAAATTTGCCAAAAATTAAAGCAATATGCATACCATCTTTCAATGCATTTTGTTAATGTTTTTTTTTGCTAATTACATTTTTTTATATTTAGCAAAACATGTTTCGTTTTTTTATGGTGATTTTAGACCTTTTAGCAAACATAAGAGGACAGTAAAAAAAAATTGATTTTTCGTTCAAATAATTTTACGCAGGTATTTCGATCTAATTGGCTTTACGAGAACTTAAGTTCACAAAGTATAAGTTCGGGAAACAAAAAGTAAAAAGCCTAATGTGATAAATATGTGATCTTAATCTATAATTATATTGGATGTATTTATATTATCGTTGTATAACAAAAACTTTAGATTGCTTCTATATAATATATTTTTCTCATTCTTCAGCTAACATCAGCATCTTTAATTTACGCATTGATACATAATCTCCGAAGACTTATTAATTAAGTATATTCTACGATCCGTTTGCTTTTGCAGCTCTTTCTGAGCAAGTTTAAATTCAAACTCTTTTATACAAAAGATGATATTCTGTAAGAATGCAATCCAAAAGCGAAAACGTCTGATAATATTCGAGTTTTACATTTATAAAAAAGGGAAAGTACCTTGTCTAATTATTCAATATTTAAAAGCTTTACAATTATAAATATCATATGTATATCAGTAATCGTTATTCCTGTTTATATTAAAGTGCACAAGTTTGTTTCTAATCATCAACAAAAATGTCTCTTAATTTTGTGATTATCTTTGACTGTGATTTTTTTTTCGACTTTCTATAAAGCTTATTCTTGTGTATATCTTCTATTACTAGAATATTGATATTTATATTTGATTTTTACTGGGTTTTTGTTTGCGAGAATGCAGTTTATGTATCTTAAAATTTATATATTTTGTCGTCTATAGTCTTTTACCTGCATTCCTTTGAAAGGGTAGCACCTTTTTCACTCTTTTTTATATTTCCTTATAGTGTTGATATTTTGACTAATCTCTATTTAACAGTTTACGTCTTGAATGAAACATAATTTTGCATTTTTTTTGAACATCTCTACACGGTGACCATCTAGCTTTTACAGATTTCAATTGTGATCATTATATTGTTATAGAATCTAAAAGATTTTTATACTGTTTTATATCTTATTTTATACACATTAAAAAAAATTTCTGCTGCAACTTTAAACATTATATAAATAGAATATCCAATTGTAGTATAAAAATCAAATACATCTATAACAATGCTTTTTTTCACATTTTACTTAACGTACATGGGTGCTATGATTTTTTTTGATCTTTTATTCTTGGCAAGTGTCTTATCAAGCCAAAAGAGAGTTTTCTGCATAAAAAGTAAAACCACTTTTTTCTTTTTATATTTTTAATTTTTTTAAAAATTCTATCTTTATCTTTTGCCGACTTGAAGCTTATAGATGATTCTCATTTAGAAAAAAAATGAATAACTCATGTAGCAAATTCTTTGTTTCATATTAAAAATGTCTATATAGCGGTTTTATTGGTATTTTGCTGTTTTTATTTATAAACATTTTGGCTGTATACGTTTTTTTAACTATATTCGGAATTCTTGTTTTATTTTGATAAAAATACCAAATGTTGTATCTTTTTACAATGTTATTCTTTCTTAATGTATTTGAGGCACTCAGATCCCAGTAACCAAAAATCCAATCCACATATTTAACACAATATAAATTATTTGGTGCAGGCTTGATTTTATTTTATTCTAGTTCTATGCAATCCCCATGATGCATTCTTTTTTTTGTTTTCCGGTTCTTTGGTCTTAAGCTTTAGATCAATAGAAATAGATATGATTTGTTATAAAAAATTTACCTATTAGTTATTTTTCAATTGAATTAAACGTGTAGTTCATTTAACAATGGATCCATACTCACGGAAAATAATTATAAATGTGCATATACCAAGCGTTGCTCCGCTTCATTGCCTTGTTTAATCTTTTAATGCATAATAACAATTTTCATATGCTCTTTATCACTCTTACAAGGCTGTATGCCCACTCTTTATACTCGAGTTTTGCCATCAACGTCATTAAATAGAACTGAATTTCAATGTGAAATTTTTTCTACATCATTTATTTGGAGATCTATTTTTCGCTATGTTTCGTTTTTATTGCCTAGTCCAGTAGCTTTGTCTACAGATCCTTTACAATTCATGGGGTATTAGTTGTTTTTCAGGCAAATGATTGCGCCTTTTCACTTCTAATTACTAGAATATTTTCATGATTTTAGTTTTTCATTTATAGTGAATTTATATACAGGTCTAAGGCTTAAATTTGAAGACCAATTAGTACACATTATAATAAATGTTATTTATTTATTTTTATAAAAAATTCGTTTCCATTTTTTTGCACGTATTTTCTCTGCAATATTATCGTAGCATATTAGTGCAGAGGTATCATTTTCTTTATATAAAATTTTTAGATCCCATCAGGTATTGGAGTATTACGATTAGGCCAGTAGTTAAAAATTTTTCTTTTATTTTTTCAAGGTTCAACTGATAAACACGAACTTCTGCCATACAATTTAATCAAATGGATACTTAGTTAACAGCATTTTTATATTTTTTTTCATACTATTAAGACCAAAATCCAGCAATCATTTCTTATCAGCGGTTATTGTTTTTTACTTTTATTATAATTGGTAAAGAAATTATCATTCTTGAAATTTTATTTGATTTTTGCCAACTGAACTTTTCATCATTATTTATCGATCTTTTGCCTTCTTTTATCTGCTTTTATATAAAGTTTTTATATTATTAACTTATATTAATCCAATTTTCTTCCAAGATTTTAAGATAAAGTCGCTTAATATAACGCTGTAAATAAATTTTTTTGTGTAGTTAATTTTAGTGCTATACAAATCTCACATTAGACGCATTAATATTAGCTTTTTTTTCATTTTGATTCTTGCATGTATATAATTTTTTTTAGTGAATATTCTCTTTTTTGATGAGGTTATCGCAAATCAACTAAATGATTTGTAATATCTTAGGATTTGATTTATACTTACGGTTTTGATATTCGTAGTTCTTTTACGACAATATTCGGATATTCTACGGCTTTAACTTTTACTTGTGAGATATTCCTTTCTTTGTTCTATTAAACAAACCAATCAAATGATATCTAACTACAGTGTAAATTTTTTAATTTATTTATTTAAATTATAAAAAAATATTTAGTAATGTCAAATTTTTATTGTGGTCTAAAATACAATCGTTTTGTATTTTTTTAGAAATTTTACAATCAAATTTTCGTTCTGAAATAGCCGTAGCTTCTGTCTGCTATAATATCATTGTCTACCAACTATATTTATTCAAAAGTAAAGAGCGTTGTGCTTTTGTTGTTACAGATAGTCAATATTTTTTGCCACAAGGCGTGATATATTCTCAAGGCGCAATTGGATTGATTTATAAGAATCTTGAAAAGAAATTATCATGAAAAGAGCATTTGTACTGTTGATAATTAACTTAAAAAGCTCTTACACCGAATGATGACTATTTTATAAAGTGATTTCTATATTTATTGCTATCTTCGTCCTATATAAAGTCAATTCGTATGATTTTGCTACTTTATTTATTTTTCCTAGTTTTCAGCTATAACCTTTAATAAAAACGTTATAACTATAATATTATACATTCATAAACAAATACTTTTTTTATCTTTTATCTTCATATACAATTTTTAATACGAAGATGAAGCTTTGTAATAACAAAATTAAAAATTATATGGCAAGAATAACATGATCATAAATGGTAAACGCGTACTAGTTCAGATACAAATTTTTATAATATTTAAAACAGACAGTCTTACATTTGAAAAGATCTATAGCAAATCATTAAGATTTAAATGCACTATTGATATTTGAATAATTTGTTTTAGACGGAAAATGAATCAATTGATGGGATAAATATAGTGTGAAGAAATATCTGTTCTAAAATTCAAGAAGTTTTATCACAAGTTGTTACCCATTCTATAGATCTTTTTTATGGGATTATAAATTCAATTTTTAAATATGACGTATAGGCATAGGTATATACTAGCTGATAGAAAAATAAAAGAGAATATTAGACTTTATAATATAAGAAATCATAAAAGGATATATTATTTTTTATAAGGCTTATGTAGACATCACAATGTTTATTTACCGCTAAAAAAAGACATTTGTATCATGTTTTCTAAATAAGTATGATATATGAACTATTATGATTCAATAACACAATCAACCCATTTGGATACTAAGAAAAATGTTCTTAAAATATCTGCAATGGTCTGATAATATGAAGCTATTATTCATACATGTCTTAAATAAAATGCTGATCCATATTTTCATCTTTTTGTACTATACTATATTAAATGTTATAATTATTATAAAAATTAAAAATTTCTTTTTTCTTGGATTTTGATATAGTTACAGAGCTTAGCTCATTTCAAACATTTTAGTATTTGATGATTTTAATGTTTAAATTTTTAAATTAGAAAATTTTTTTAAATAAGTATATCTTTAGAATATTCTTCAAAATTCTTATTTTCTTTTAAAAAGAGGTATATTGTTCTTATAAAGCATATACAGAAAGTAAACGCTTGCGATATTCCGTAGCATCAATCATGACATATATTATACCCGAATACGAAAATTTCGGCGATAAGGTTTTTTTCTGGTTTTTAATAGCTGTTATGCATGAATATATACATTTTCTATACATCTACTTCGATTAACCTGGTGGTCTTGTTTCAAATAATCGAATATAAGATTATTGTGAACGTTTAAATATTATCTTCAATTTATCTTTGTTTAAATGTGAAAACGGATTGATATTTGATGTTTTTATATTGCTTTGACTACATATGTACATAATGTGGTCTGAAAGTGACTTTTATTTGTTGAATAGTTTTCACTTAAAAGATATTGCATTCGTATCGTCAGAAAACATATTAGAGCCTAAATTATTAAAAATAATTCAAGTATAAAAATTACCAACTAGATTATAATAAACTGTGTTCATTTGGCCAGTTAAATATCATCTAGATACTTGCAGAGCATAGATATGCGGATATTGTTTTTTTATACTTATTTTCATGTAGAATCAGTAAATAATCTTTGTTACAAATTTTATAGGATTGCTTTAATGAATAGTAAGTGGTAGTAATAAAAAAAATTACTTTATTTGGGGCTTGGAATACATTTATATGGTATGAAAGTTATTATTTACCTGATTGAAATATTTAACGTAGCCAATATTTGTCTTTTATCATCCTTTTAGCTTAGTAACTCTTGATTTTTCCATATAAGGCTGCAGAATTTTTGTTTTTTTTTTGATTTGAGGATTATAAATAATACATTATGCCCAAAATTTTTGGGGATAATATTTATTTTATATGTTTTTTGTCCTTTTATCCTCTGAATATATTTTAGATTATTTAAGATTAACTATCACCTATAATTTTTTTATAATAATAAAGACAGATTGATTTTACGTTTTAAAAAATTTTTATACCATTTTTATAGTCTTTTTCAAAATCCAAGTGCATTTTATTTAATTTTAATTCTAGCCACCTTTTTTAATTAGATTTTCCTATATACTGAATATTTTCATAAACTTACACGATCAGAAAATTACGTGTATTTCATCAAATATTTTAAATATATTACTTTAAATGATTATCTACTTCATTACTTTGTAATAGCAATTAGAGGCTGTTGGCTTCTATGAAATCTTTATCACACATATTTGCATTCTTTAAAATCCAATCCTTCAAGATTCAACGACAAGAGTGTAAAAAGATTTCGTAAAGAATAAACAACTATCAATCTTTCGTGATTAAAAGACAATGGAGCAATCCACGAAATCCTTTCCTATTGTTTAAAGATGACATTGACCAGAGATTAAAGCCCTCTCACCAGGTGAACTGATAAAATGAATGTGTAGTTAAGGTAGTTGAATTGTGGTATTGTAAAATGCGGTGATCCTAAAGTTTTTGCTGTTTTTTTTAACTGGATAAGAAGATGTCAAATTTTTGCATGCAATGTTGACCATTTCTCATATCTTAAAATAAATTTTAAATTTAACATCAATTTTTTTTTAAAAATACAAATTGATTTATTTTATGTATATATACTTCTATTAAACTTACTTTTATCATTAATCTGACTATAATTAACCAAAATTTTTATGATCATTTAATACAATAAAAGTCACATCTAAAATAAATGAATATATGCTGTTGAAAAATGTGAAAAATAATATTTGATATGAATAACTCAAGACTTTTTTATATTTAATAAATGTAAAGTTTTTTCAAGCTGATTTTTGTGATATTTTTTTCATAATTTCAAAGTTTAATGAAAAAAAAAATATTTTGTTTGCAACTGGGTGTACTTTCAAAAATTATGAATCATATTTTATTGAAAGATTTATTTTTAGAATTTATATGAATAAATGGATCAGAATAAATAATTCTGTCGATTTGAATAATTATTTTTTTATGTTGAGCTAAATTTGAAAGGTTAATTTTAGATTTTTTTCACTCGCACAACTTGCTTAATTCATTGCGATCATAGCGAATTAAATTTTCGGATATCTTCTCTTCTTCAAAACCTCACCTCTTTTCCAGACCTATATATTTAAGAGTTTTTCTCAATCCCAAGGTTTATATATATGCCTCTATCAGATTTGTGTCATCTGTTCTCGCAGCTACCTTTTATGATATTTGTACGACACCGACTCATGTTATAGCATATGGGATAATTTTTGACTCGCACTTGTACAGTAATGACAGCTCAGATGCTAGTCGATTTGAATAATTATAATATATATAATTTTATATGTGTTTGATTGGATTCAAAAATTTGTTATGCAACATAAAAAAATATTATTATATCTAAAAAAAGCCTAAAATAGATTTAATAGAATGTGGTTTATTGTTTAAAATTGTGTTTTGAATTTTTTTGCAATTATAATTGCATTTTTTATTTAATAAAAAATACATAATTCTGCATTACTGCCGGTAATTGAATAATAAAAGACATTAATGTATATAAATTTATATTTCTAAAATAAATTTTTTATTGATCAAAATCACCGCGAAAAAATATAAACATTTTCCCATTATGCATTCATAGTTTAACGTTAAGTCTCTGTTTTAATATATTTTGTATAATTTTTTTGCGTTATGTTTTTTATTTTGGTATAGGAAAACTTTTTTCTTCAACGTGGTACAAAAATTATGGCATATACAACCAAACCATGCATAATTATATATAAAACACGTTATAATTCAATATCTAATTATACAAAGAAGAAGAAAGATTGTAATGTATTTAAAAGTGTTCGAAAATAAAAAAAAATTTGTATATCCCTATATCTCTTTTATCTATGAATAAATCTAAATATTTTACACGTTTCTTATATTTAGGTGAAAAACTTACACTGGAAAAAAAAATTTTTTCATACTGAATTTATATTTTATTTAAAAAGGTTGTTTTATTGTAAGATATTCATGTTAAAAAATGATATTAAGATAATTTCTTACGGGTTATTAGACCCATTTTTAAAAGCATAGGATTATATAAAATCATCGAGGTAAGTAATAAAACGTACAATAAAAAAATTTTTATTGGAAAAAATTTCATAAAAGTGTTTGTAATTTAAAATATTTTTTTTGGCTATTTAACACGGACTAAAACTTATATAATATGGAATAAGCTTAAACATGCAAATTTTTTTATTATAATTGATCTCAGTGTATTCACTTTAAAACAAATAAATAGATGTATTTTGTTTAAGAAGTTACGAGACTATCAAAATCTGTCTCAAAAGTATGAAAAGAATCAAACTATTATAATGAAGAAATCACAATGAGAGAAAAGCGTATACTGATTAACAAAGATTTGAAAAAAAAAGTGTTGCTGATCAATTATTTTAATGGTTTATTATACATTGCAATTGAATAATTTTATAATTTTTGAAAATGTTTGCTTTCTTATTTCAAAATTTAAAAAAATCAAAATAAAAAATTTATTTCTGTAAGAATACATACATTATCATAAACAACGCATAAAAATATGTATTGGTCTATTCTTACTTTTTGTTGCATAAAAATTAGTTTGTGTGGATTTCGAAAGCAAGGTCATATAATTATTTCGATTAGATTAAGTTTTATAAACGCTACGTATATATGATATATAAATATATATTATTAATATATCTAGTCTACATTTTTTCTAGTTCATATAGCGTTTCATCTTGTGTATTTTTTGCGCAAAAAAAACGTAGCTATGCTTCTAAAATTATTGGTGATCAATTTTTATAAGTAATAGAGTCGCGATCTTAAAAAATGAGAGATCATTGTATCATTAAAAAATTGAAAAATAATATTTACTTGAAATTATTGATATGAAAAACAGAAAACTAAATTGAATCTTTGATTTTGTGGGGTCCTTTATATCTATAACTTTAAAACAAAAAACTTCATAAGATACGTTAATAAACATAGTGTATATGCAATAATGTATACTTAGATCTCAAATGTAGCTACATTACGTTTATTTTAATGTATTAAAAGCATTCATGGCTTCGATTTATTTGTTTTAAAACTATTTCATATTTAAAGTATTGATTTATGATAAAATGAGAGGATCTAATTAACCGCAAAAACATTTTACATGAAAAATTGCAATAAATAATCTTATCATATAAACAGTCGAAACTCTCTATTGTGCTAATTTTTTGTTTCAATTGTATAGCGTTAATAAACTATTAAAGAATTAAAATATTGGTTGTTGCTAGAAAAACGCATAAAATTGAATTCTGAGTTCTAATTGAGGTTTCTTATGTGTATTAAAGCTTGCAAAACAAGAAAAAAAATATAGCATTCTAGGTTATTAAACAAGGTTGTCTCTTATGAATCTTATTCATGATGCAAAAATATGACGTATATAAATAAAGCAAATAAAATTTTTTTGTGCATATAAAACCTAAAAATAAAGGGCTTACTTTATTAAATGACATAATTTTTTATAGAAATTATCGGTGTTGTATATATGAGCTATTTTAGTTAATATTAATATACCAATGCTACTATCTATTTAAAGTGTAATTTCATATCCGAAATAAATCAAATTATATAATTTTTTTATAATTCGTTTATTTATAATTATATGTAACTTGATACTTTTTTTTAATATAGATAGATATATTGTTATAAAATATGTTTTACAGATATTTCAAAAAATAGGATTTAGACTTCTTAAATCTTCAGTAAGCCTCAGTTCACTTACAATATATAAATTTATTTAGCATATTGACTCAAAAAATTACTAATTTGTTGCTAAGACTTTTCAAAATACGTATAAAAAACACGCTATTTATGGTATATATAAAAGTTGTTATCAACACGTTTTCATATTACATTTCGAATTGAATCTATCTTCGATATCTCAAAATATATACAATTAGTAATATTGAGACATATTTTCAATAGATTTGGAATTATCTAGTTATTCTTAAATTAGCGCTTATACAAAATTGGGATGTATGTGCTTTTTTTATTGACACATAAAATATGATTATACAAATAAAAACGTATTCCCACCTATAAGTTATCCGTTAAGATTCTTAGCCTGCCATAAAATTGAAGATTGAGGTAAAAAAACATAATTTCTATTTTAATAAGTATAAATATTAACATAATAGGCAACTATATGAACAAGAAATATGGCTAGGTAAGTAACTAAAAGTCACCTATCCTAATTAAAGAAGCTGTTTATAATGTGTCATCTAAATGGATTATTTAGGGGTTAATAGTAAATATTTGCACTTTGTTCTATACAAGAATATACGGTCTCAAGAGACATTATGCAGAAAATCAACTTATAATACTCCTATGAATATATATGGATTCATAAACTATTTTTACAACAGAATTTATAAGTGTCTTTAAATATTTATAAATCTGAAAACGAAGGCAAAAAGCTAGAAAAATAGAAAGATTTTTACGTTATTTCTTAATTTTTTTGTATATATTTTTCCTGTTTTAATGCTAATTTCGTGCTATTTTAAGAGGTTTTCAGCAGGATAACAGAGTTTACATATAGGGGTTTTATTTTATTTACTACGATATATAGGAAAGGCTCTTACATTGGTAATAATTCTTTATAAATAATGGAATAAAGTAAAATACATAAATTATATATAAATATATATTTAGTGGCTATTTCAGGACAAAAATTATCGCATACGTTATAAAATGGAATGTTGTGGTGACGCGATATTTAAAAGTTACCATAAGGAACTAGATGTCTCGAATCAGATCTAGGCATATATGCAACCATAGTAATTGAGAAAGCTTTGATTTATTGGTAGCGAAGATAGTGTAGTATAATAGAAGACTTTTGAGAGTAGAAGGTAACCGAAAGTATAAATACGCTGTGCGCGTGAACAAAAACTAAAAATGAGGCGAAAAATAAAGCTTATACATAAATAATTCACGCGGATAGTTTATCTTATTTATTTCTATGTTTTCTATTGCAAAATTTTAGATTTTTATAAATTATAGATTTTCTGTGGACTCTTTGTACGAAAAGCACTCTTATAGTCTGTCGATATATCTTGTACGCAAAAGACGCAAAAAAAGGTTTTTCTCTCGATACATTAGTATATAGATGTCCTTATGCTTCTTTTGACATCCTCAATCAAATAATATATAATTTTAAATCAACAAAAGAAAGATTTTTAAAAATACTATTACAAAAGATATTAAATGCTGAAAAAATATATATAGAGTTAAATAGCAAAGAGTTACATACGCATTATGACGTAAAATTAAGTCGGAAAGGTTTAAATATAGCCTATTGATATATGATGCAGAAAATATTTTAGATCTAATAGTTAATTACATTAATGTTTATCCAATGATGATATAATAATATACTGATAATTTATTTCGAGTATGTGCGTGTATAAAAAAAATTTCATCGTAATATAAAATTCAAAATTTCGGTAATACATCTATTATACATGTAAACTTTCAATTTCTATATGGAAGTGTGTATAATTTCGTTATCTATTGTTAATTTTTAAATAATTTAAATTAATGACAACATTTTACTATGAACTAGAGGTTCGGGGGAAAAATGTATTAATTATATGATGTAAAACAAAAAAAAATGGAAATAAAGGTAAATCTTGACCATAAAATAGATTTTCTAATTTTATTTACCAATATTCCATAAATTGAAAACGATTGGATATCGCCATGGTTTTTATTGAGACGATCAAATATAAATAAAGAAAATATATGCTCGTTATTATTTTATAATGCAAAACCTTATCAAATGAATTTTTTTAAATGTCCTTTTTATTTCAAACTACTCATATTTTTGGTTATAATATATTTCTACATATACACAAACTAAAAACAGCGTTTTATGACACTATAGAAAGCTTAAGTATTTTTAATATGATTCAGATTTCTTTCATCGCTGATGCTCAATAATTATCTTGAACTTAGACCAAATGATCACTCTATACTCATATTCATCCTTTGAATATATTTATACAGACTTGAATTTAACTTTAAAATATTTTGTGCATATAATTATCAAATATTATTAATTTTGAAATTTTATAATGGTAGAATACAAACTAATACAACACATATGCACGATTATCTTCCGATAAACTATATAATATTTATATTTACTTACATTTATCCTAATTCTTATTTATTCTTTTCATTATTTTTTCATTCCTTAATCTATTTCTTTTGTATCTTAAAAAATCATTAATGCTGTATATGGCATTTTTCTCATCATTATATCTTTAGATTTATCCTTTAACAAATAAATTTCAGTTCTATGTTTTTCAATTAAATTTCCATGGTTTCATTGTTAAAGCTTGGTCTATAATACTTAAAATTTTAAACATTATATTTTTAATCAAAGATTCTATGTGGCCTAAGAGCTAAAATAAAATTATTCATTCAATAAAGATCTGCTTCTATGAATATGTACATGATAGATGCTGTTATTATCTGATAGACCGGGCTTTATTTACTATAGCAGTATTGTTCTGGGGTCATAATTTTCCGATCAAAATAGAAAATATATATCAAAAAAAGTCATAAAGGAATTGGTTTTGATTTCAAATATGAAACAACCGGTATGAATGATTCAACAAGAATCCATACTTAACAAAATAAATAGGTGACTAAATTTGATCTATTAGATATACTTATATATTATAACAGCTATATAAACACGCTAAATATTTATACCATTGTATCTGTATCTCTTCTGTGTACTTAATCGCGTCAAAACCAAATCAAAGAGTACAATACAAAGAATAAAAGGTAGCTTGAGCACCTTAGATGGTCAATATTTTATATTATATTAATAGCCAAAGAACATATTTTTATATACGAATTTATAATTTGATTTTTATATTATTTTAAATAAGTTATAAAAAAGATACTAGAAATATTTTTGCAACGAATAAAGTACTTTTCAAGAGTACGATAAATAACTGCATGATAAATAAAGGGCAGAATGAAAGAGTTATGCATTTTTTTACAATATAAGAACAAATTTATCAGGTTGACTAGAGATCTATAGATTTTTGTTCCTTGTGAAACAAAAAATTTATTTATGTGAAAAAGATTCTTGAGGGGTTTTTAATATTTAGAAATTACAAAGAAGTTTTTTTTATTCTAACACTCCAAACTTTGATTTTTCAATAAGATGTTACAATCATTTATGTAAAATAACAATAGATTACAGGAAATTATTAGAACTCTGCCTTGTTCAACAAAAAATAATAGATTAACAAGCGTTTAAAAGTCAGTGAAGTTTCTGTAATGAAAGAAAATCCTTTAAAAACAACGATAAAGTAACTTTGCAGGATCGATTGTTTCAAAGCTTATAAATTAATACTATTTATACGTGTAAAAAGAAATTAATTTAATTTATTTTTATTATTATCCTTTCAAAGCTCTTTAGAGGTTATTTCAAATATAATAATTTGCGCTCATTATTACTCGGCTGGTAAATAATTTATATTTGATCTTGATACTTTTTTTAAATATAGATAATGATATCAGGGGAGAATTTAGTATTTTTTTGTATTTTATATTTAAAATCAGTGCATTCAAGAAATTAAATTAAAGCGAAACCCTATTTGTATTGATTTAAAATCGAAGGCACTTAAAATAATGTTTCACATGATTATATTTTTAAAATAAAGCACAATCTTCTTTTTATTTAGGCCATTTTTTATCTTTTGAACATACTATTTACATGAAATTATTGCCTATAAATATAAAAAAATTTACCATCTAACTATAAAATAATTTGTCTTAATTAGTTCTAGTTTGATTTTTATAAAATCAAATTACACATCCCCATTATCTAGACAGGATTTTAAGAATGCCAACAGAATTGAAAGCTCCCAGAAGGAATCTGAATCGACCAAGACTATAATACATTATGAGTCTTTAGAAATATAAGCCCAACAGAAATGGTTATTGTGACTAGGATAGCATCTTGTAAAACAAATTTGTGCTGCCTAAGGTATCTACTATATTACTTTAAAAGAATTATCACAGCTAAATCCATGAGAAATCAGTAAAAAAAACCATTTACTTTTTGGTATTACCGTACTAGCTTACATTGTAAAGTGTAATAAAATATTTTAAATATGATCTTTTTGTTCATTTTAAATGATCAGGTTTTCATCAAAAACAAGGGAATATACGCATTAAAAATAATATGTGATAGTGATAGTGCCGTTTAAATTCAATAAGTATGTTTTCGCTTAAGAAGTCCAAGTGAAATTTTATCTAATCGAAATAAATACAGTTTTAAATATTGTTCTACTAAATATTATTTAAATAATTTTCAATTTAGTGTATATGTGCAACATGTTTTTTAGGCTCGTTTTTTGTGCAAAACTTTCTTTTCGTATTAAATAATACCACCTATATGAAATTTCCGTCTTTTTGTAAATCTATAATTTGCTTTTTTTAATCATATAAAAATTCTATTCATAGTTAGTATACGATTTTACATCAAATAATGCGTACAATCCATGTTTCATGCCATAATAGTGTAAAAAAAAACTATGAATCCGTTCATCAAGGATGCTTGTATATGTTTTTAGTTTTTTAAACAAAAAACCTGTGTTTTTTTTCGTATATAGATAATGCGCTATATAACTAAATTTGCTGTATAATATATTTTATAATATTATAATCTATGAAGCCGGAATATGTCTAGGTATAATCAAATACAAGGGTTCTGTTCTCAGCTATATGCTCTTCTGGGATCATGGGTTTCATATAAGAAGATTTATTGAATACCCTTTTCCATGGTGCATTGAAAATGTTTCTGCACAATTAAACTATCATTTATCAGCTTAAAATCCAGGTTCTTCCCGAAATGCCTCTTATTAGTATAAAACATATTTTCTATAGAATTTTAGATTTATTTTTTGGTGTATTTACTTTTGTTCTATTTTACACCAATAATAAATGTTTAAATTACATATGCTATAAAAATTCCGGATACTATGCCTTTTAATCAAATATGCCAGAAAATATTTAATCTACTCGACGATTATAAAATATATATAGAAACATATTATTTTTCAATAAAAGTGACTAATTCATTTATTATTTTATTTGCACGTATTATTGTAAACAGTAATCATACAAAAAAAGGCTGATCGAACTATAAAATTAAGTTAAATAAATCTAAACGTTTTTATAGATATTTGATACTTAAATTGGTTTTGTAAATCTTTAACTCGAATAAAATCATGTTGTTTATTTACGCAATAATTTATGCCTGAAAATTCTTAAAGTGTAAGAAATTCCCAATGTATAGAGGCTAGCAAAAAGTCGTAGCACTTGAATGCGATCTTTACAACAAGCAATATAAAATAAATTTTCTATCGATATAGATAGATCGAGTAATATTTTATAAGATGATTTGAAGGATTTTGAGTCATTTCTAATCAGCTTACAACGTCTCAGAAAATAAGATTAGTATATATGACGTATCTTGACTCATAAATCAAAAATGATTTGTAAAAAAGATGGTGATATGATTGGAAAATATACAAAAAATACATTTTTAAGTCTATTAAATTCAAGTAATAATTAATTTTTACAACATATCTTTCCTAAAATTTTTCAGCTATTGGCGTGGATTTTTTATTGTTAAACTATTTTTTTGTCTTTTTTACTATCTTACTTGTAAAAACTTATATTTAGATAAAAACCCTTTACAACAATAGAAATATAAAATATAGTTTCAGTGGTATAACAAAAGCGTAATTATAGAAATAGAATAATAGTAGTCAAATATAAATTTATAAAATCGTAACCTTTATGTGATCTGTGATATTAATGACATAAAATAATGTGAATCTATAAAAAATCCGCATTATTTTACATCATAACATAACTTCACGAGGTTTAAAATTATGTATGCAATTTTAAAAAAAACCCAACATATTACGTAAGCTCGAAACTTGAATTGAAAATAAAATAAAAAGAAGATTTTTTTCGTACTTTGGTCTAATTGCACTTATCTAGTAAATATTCTTGGCTTATTTCAAAATCAAATGTATCAAATTAAATACATGGTTGTTTTTTTGATTGCAAAAAAATAAATGATAGAAATGTCTTTTTTTCAAATTTTAAAAAAAAATGTTTGTGTGTTATTGATCATTTATTATCGCAATTAAAGACGAAACTAATAGGATTTAATAAGTTTTTACAGCCGTAAAAAATAGTAGAGATACAACTTTAGCAAAAAAACATAAAAAATTCTATATGTAATTTGTTTATATATCAAAATCACATTAAATATATGCCATCGTGCACTGTATTTTTTTCAAGTATACTTAAACTTGTGGATAAAAGAATAAATAGATGAAAAATTAATTTCAATGCGATCAATAACAATAAAATTTAATTTTTCAGCATTGCAAAATCTCAAAAGTATCATTTAAAATTAAATCTAAAATTTTGGGTTAATAAATTTACTGATTATATTTTTATGACATAAAACTGTAACTTTATATACAAATAAGTTATATAAAACCGAGTAAAT